>NC_041382.1:716545758-716620362 GCF_002162155.2 Triticum dicoccoides | reverse complement strand
GGACTCTTCCACCTGGTTGCGATAGGCCAGCCCATAGGGACATCCTCGAACACGGTCCGGACCCAACCCACCACTAGATTCCCTCCAGCTCGACCCGACGCGCACGATCCCCCCTCCAAGTGACGGCGGCAGTGCCATCCGTGGAGGAGGGCCACACCCCGGAGCCCCAAGACGGGCGTCTACGCATGTAACATCACTTCTACACATGCATCAGGACCCGTGTGGTGTTTCGGTGGCATAGCTACACCGGGAAGGACACCATGAAGCCCTGTTGACCGGGAGATCTAGCCCTTTGACTGTCCCTAGACGGGCTTTGACCAGTGGAGTCTTCCACATGGTTGCGATAGGTCAGCCCATAGGAACAATCCCAAACACGGTCTGGACCCAACCCACCATTAGATTTCGTCCGGCTCAAACTGACGCGCATGATTCCCTCCTCCAAGTGATGGCGGCACTGCTGTCCGTGGAGGGGGCACATCCCGGAGACCAAGAATAGCGTCTACGCATGTCACAACACTTTCACACATCCATCACGACCAGTGCGTTGTTTCAGTGGCATTGCTACAGCCGGAAGGCCACCACGAAGCCTCGTTGACCAGGAGATCTAGGCCTTTGACTTTCACCAGATGAGTTTGACTAGTGGACACTTCCAACTGGTTGCGATAGGTCACCCCATAGGAACATCCCCGAACATGGTCTGGACCCAACCAAGCACTAGATTCCCTCTGGTTCTACCCGACGCGCATGATTCCCTCCTCCAAGTGACGGCGGCACTGCCGTCCGTGGAGGGGGGGGGGCAACACCGTGGAGACCCAAGACGGGCGTCTACGCATGCCACATGAATTTCACACACGCATCTGGACCCAATACGGTGTTTCAATGGCATAGCTACACCCCGAAGCCCCACCGGCTGGACTAACCTTAGCCCCGTTAACCAGGAGATCTAGGCCTTTGACTTTCATCGGACGGGCTTTTACCAGTGGACTCTTTCATCTAGTTGCGATAAATCTGCCCATAGGAACAACCCCGAACACGGTCTGGACCCAACCAGACACTAGATTCCCTCCGGTTCTACCCGACGCGCACGATTCCCCCCTCCAAGTGACGGCGACACTGCTGTCCGTGGAGGGAGGCACACCCCGGAGCCCAAGAAGGGCGTCTACGCATGCCACAACACATTCACACATGCATCAAGACCCAGTGCGAGATTATGATAAGAAAATCATTTAAAAGTTGTCCAAATCTAGTGAAGTATCAATTACTTGTGATTTTTACCAAGTGTAAGGACCTATATGCAAAATTACATGATGTTACATTTTAACATACTCAAAAGTAAAAAAACTAGATATTCATAATCTATGGAAAATTCTGCCCCAAATCCATATATAATTTGTGTATGTTTAAGTTTATATAAATTAGATTTAAATTAATCAAATCTAAGGTTTAATAAAAATAAAAAATGAGAAATAAAAACATATAATATATACACTGACGGTATCCCCGTCGGCATAGAGAGCCCAAGTGTTTTTTGCTGAATAAAAAAAGGTTTACAAGCTATGCCGACGGCCTCCGTCAGGGCCGTCGGCATAGTGATGACGGCGTCAACCCCCCGTCTGGACCTGGGTCGGCGGACCCACCTGTGTGCCGACGACGGCTCTATGCCGACGGCCCCCATCGACATAGTGGAAGATATGTCGACGGCCTTCCTACGCCGATGGCCCCCGTCGGCATATATGGAGGATTGTCGACGGCCTTCCTACGCCGACGGCCCCGGTCGGCAGATATGGAGGTTTGTCGACTGCTTTAGTATGCCTACGGCCTCTTCTCGGCTGTCGGCATACCATGATCTATGCCGACGGGGGCCGTCGGCATAGAAAAGGCCATCGGCAGTGGCCGTTATTCTGGTAGTGCGAAGATTGCCGGGTCCATGTCGTATACCTCGACGCGCTCCACGTCCTTGCGCTTCATGGGACCGAAGAGCTCGGCGTCGAAGACCGGCGAGCACGCACCGGTGCGCCCGGAACGCCCTGCCGCCAACGTCGATCGTTACGTCCGCGCTCTTGCCGTCCCTGAGCATGCGCTCGAGGTGGCCGTGCAGGTCCGGCAGCAGAGCAGTGGCTGCCGGGTCCCGGAGCGGCCCTGGTGCATTTGAGGCGGGGCTCGATGACAGTGACGACACACCTGATTGTGAGGCAGTCGTCGACGAGGTACCGCCGCGACGTCAGCTTCAATCTGCGCACAAATCCTACAAACATTGGGATAATGTGCGTACCGTAGAAGTGGTCTCCATCCGAGGTCCTCCTGTTTGCCATGGCCCCGCGGCGGTCTACGAGCCCTATGATGACCCTCGCTGTCGCGGTCACGAGCCTGGCCGCTTTACAGAGATGAACAGAGGCCGCTGCGTAGCCTGGGTACGGATTATGAGTATAGCCGGTGGCTGGCCCGCCGGGTTAGAAGCGGAGAAACCAATCGTGGCCGCCAATGCACTACTAGGAAAGGGCTAATTAGTGGCGCACCTGTTTTGTCATTAATGGTGCACTACAGGTGCGCCACTATTATCATGCCATTAGTAACAAAAAAGTAATGGCGCACCTCTGTTGCGTCATTAGTATCCCAGATAGTAATGGCACACTATCTGGTGCGCCATTACTATCTGACTTAACCTCAGGTCAATATGCTTAATCTCCGGTCAAATCACACTCCGTGGTCAAACTTCCCGGAAGGTCACCCATCCTCACATTACTCCAGTCCGAGCACGTTTAACTTCGCAGTTCTATCCAACTCCAACACCAGCTCACTTCATAGACACTTGTTGATATATCTATCATATCAAGTTAAACATTGTTGATGTCTAGGACTTTGTTCATGTTCATGAGTGTGATGAAATTTTGAAAAAATATTTCAAACTTCCCGGTCATATTACGTACCATATTTTGAAAAAAAATTCAATTTTTTTTTGAAACCAATTTTTTTCTGTTACTAGTGGCGCACCTAGCAAATAGTGCGCCACTAGTAAATTTGATTTTTTTATTTTCCCCCTCTAGATCTTAAAAGCCCCATTTCTTTCGTTCTGTTATGTTTTTTTGGGATTTTGAAGATGTTGGACAAGGTTCCCCCAGTTCAATTCGTATGTAACCTTTCGAGTAGATGATTTTTCATATAAAAAGCTTTTTAATCCGAGTTTGTATGCAAAAGTTATGCCCATTTTACTAAATTCCAGAGAGATTTTTCAAATAAAGTCGAAATTTATATTTGTAAATTTTCCCAACAACTAGACCACATATCACATGGGAAACTTGTTTTCTTTTATTTTTTGACATTTCCATCATTTTCTTTCTTTTTTTAAACTGAAAAGGCGGTCCACGGGGGGGGGGGGGTGCATTTAGCACCAGGGTTACTAATGGCGCACCAGGTGTGTAGTGCGGCAATAGTAGTTTTGAAAAAAATTGTTAGTAATGACGCACCATGGGATAGTGTGCCATTACTAGTAATGGCGCATTGTTCACTGGTGCGCCACTACTAACAATTTTTTTTTCAAAACTACTAATGGCGCACGGTGAGTGTGGTGCGCCATTACTATGTCAACTAGTAATGGCGCACTATCCCCTGGTGCGCCATTACTATGTCAACTAGTAATGGCGCACTATCCCCTGGTGCGCCACTGCTAACATTTTTTTCTTTCAAAACTACTAATGGCGCACCACACACCAGGTGCGCCATTAGTAATATTTCAATAATGGCGCACCTGTATCTAGTGCGCCACTGCTATATAGCAGCGGCGCACCACATACATGGTGCGCCATTAATGTCCATATCAGCTATAACCCTTTTCCTAGTAGTGACGGTGTGTTGGGGAACGTAGCAGAATTTAAAATTTTCTACGCATCACCAAGATCAATCTATGGAGTTATCTAGCAACGAGGGAAAGGGGAGTGCATCTACATACCCTTGTAGATCGCGAGCAGAAGCGTTCAAGAGAACGGGGTTGATGGAGTCGTACTCGTCGTGATCCAAATCACCGATGACCTAGCACCTAACGGACGGCACCTCCGCGTTCAACACACGTACGGTTGGGAAGACGTCTCCTCCTTCTTGATCCAGCAAGGGGGAAGGAGAGGTTGATGGAGATCCAGCAGCACGACAGCGTGGTGGTGGAAGCGACGGTGATCTCGGCAGGGCTTCGCCAAGCTCAGCGAGAGGGAGAGGTGTCACGGGAGGAAGAGGGAGGCGCCAGGGGCTAGGGTGCGGCTGCCCTCCCTCCCTCCACTATATATAGGGCCCCTAGGGGGGCGCCAGCCCTAGAGATTGGATCTCAAGGGGGGGCGGCCAAGGCGGGTGGCTTGCCCCCCATGCCAAGTGGGGCACCCCCCACCCCTAGGGTTTCCAACCCTAGGCGCAGGGGGAGGCCCAAGGGGGGCGCACCAGCCCACCAGGGGCTGGTTCCCTTCCCCACTTCAGTCCATGGGGCCCTCCGGGATAGGTGGCCCCACCCGGTGGACCCCCGGGACCCTTCCGGTGGTCCCGATACAATATCGGTGACCCCCGAAACTTTCCCAATGGCCGAAACTGGACTTCCTATATATAATTCTTCACCTTCGGACCATTCTGGCACTCCTCGTGACGTCGGGACTCCAAACAACTTTCGGGTTACCGCATACTAATATCTCTACAACCCTAGCGTCACCGAACCTTAAGTGTGTAGACCCTACGGGTTCGGGAGACACGCAGACATGACCGAGACGACTCTCCGGTCAATAACCAACAGCTGGATCTGGATACCCATGTTGGCTCCCACATGCTCCTCGATGATCTCATCGGATGAACCACGATGTCGTGGATTCAATCAATCCCGTATACAATTCCCTTTGTCAATCGGTACGTTACTCGCCCGAGACTCGATCGTCGGTATCCCAATACCTCGTTCAATCTCATTACCGGCAAGTCACTTTACTTGTACCGTAATGCATGATCCCGTGATCAACCACTTGGTCACAATGAGCTCATTATGAAGATGCATTACCGAGTGGGCCCAGAGATACCTCTCCGTCATACGGAGTGACAAATCCCAGTCTTCGATTCGTGCCAACCCAACAGACACTTTCAGAGATACCCGTAGTGCACCTTTATAGTCACCCAGTTACGTTGTGACATTTGGCACACCCAAAGCACTCCTACGGTATCCGGGAGTTGCACAATCTCATGGTCTAAGGAAATGATACTTGACATTCGGAAAAGCTCTAGCAAACGAACTAAACGATCTTTGAGCTATGCTTAGGATTGGGTCTTTTCCATCACATCATTCTCCTAATGATGTGATCCCGTTATCAATGACATCTAATGTCCATAGTCAGGAAACCATGACTATCTTTTGATCAACGAGCTAGTCAACTAGAGGCTCACTAGGGACATGTTGTGGTCTATGTATTCACACATGTATTATGATTTCCGGATAACACAATTATAGCATGAACAATAGACAATTATCATGAACAAGGAAATATAATAATAACCATTTTATTATTGCCTCTAGGGCATATTTCCAACACGGTGAAGGCGTCAGAGAACACGGGGAAGTCCACGGGGAATTCCCTGATCTGCGAGTAGTTTGTGAAGGAAATATGCCCTAGAGGCAATAATAAAGTTATTATTTATTTCCTTATATCATGATAAATGTTTATTATTCATGCTAGAATTGTATTAACCGGAAACATAATACATGTGTGAATACATAGACAAACAGGGTGTCACTAGTACGCCTCTACTTGACTAGCTCGTTAATCAAAGATGGTTATGTTTCCTGACCATGGACAAAAGAGTTGTTATTTGATTAACGAGATCACATCATTAGTTGAATGATCTGATTGACATGACCCATTAGCTTAGCACCCGATCGTTTAGTATGTTGCTATTGCTTTCTTCATGACTTATACATGTTCCTATGACTATGAGATTATGCAACTCCCGTTTGCCGGAGGAACACTTTGGGTGCTACCAAACGTCACAACATAACTGGGTGATTATAAAGGAGCATTACAGGTGTCTCCAAAGGTAGATGTTGGGTTGGCGTATTTCGAGATTAGGATTTGTCACTCTGATTGTCGGAGAGGTATCTTTGGGCTCTCTCGGTAATGCACATCACATAAGCCTTGCAAGCATTGTAACTAATATGTTAGTTGCGAGATGATATATTACGGAACGACTAAAGAGACTTGCCGGTAACGAGATTGAACTAGGTATTGGATACCGACAATCGAATCTCGGGTAAGTAACATACCGATGACAAAGGGAACAACGTATGTTGTTATGCGGTCTGACCGATAAAGATCTTCATAGAATATGTAGGAGCCAATATGGGCATCCAGGTCCCGCTATTGGTTATTGACCGGAGACATGTCTCGGTCATGTCTACATTATTCTCGAACCGTAGGGTCCGCACGCTTAAGGTTTCGATGACAGTTATATTATGAGTTTATGAGTTTTGATGTACCGAATGTTGTTCGGAGTCCGGGATGAGATCACGGATATGACGAGGAACTCCGGAATGGTCCGGAGATAAAGTTTGAGATATGTGATAATAGTGTTTGGTCACCGGAAGGATTCCGGAAATCACCGGAAGGGGTTCCGGATGTTTCCCAAAATGTTTGGGTGCGAGAACACGTTATTTGGGCCAAAGGGGAAAGCCCACAAGGTTTTTGGAAAGCGCAAAAGGAAGTTTTGCGGAGTCCAGGGGCCAGACGCCAGGGTCCCTGGCGTCTGGGTCCAGACGCCGGGAACCCTGGCGTCTGGCCTTGGAGTCCGAGAAGGACTCTTGCCTTTCGGGTGAAACCGACTTTGTGGAGGCTTTTACTCCAAGTTTCGACCCCAGGGCTCAACATATAAATAGAGGGGCAAGGCTAGCACAAAGGACACATCAAGAAACACCAAGCCGTGTGCCGGCAACCCCGTCTCCTCTAGTTTATCCTCTGTCATAGTTTTCATAGTGCTTAGGCGAAGCCCTGCAGAAATTGTTCTTCACCAACACCGTCACCACACCGTTGTGCTGCCGGAACTCATCTACTACTTCGCCCCTCTTGCTGGATCGAGAAGGCGAGGACGTCACCGAGCCAAACGTGTGCAGAACTCGGAGGTGCCGTGCTTTCCGTACTTGGATCGGTCAGACGTGAAGACGTACGACTACATCAACCGCGTTGATATAAAGCTTCTGCGTGCGATCTACAAGGGTACGTAGATCATACTCTCCCCTCTCGTTGCTATGCATCACCATGATCATGCGTGTGCGTCGGAATTTTTTTGAAATTACTACGAAACCCAACAGTGGCATCCGAGCCTAGGTTTTATGGTTTGATGTTATTTGCACGAGTAGAACACAAGTGAGTTGTGGGGGATATAAGTCATACTGCCTACCAGCATGTCATACTTTGGTTCGGCGGTATTGTTGGACGAGACGACCCGGACCAACATTATGCGTACGCTTACGCGAGACCGGTTCCCTCGACGTGCTTTGCACATAGGTGGCTTGCGGGCGACTGTCTCTCCAACTTTAGTTGAACCAAGTATGGCTACGCCCGGTCCTTGCGAAGGTTAAAACGGAGTCTATTTGACAAACTATCGTTGTGGTTTTGATGCGTAGGTGATTGGTTCTTGCTTAAGCCCGTAGCAGCCACGTAAAACTTGCAACAACAAAGTAGAGGACGTCTAACTTGTTTTTGCAGGGCATGTTGTGATGTGATATGGTCAAGACATGATGCTGAATTTTATTGTATGAGATGATCATGTTTTGTAACCGAGTTATCGGCAACTAGCAGGAGCCATATGGTTGTCGCTTTATTGTATGCAATGCAATCGCGATGTAATGCTTTACTTTATTACTAAGCGGTAGTGATAGTCGTAGAAGCATAAGCTTGGCGAGACGACAACGATGCTACGATGGAGATCAAGGTGTCACGCCGGTGACGATGGTGATCACGATGGTGCTTCGGAGATGGAGATCACAAGCACAAGATGATGATGGCCATATCATATCACTTATATTGATTGCATGTGATGTTTATCCTTTTATGCATCTTATCTTGCTTTGATTGACAGTAGCATTATAAGATGATCTCTCACTAAATTATCAAGAAGTGTTCTCCCTGAGTATGCACCGTTGCGAAAGTTCTTCGTGCTGAGACACCACGTGATGATCGGGTGTGATAGGTTCTACGTTCAAATACAATGGGTGCAAAACAGTTGCACACGCGGAATACTCAGGTTATACTTGACGAGCCTAGCATATGCAGATATGGCCTCGGAACACGGAGACCGAAAGGTCGAGGGTGAATCATATAGTAGATATGATCAACATAATGATGTTCACCAATGAAACTACTCCATCTCACGTGATGATCGGACATGGTTTAGTTGATTTGGATCACGTGATCACTTAGAAGATTAGAGGGATGTCTATCTAAGTGGGAGTTCTTAAGTAATATGATTAATTGAACTTAAATTTATCATGAACTTAGTCCTGGTAGTATTAGCATATCTATGTTGTAGATCAATAGCTCGCGTTGTTGCTTTCATATGTTTATTTTGATATGTTCCTAGAGAAAATTGTGTTGAAAGATGTTAGTAGCAATGATGCGGATTGGATCCGTGATCTGAGGTTTATCCTCATTGCTGCACAGAAGAATTATGTCCTTGATGCACCGCTAGGTGACAGACCTATTGCAGGAGCAGATACAGACGTTATGAACGCTTGGCTAGCTCAATATGATGACTACTTGATAGTTTAAGTGCACCATGCTTAACGGCTTAGAATCGGGACTTCAAAGATGTTTTGAACGTCATGGACCATATGAGATGTTCCAGGAGTTGAAGTTAATATTTCAAGAAAATACCCGAGTTGAGAGATATGAAGTCTCCAACAAGTTCTATAGCTAAAAGATGGAGGAGAATCGCTCAACTAGTGAGCATGTGCTCAGATTGTCTGGGTACTACAATCGCTTGAATCAAGTGGGAGTTAATCTTCCAGATAAGATAGTGATTGACAGAATTCTCAAGTCACCATCACCAAGTTAGTAGAACTTCGTGATGAACTGTAGTATGCAAGGGATGACGAAAACGAATCCCGAGCTTTTCATGATGATGAAATCGATGAAGGTAGAAATCAAGAAAAAGCATCAAGTGTTGATGGTCAACAAGACCACTAGTTTCAAGAAAAAGGGCAAAGGGAAAAAGAAGGGGAACTTCAAAAAGAACGGCAAGCAAGTTGCTACTCAAGAGAAGAAACCCAAACCTGGACCTAAGCCTGAAACTGAGTGCTTCTATTGCAAGCAGACTGGTCACTGGAAGTGGAACTGCCCCAAGTATTTGGCGGATAAGAAGGATGGCAAGGTGAACAAAGGTATATGTGATATACATGTTATTGATGTGTACCTTACTAATGCTCGCAGTAGCACCTGGGTATTTGATACTGGTTCTGTTGCTAATATTTGCAACTCGAAACAGGGACTACGGATCAAGCGAAGATTGGTTAAGGACGAGGTGACGATGCGCGTGGGAAACGGTTCCAAAGTCGATGTGATCGCAGTCGGCACGCTACCTCTACATCTACCTTCGGGATTAGTATTAGACCTAAATAATTGTTATTTGGTGCCAGCGTTAAGCATGAACATTATATCTGGATCTTGTTTAATGCGAGACGGTTATTCATTTAAATCAGAGAATAATGATTATTCTATTTATATGAGTAATATCTTTTATAGTCATGCACCCTTGAAGAGTGGTCTATTCTTGTTGAATCTCGATAGTAGTAACACACATATTCATAATGTTGAAGCCAAAAGATGCAGAGTTGATAATGAGAGTGCAACTTATTTGTGGCACTGCCGTTTAGGTCATATCGGTGTAAAGCGCATGAAGAAACTCCATTCTGATGGACTTTTGGAACCACATGATTATGAATCACTTGGTACTTGCGAACCGTGCCTCATGGGCAAGATGACCAAAACACCGTTCTCCGGTACTATGGAGAGAGCAACAGATTTGTTGGAAATCATACATACAGATGTGTGTGGTCCGATGAATATTGAGGCTCGTGGCGGATATCGTTATTTTCTCACCTTCACAGATGATTTAAGCAGATATGGGTATATCTACTTAATGAAACATAAGACTGAAACATTTGAAAAGTTCAAGGAATTTCAGAGTGAAGTTGAAAATCATCGTAACAAGAAAATAAAGTTTCTACGATCTGATCGTGGAGGAGAATATTTGAGTTACGAGTTTGGTGTACATTTAAAAAATTGTGGAATAGTTTCGCAACTCACGCCACCCGGAACACCACAGCGTAATGGTGTCCGAACGTTGTAATCGTACTTTACTAGATATGGTGCGATCTATGATGTCTCTTACTGATTTACCGCTATCCTTTTGGGGACACGCTCTAGAGACGGCCGAATTCACGTTAAATAGGGCACCATCAAAATCCGTTGAGACGACGCCTTATGAACTATGGTTTGGCAAGAAACCAAAGTTGTCATTTCTAAAAGTTTGGGGCTGCGATGCTTATGTGAAAAAGCTTCAACCTGATAAGCTCGAACCCAAATCGGAGAAATGTGTCTTCATAGGATATCCAAAGGAAACTATTGGATACACCTTCTATCACAGATCCGAAGGAAAGACTTTTGTTGCTAAATTCGAAAACTTTCTGGAGAAGGAGTTTCTCCCGAAAGAAGTGAGTGGGAAGAAAGTAGAAAACTTGATAAGGTAATTGTACCTTCTCCCTTATTGGAAAGTAGTTCATCACAAAAATTTGTTGTTGTGACTACTACACCAATTAGTGAGGAAGCTAATGATGATGATCATGTAACTTCAGATCAAGTTACTACCGAATCTCGTAGGTAAACCAGAGTGAGATCCGCACCAGAGTGGTATGGTAATCCTGTTCTGGAAGTCATGTTACTTGACCATGACAAACTTGCGAACTATGAGGAAGCGATGATGAGCCCAGATTCCGTGAAATGGTTTGAGGCCATGAAATCTGAGATATGATCCATGTATGAGAACAAAGTATGGACTTTGATGGATTTGCCCAATGATCGGCAAGCCATATAAAATAAATGGATCTTCAAGAGGAAGACGGACGCTGATAGTAGTGTTACTATCTACAAAGCTAGAATTGTCGCAAAAGGTTTTCGACAAGTTCAAGGTGTTGACTACGATGAGAGTTTCTCACTCGTATCTATGCTTGAGTCTGTCCGAATCATGTTAGTAATTGCCGCATTTTATGAAATCTGGCAAATGGATAAACAAAACTGCATTCCTTAATAGATTTATTAAAGAAGAGTTGTATATGATGCAACCAGAAGATTTTGTCGATCCAAAGGGAGCTAACAAAGTGTGCAAGCTCCAGCGATCCATTTATGGACTGGTGCAAGCATCTCGGAGTTGGAATATACACTTTGATGAGTTGATCAAAGCATATAGTTTTATACAGACTTGCGGTGAAGCCTGTATTTACGAGAAAGTGAGTGGGAGCACTACAGCATTTCTGATAAGTATATGTGAATGACATATTGTTGATCGAAAATAATGTAGAATTATTCTGTAAAGCATAAAGGAGTGTTTGAAAGGAGTTTTTTCAAAGAAAGACTTCGGTGAAGCTGCTTACATATTGAGCTTCAAGATCTATAGAGATAGATCAAGATGCTTGATAAGTTTTTTCAATGAGTACATACCTTGACAAGATTTTGAAGTAGTTCAAAAATAGAGCAGTCAAAGAAAGAGTTCTTGCCTGTATTACAAGGCGTGAAGTTGAGTAAGACTCAAAGCCCGACCATGACAGAAGATAGAAAGAGAATGAAAGTCATTCCCTATGCCTCAGTCATAGGTTCTATAAAGTATGCCATGCTGTGTACCAGATCTATTGTATACCCTGCACTGATTTGGCAAGGGAGTACAATAGTGATCTTGGAGTAGATCACTGGACAGCGGTTAAAATTATCCTTAGTAGAATAAGGAAATATTTCTCGATTATGGAGGTGACAAAAAGGTTCATCGTAAAAAGTTACGTCGATGCAAGTTTTGACACGGATCTGGATGACTCTAAGTCTCGATCTAGATACATATTGAAAGTGGGAGCAATTAGCTAGAGTAGCTCCGTGCAGAGCATTGTAGACATAGAAAATTGCAAAATACATAACGGATCTGAATGTGAAAGCCCGTTGACTAAGATTCTCTCACAAGAAAAACATGATCACACCTTAGTACTCTTTGGGTGTTAATCACATAGCGATGTGAACTAGATTACCGAATCTAGTAAACCCTTTGGGTGTTGGTCACATGGCGATGTGAACTATGGGTGTTAATCACATGATGATGTGAACTATCGATCTTAATCACATGATGATGTGATCTTGATTATTGACTCTAGTGCCAGTGGGAGACTGAAGGAAATATGCCCTAGAGGCAATAATAAAGTTATTATTTATTTCCTTATATCATGATAAATGTTTATTATTCTTGCTAGAATTGTATTAACCGGAAACATAATACATGTGTGAATACATAGACAAACAGGGTGTCACTAGTATGCCTCTACTTGACTAACTCATTAATCAAAGATGGTTATATTTCCTAACCATGGACAAAAGAGTTGTTATTTGATTAACGAGATCACATCATTAGTTGAATGATCTGATTGACATGACCCATTAGCTTAGCACCCGATCATTTAGTATGTTGCTATTTCTTTCTTCATGACTTATACATGTTCCTATGACTATGAGATTATGCAACTCCCGTTTGCCGGAGGAACACTTTGGGTGCTACCAAACGTCAAAACATAACTGGGTGATTATAAAGGAGCATTACAGGTGTCTCCAAAGGTAGATGTTGGGTTGGCGTATTTCGAGATTAGGATTTGTCACTCCGATTGTCGGAGAGGTATCTCTGGGCCCTCTCGGTAATGCACATCACATAAGCCTTGCAAGCATTGTAACTAATATGTTAGTTGCAAGATGATATATTACAGAACGAGTAAAGAGACTTGCCAGTAACGAGATTGAACTAGGTATTGGATACCGACGATCGAATCTCGGGCAAGTAACATACTGATGACAAAGGGAACAACGTATGTTGTTATGCGGTCTGACCGATAAAGATCTTCGTAGAATATGTAGGAGCCAATATGGGCATCCAAGTCCCGCTATTGGTTATTGACCGGAGACATGTCTCGGTCATGTCTACATTATTCTCGAACCGTAGGGTCCGCACGCTTAAGGTTTCGATGACAGTTATATTATGAGTTTATGAGTTTTGATGTACCGAATGTTGTTCGGAGTCCGGGATGAGATCACGGATATGACGAGGAACTCCGGAATGGTTCGGAGATAAAGTTTGAGATATGTGATAATAGTGTTTGGTTACCAGAAGGATTCCGGAAATCACCGGAAGGGGTTCCGGATGTTTCCCGAAATGTTTGGGTACGAAAACACGTTATTTGGGCCAAAGGGGAAAGCCCACAAGGTTTTTGGAAAGCGCAAAAGAAAGTTTTGCGGAGTCCAAGGGCCAGACGCCAGGGTCCATGGCGTGTGGGTCCAGACGCCGGGAACCCTGGCGTCTGGCCCTGGAGTCCGAGAAGGACTCTTGCCTTTCGGGTGAAACCGACTTTGTGGAGGCTTTTACTCCAAGTTTTGACCCCAGAGCTCAACATATAAATAGAGGGGCAGGGCTAGCACAAAGGACACATCAAGAAACACCAAGCCATGTGCCGGCAACCCCGTCTCCTCTAGTTTATCCTCTGTCATAGTTTTTGTAGTGCTTAGGCGAAGCCCTGCGGAAATTGTTCTTCACCAACACCGTCACCACGCCGTTGTGCTGCCGGAACTCATCTACTACTTCGCCCCTCTTGCTGGATCAAGAAGGCGAGGACGTCACCGAGCCGAACGTGTGCAGAACTCGGAGGTGCCGTGCTTTCGGTACTTGGATCGGTCGGACATGAAGACGTACAACTACATGAACCGCGTTGATATAACGCTTCCGCTTGCGATCTACAAGGGTACGTAGATCATACTCTCCCCTCTCGTTGCTATGCATCGCCATGATCTTGCGTGTGCGTAGGAAGATTTTTGAAATTACTACGAAACCCAACAGTTTGCCACCACGAAGTCATGCGTCCCGGACGAGCTCTTTGGCACGCACTTCGATGATGTGTTAGCTTGTCCGCCGGGAGCTCCCCTGTTGGTGAGACGGCACCACAGATCCATCGATTCTCGGCACCGCGTCGAAGCTGATGCCTCTCTCTCTAATGTTCGTTCTAGAAAGAGGCTAGGGTATGCCGGTAATGCTAGACGTATAGGTTTCTTACGGTGGATTTACAGGCTGCTTAGTGATGATTTGCCGGGGATTGATTAAAGGGTGCGGGCCCACAAAAGTTGACTCCCCGGAAAAGGTAACTCAATTTAGACCAATCAGTTTATGAATGTGGTGTATAAGGTCATTTCAAAGATGATTGCTGCTCGCCTAAAGACAATCCTCCCAGATATCATTAGCCCTACCCAAAGTGCTTTTGTGCCTGGAAGAATGATTACAGATAACATCGTAGTGGCTTATGAATGTTTCCATGAAATAAAAAATAAAAGGACCGGTAAAGAGGGCTTGTGTGCAATCAAACTGGACATGCACAAAGCATATGACTGAGTGGAGTGGCCCTTTTTAAAGAAAATCCTATTGAGACTAGGTTTTTAGCAAGATTGGGTGAATTTAATTATGGAATGTGTGTCCTTGGTGGATTACCGAGTTCGTTTTAATACGGAAGAAACAGAGAGCTTCAAACCATCTAGAGGATTGAGACAGGGAGACCTTCTCTCCCTGTATTTATTTTTGTTATGTATAGAAGGCCTAACTGCACTCTTAGCTAATGCAGAGGAGACTGGGAGTATTTCCGGAATTAAAGTTAGCAGAGATGCCCCATCTATTTCAAATCTCCTCTTCGCAGATGATTCTTTAATCCTAATGCAAGCTAATTCGATGAATGCAGAGGCGCTGAAATCAGTTTTGGATGCTTATTGTGCTGCATCAGGGCAGATGGTGAGTGTTGAAAAATCTAGTATATTTTTTAGTCCCAACACTAAAGTGGAAGATAAGGCACATATATGTACTATTTTGAACATTATGACTGAATCTCTCAGTGACAAATATTTGGGTCTGCCTTCAAATGTGGGTATGGACAAAAGTGATTGTTTTCAGTTCTTAATAGATCGAATTGTTATGAAAATCAGTGGTTAGAAGGAAAAGCTGCTATCAGCAGGAGGAAAGGAAATCCTTCTCAAACCGGCTGTACAAGCTATCCCAACTTATGCAATGTCCGTCTTTAAAATTCCTAAAAAAATATGCAAAGGAATCATTGACGCGATGTCGCATTTTTGGTGGGGTGACGAAGACAATCAGAAGAGAATGCATTGGATGGCATGGTGGAAGATGTGTGTACCAAAAGACCAAGGAGGAATGGGTTTTTGAGACATACATTGTTTTAATTTGGCCTTGTTAGCCAAACAAGCGTGGCGCCTACTTGATAACCCCGGTTCTCTATGTGCCACCATTTTGAGAGCTAAATATTTTCCGGGTGGAGATTTAATGAATGCGAGTCTTAAAGAAGGATCTTCGTTCACTTGGCAAAGCATTATGGCGGGAGTGGATTCTCTAAAAAATGTTTATATTTGGAGAGTTGGAAATGGACAAAATATAGATATTTGGAGAGATGCATGGATCCCGAATGGGGCCAATAGGAAAATTATCACTCCTAGAAGAGGGCAGCTTCTAACAAAAGTTGCTGATCTTATAGATCCAATCAATAATTGTTGGGATGAAGATTTGGTAAGACAAACGCTATGGCCAATTGATGTCTAGAGGGTGCTTGCGATCCCCCTCCCCACGTATAACATGTCGGATTTCATAGCTTGGAGTTTTACAAAGAATGGACTGTTCACGATTCGTTTTGCTTATCTGGAGGAATGGGAAAAGCAACATGTGAGGAAATTGCAACATTCTAATGGCGTGGGAGGAATAAATGTCAATACTATTTGGAGAAACATTTGGAAATTATCTTGTCCAGCAAAAGTGAAGATTTTTATTTGGCGTACCTTACACGCACTAGTGCAGAACCGGGCAAGAGCACCGGTTCGTAAGGACCTTTAGTGTTGGTTTGGTAACCGGCGCTAAAGTGTAGGCACTAAAGGCCCCCCCCCCTTTAGTACCGGTTCAGCATGAACCGGTGCTAAAGGGCAACCACGTGGCACGAGCCAGCTTCGGGGGCAGGGAGCCCTTTAGTATCGGTTGGTGTCACCAACCGGTATTAAAAGGTTGGGGTTTTTTGGGTTTATGATTTATTTTTCATTTAATTTTGTGTTTTCCATTTAATTCTTTTTCGTTTGCTGGTATTTTACGATACTACATATTGTACACGTTATGCATATATATAAATAGAATTTCTAGTAGAACCGATCATAATATATATATATATATATACAATTTCTCCTAATTGGTCCCTTCGGAGCCAATGGCATTAGCCTAATTGGTGCATTCGGAGCACGATAACAATTGGAAGTGGTTCATGGGGGCGGTAGTGGGTAATAGTATTCTCCTTTGGGATCTATGACCTGGTCGAGCAAAAATCCCGCTATTTCCTCTTGAATTGCTTCTATGCGGTCCTCTGTTAGGAGCTTCTCCCGCACCTCTTTGAACTGTTAAGAAGGAGATCAATATGCATGTGTATTAGTTGTGTGACTAGATATCGATAATGGTGTAAAAATTGTGAATAGTGTTCTGACAAACGTACCCACTCCTGCCTTTGAGATTTGCTCCTTTCGGACGCCATCATGCGAATGTTCTCGCAAACGTAGTATGCACACAGATTATTCCCCGGCGCCTGCTTCAGGGCCTTTACGAGAATGGAATTTGATCAGATAATAATTAATCAAGCATGATAATTAAAGAGATGGCAGCTAGCTAGTACTACTTAATTACTTACCTGGGGTCGATACCATTTCAGATTTTGTTTCCATGGGCCTGGAGTGACCCTGATGAACTTTGCCCAAGCCTTGCCCGTCGACAAAGAAAATTAATAAATGGGTTATTAAATAGTCGTTATTAGGAAATTACGAACTAATTAAATAGGCCGAGATAGAGTTAATAATGATTGAAATTACCTGTTGACTATCCCCTTCACGATGGTCTAGTCACTTGCTTTCTTAAGTAGTGAGTCTAGTACTTCAACTGTTCATTCAGCAACTTTAATGATTAACAAGATCCAGTGAAATCTGCATGCACACATGTTTGCATGTCTTAATTAAGCGGGCATATGTAAGCAAAAACATGCATGTAGCTAGCTAGTAGGCAAAAACAGAATTTGTAGTACAAGACAGTGTGACTCACTCGAAGTTGTAAGGAAGTAGTATATCTTCATTGTATTTGAGGCGCTTGAAGAACTCTATCATGCTTTCCTCTACACTTTTTTCGTAATATGAATATATTTTCCATGTGTATTCATTAATGGTATTTGGGTCAACGAACCCAATGCCATAGCATCCACCTTTTTTCATTTCATAAATATTCATCCTGCATAATACCACAGAAAAGAATATAGTGAGGATAATTACAGGTAATGATTGATCAAAATGATCACTACAGCTAGCTTGAGACTTAAATTACAGAAAGAAATCACTTACAGACAATAGCAACTGATGATAGATTTGTCGAGTGCGTCTTGATTGTATAGCTGAAATAGTTCTGAATACTCAATGGTCACAACTTTCTCATGGTAGTAATGATCCTTCTTGACATTCACCATGAGGGACTCTCGATTGGAAATCTTGGTAATGTCCATGTACCATGGATGTAATTCATACATTCTCGTTGGGAGCTTATTGACCTCGTCTGGCTCGACCAAAGGTTGGCCCCAGACATATTTCCGTTTTATTTCCTCCTCTCTAGTCAAAGACATGGGCTCGATATCGAGGAGTTGTCCAACAGTGATCCCGATCGTTTCAGCCTGCGCAATATGCTCCTCAGTTATTACCACATCGCCCACCCCGGGAACGTTAACGGTTTTCCCACAATAATATTGGGCGCGCCTACTCTCATGTGTTGTTGGCACAACAAGCGGGGGGATTGATTGCGCCGCCTATTCTCCCAGCTAGGGAATGGTTTTACTGCTCCTTTTTCCAGCTGATTTGCTCGAGCTCAAGCTCGCCTCTTTCTGTAGACGTGCTCGATTTAACTTCTTGATGTGGCGCTCATAGTCTGTGTCAACAAGATTGGGAGCTGGTGCTCTAGCCATGCGAATGAAGTGGTCAATATTTTCCACAGGCACTTTCTCCCTTGGCGGCGGTGGCGGTTTCGGTGCAAAATGGGCTTCCACCTTGGCCTTTGATATGGCTATGTTTTCCTCCTCGGACTTGTCGTAAGGCCTCTGCGGAAGAGGCGCGAGGCTTGGACCATATTGAAATCGCTTGCCTCCGCCTGTACCTCCAGTACTACCTCGACTTGTACCGCTACACACCATAGCTGAGGCGGCTCTCTTCCGTGATTGCTGAGGCGGCGAAGACGGCTGACGTGGCTGAGTTGGAGGAGGAGGAGTGGCCTGAAGCTGTGCCGGACTTGGAGGAGGAGTGGCATGAAACTTTGCCGGATTTGGAGGAGGAGGAGTGGCCTGACGCGTTGGTGGACTTGGAGGAGCGGGAGTCTGCTGACTCGGTGGCGGACTTCGACGAGGAGTCGGATGACGCGGTGTCGGTGGCCTTCGAAAGATGATGCAATCCTTTCTCCATAGGATGATATGATGGTTGGCCTCTTCCAGTGTGTGCTCATCGTCACCTCCAGGAATGTCAAGCTCTAGCCCCGAATGTTGGTCCACCACCTCATCAACCAAGACACGAGCATAGCCCGCTGGAATCGGGTTGCAATGGAAGGTTGCCTCGGGGGGATTTGTAAAAGCAAGGGCATCCGCCACCTTCATGGATATGTTTTTCATTTTGAAGTGTAATTCGCAGTTAGTGTTCTCCATGATGTCATCCACTGGGTAGCTATCCAGCAATGCGTCGCCCGGGGCAGAACCCACGCTGCTTCTCGGCATGGATGGGACGGTGCTATCCAATGGTGGATCATCCGCTAGCTGCTGAGACCCCCTTTGCTGGCTAAGTGAGTCGATCTGCTCCTGCTGCCACTGGAATTTGACTGCCAAGTCCGTGTGCGCTGATTCTAGGCCTTGAAGGCGTTCATAGTCTAGCTTCCTTTGCTCCTCCTCCATCTTCCTCTTCTTCTCCTCCGCAATCTTCTTTCTCGCACGGGTTCTGTAGTCGGCGTTCAATTCTGAAAACCCCTCATACCACGGAATAGCGCTCATGCCTCGTGTTCTTCCCGGGTGTTCAGGATTTCCCAGGGCACGCGTAAGCTCGTCATTCTCTCTGTTGGGCTGGAACACCCCCGATCGAGCCTCTTCTATTGCAACAAGTAGCTTATCTTCGGCTCCGTCTAGACATGCCTTCTTTGAAACTTTTCCTGTCTTCGGGTCCAACTCCCCCCATGCGCATAGAACCAAGTCCTGCACCTGGGGGGCCAGCTCAATGTTTCTGGAGTGACACCTGCATCCAGCATCTACTTCTCAGACTTATCCCACTTAGGCATTCCCACCGCATAGCCACCTGGCCCCAGCTTATGGAACTTATCCTTTTATTCGGCATTGGCCTTGTTTATTCTTGACCGTCCTGAGATAATTCCGAATCCTTGAATTTCACGAAATCGTCCCAATGAGCACTTTGCTTCTCTAGTGTTCCCTCGAATACTGGAGTCTTCCTTCCTCCCTTGACGTACTTGGCCCATTCACGATTCTTGTGGTTCTTGAATGCAACCGCCATCTTCCTAAGAGCAACATCCTTGACTTTCTCCACATATGCATCTGTGAAATGATCTGGTAGGGTGAAATATTCCATGAGTGTTTCCCAAAGTAGAAGTTTTTGTCTGTCGTCGACAAAAGTAACTCCTGGACGTGGCTTTGCTGGCTCTCTCCATTCTTGAAGGGAGATCGGGAGTTGGTCCTTCACAAGAACTCCGCACTGATGAATGAACTTGTCTGCAATCATCTTAGGCGCTAATGGTTCGCCATTAGGTTTGATGGCCTCGATATTGTACTTTACGCCCTCCTTCAACTTTTTGTTCGGGCCTCATTTCCTGTTGCCTGAAGATTTGCTCGATCCGGATGGCTGAAAGAAGAAAGATCGATTCGTTAATATATCTTCAAGTCATTTAAAACATGTGATGATCACCAGACGCCCGCTTATATAAATATATATACCTCGCCGGTCTTTGTTGTTTCAAGATCAACATTTTCTTCGTCATGTTCATAGTTCATGACTTCATCAATTCGGTCGTCGCGATCGAATATCATATCACCCTCCCTGGTGTTGTTTAGATATTCGGAGCCGTCATAATCTTCTTCATTCTCATCATCATCTGGCCCGAGAGGATTGCGTATGATATTGAATAGGGCTTCTTCTCCCTCTCTGCCAGTATTGTCCGCCATAGGTTTTATTTAACTAATCCAAAAGAAATATATTCAAATTACAATGCATGGATGCAATCAATTAATAAGGAAAAACTGAATCAATCATAGTACATAATAAGCATCATCGAATATAATCTCGAATACATCGTCTCGAATAATAGATATAATCTCGAATACATCATCTCGAATAATATATATAATCTCGAATATTATGTTTCTCTTCCCAGAAAGAACTATGTGCTGCTTTGGCTCATCGTACAATGCATTCGCTTCCTTATCTTTTCTTTTTCTCGGCTTGGTAGACATGTCCTTCACATAGAAAACCTGTGCCACATCATTGGCTAGGACGAATGGTTCGTCTGCATAGGCAAGATTGTTGAGATCCACTGTTGTCATTCCGTACCACGGGTCTTCCATTACCCCGCCTCGTGTCATATTGACCCATTTGCACCGAAACAAAGGGACCTTCAAACCACATCGATAGTCAAGTTTCCATATGTCCTGTATATAACCATAATATGTTTCCTTTCCCGTCTTGGTTTCTGCATCAAAGCGGACACCACTGTTTTGGTTAGTGCTCTTCTTATCTTGGGCGATCGTGTAAAATGTATTACCATTTATCTCGTACCCTTTGAAAGTCATTTTATTCGAAGATGGTAACTGGGACAACAAGTACATGACATCTTAAATAGAGGCGTCATGCATGGTACGTGTCTGCAACCAGCTGGTGAAACTCCTAGTTTGTTCATGAGTAATCCAGTCATTAGACCGCTCTGGGTGTTTGGAGCGTAGCAAATTCTTGTGTTCATCCATATACGGAGCCATCAATGCGGAATTCTGTAGAACTGTGTAGTGTGCTTCAGTGAGAGAATGTTCGTCCATACATATTATTCGTTCCCCTCCTAGCGTGCCTTTTCCATCCAGTCTGCCCTTATGCCGCGATTCAGGAACACCAATCGGCTTAAGGTTAGGAATAAAGTCAATACAAAACTCAATGACCTCCTCATTTTCATGACCCTTGGAGATGCTTCCTTCTGGCCTAGCACGGTTATGAACATATTTCTTCACATAGGTGAACTAGGACGTGCGTCATAATGTTGAAGAAGGATGGTGGGAACACCAACTCGAAACTGATAAGACATTGCACCAAATCATTCTCTAACCTTGGTATGATTTCTGGATCGATTACCTTCTAAGAGATTGCATTGAGGAATGCACATAGCTTCACAATGGCTAATCGAAAGTTTTCCGGTAGAAGCCCCCTCAATGCAACCGGAAGCAGTTGCATCAGAATCACGTGGCAGTCATGAGACTTTAGGTTCTGGAACTTTTTCTCTGCCATGTTTATTATTCCCTTTATATTCGACGAGAAGTCAGACGGTACCTTAATATTGAGCAGGCAGTCAAAGAAGATTTCCTTCTCTTCTCTGGTAAGAGCGTAGCTTGCATGACCCTGATGTATGCCGTCTTTTCCGTGCATACGTTGCTGGTCCTCCCATGCCTCAGGTGTATCTTTTGTCTTCCCATACACGCCCAAGAATCCAAGCAGGGTCACACAAAGATTCTTCGTCACGTGCATCACGTCGATTGCAGAGCGGACCTCTAGGTCTTTCCAATAGGGCAGGTCCCAAAATATAGATTTCTTCTTCCACATGGGTGCGCGTCCATCAACGTCATTCGGAACAGGTTGTCCACCAGGACCCTTTCCAAAGACCACCTTCAAATCCTTGACCATATCATGTACATCAGCACCAGTACAGTGGCGAGGCTTCGTCCGGTGATCCGCCTCACCTTTGAAATGCTTGCCTTTCTTTCTTACGGGATGCCTGCTCGGAAGAAATCGACGATGTCCCAGGTACACATTCTTCTTACAATTAGCCAAATATATACTGTCGGTATCGTCCAAACAGTGTGTGCATGCGCGGTATCCCTTGTTTGTCTGTCCTGAAAGGTTACTGAGAGCAGGCCAATCATTGATGGTCACGAACAGCAACGCTTTTAGGTCAAATTCTTCCCCCATGTTCTCATCCCACACACGTACACCTGTTTCATTCCACAGTTGCAAGAGTTTTTCAACTAATGGCCTTAGGTACACATCAATGTCGTTGTCGGGTTGCTTAGGGCCTTGGATGAGCACTGGCATCATAATGAACTTCCGCTTCATGCACAACCAAGGAGGAAGGTTATACAAACATAGATTCACAGGCCAGGTGCTATGGTTGCTGCTCTGCTCCCCAAAAGGATTAATGCCATCTGCGCTTAGACCAAACCATACGTTCCTTGCATCATCTGCAAACTCCTTCCCGTACTTTCTTTCGATTTTTCTCCACTGCGACCCGTCAGCGGGTACTCTCAACTTTCCGTCTTTCTTACGGTCTTCTCTGTGCCATCACATCGCCTTGGCATGCTCTTTGTTTTGGAACAAACGTTTCAACCGTGGTATTATAGGAGCATACCACATCACCTTGGCAGGAATCTTCTTCCTGGGGCGCTCGCCCTCGACATCACCAGGGTCATCGCGGCTGATCTTATAGTGCAATGCACCGCATACTGGGCAAGCATTCAAATCCTCGTACTCACCGCGGTAGAGGATGCAATCATTATGGCATGCATGTATCTTCTGCACCTCTAACCCTAGAGGGCAGACAGCCTTCTTTGCTTCATATGTACTCTCGCGCAATTCATTGTCCTTTGGAAGCATATTCTTTATCATTACCAGCAACTTTCCAAATCCCTTGTTAGATACACCATTCGCTGCCTTCCATTGTAGCAATTCCAGTGTGGTGCCCAGCTTTTTCTTGTCACCTACGCAATTCGGGTACAATAATTTTTTGTGATCCTCTAACATGCGCTGCAACTTCTTCTTCTCCAAATCACTTGCGCAGTTTCTCTTTGCATCGGCAATGGCCCGACCTAGATCATCAACGGGCTCATCCGATGCCTCTTCTTCAGCTTCTTCCCGCATTGCCGGCTCAGCTTCTTCTCGCATTACCGGCTCAGCTTCTTCCCTCATTGTTGTATCATCGTATTCAGGGAACCCATGGCCAGGATAGCTGTCGTCGTCCTCTTCTTCTTCATTGTCTTCCATCATATCCCCTCTTTCTCCATGCTTGGTCCAAACATTATAGTGGGGCATGAAACCGGACTCAAACAGGTGGACGTGAATGGTTCTTGACGTAGAGTAATTGTGACCATTCTTACAGCCAGCATATGGACAAGGCATAAAACCATCCGCCCGCTTGTTTGCCTCAGCCGCAAGCAGAAAAGTACGCACACCGTTAATGAACTCGAGAGAGCATCGGTCATCATACATCCATTGCCGGCTCATCTTCAATACACAGCACTGAAAACACCAAATTAATACAATACATAAAGTTCATACATAAAGATCGTACAACACTTAAATGCAAGAAACAAATAACTCTCTAGCTAAAGAATTTAAATGCAACAACTAATGCGATCAAGATCGCAACTAAGGTAACAATTGATCCAACAGCATAATGATTCCAAGCCTCACTATGAATGGCATATTTTCTAATCTTTCTAATCTTCAAGCGCATTTTCTCCATCTTAATCTTGTGATCATCGACGACATCGGCAACATGCAACTCCAATTCCATCTTCTCCCCCTCAATTCTTTTCAATTTTTCCTTCAAATCCTCGTTTTCTCTTTCAACTAAATTTAACCTCTCGACAATAGGGTCGGTTGGAATTTCCGGTTCAACTACCTCCTACATACAAATATCTATGTCAACTTGATGGGCATAATTTGTCATAAACACGAAATGCAATGAATAGTTTTAAAAGAGAATATACCACATCCGAATCATAACCCGGACGAGGGCCGACGGGGACGGATATCAAAACCATGGCACTATGTATAACAAACAACGTATGGGTAAGATAATTATACGAGTAGCTATATATCCAAATCACACAAACATCAATTTTTTATATAAAACTTCATGAACAAGAGGCTCACCACAAGGTGGTGCCGGCGACGGGACGTTGCGAGCGATCGACGGTGGTTATGACGGATATTTAGAAGGTACTAAGTAAACCACACCTACATATGCAAACTAAGTGTTATTTTTGACCTCAAATTGCATATAAATCAAATACTAGCACATATATATAATTCCTCCCAAATTACTAAACTCAAAAATCAATCATTATATAAAGCATTGCACGAGCTAATCTAGCAATGAGAGATGAAAGGACAAAGTTGCTAACCTTTGTGATCATTTGAATGGATGGGGGCCTTCAAATCTTGACAAATTTTGAGCAAAATGTGTGATGAGCTTGAGAGGAAGAGGGAAAAGAACAGAGAGGAGAGGGGAAAGGGGAAGAACAGAGCGAGCTCGGGTGAACGAAGGGTCTATGTAGGACGACCTTTAGTACTGGTTCGTGATACGACCCGGTACTAAAGGTGCTGGAGGGGCCCCAGACTAACAACATCCTGCCACCACTCACTTTAGTACCGGTTCGTGACATGAACCGGTGCTAAAGGTTCGCCATGAACCGGTACTAATGAGAGCGGCCAGCTGGCCGTTGGAACCGGCACTAATGCACACATTAGTGCCGGCTCAAATTCAAACCGGCACTAATGTGCTTCACGTTTAACCCTTTTTCTACTAGTGACGGAACCCTCCCGTGTCGTGTTACACTTGCTAGTAGACATATGAAAGTTTCGTCCACCTGCGCATCATGTTCAAACGGGCCTGAAGATACTAAACACATGTTATTTATGTGTCAAAAGGCAAAAGAGGTGTGGGAGAAGCTGGGATTGCACGAAGCCATTAAAAAAGCTTGTGTGGTCGATCGTGTGGGAGAGGCAGTACTCGAATTTTAACTTCTTATGCCAGAACACGAGCTATCTACAGTGGGCATACAGAATGTTCGCGACTGGTCGCTATAACAACCTGGTATTTATGGTGGGAAAGACGTTCGCTAGTCCATCAGGGGAAAACCCAAGCTGCATACCAAATTTTGATGAGAGCACATGCTATAACGACAAACTATGTTATTGCCCAATCCTCCGGGGCAACGAAGAGAACAGAGGGATGGACGAGACCCCCTCTAGGTTTTGTGAAATTAAATGTCGATGCTTCGTTCGATCAAGACATGCTTAGAGGCACAACAGGAGCTGTACTTAGAGATGATAAAGGAAGATTTATTGTTGGAGGGAATTGGAAGATGGATTGGTGCGCAAATGTTTTAACAGCGGAAACCATGGCACTATGTTTTGGCATATTACTTGCACAAAAGGCGGGAAGCAACCGACTTGTTGTTAACTCCGACAATTCGGAAGTAATTGACACAATGAAGAATGGAGGACATACAGCGGGAGCGGCGGCAGCTGTGTTTGATGATTGTTATTTTATGGCTTGTGATTTTTCGCTAGTTAGATTTGAACATTGTAACAGGAAGGCAAATAAAGTAGCTCATGAATTGCTAGAGTAGCTAATTTTTCTAAGACAAGGGATTGGTTTGAGGAACCTATGAGTGATATTGTAAATTTTTTTATAGACGATGTAACCATTATTACTAATAAATAAAAGGATGTTTCTTTAAAAAAAGGGCGCGGGTCCACTGGCAAAATAGGGGGGGTCAATGAAAAGAGCGCACAATCCCCATCCCGTAAAACCTTGTAGAAAAAGTCTGTACGTTTAGCATTAAGATAATTCTGTGATAGGTTTGCTGCCCGTACGTACGGAGGAAATCGCAACTGCTCCTAGGGTCACATTGTCCCAGGAGGATCCTTTTTTTTATGGGATTGTCCCAGGAGGATCCTAACCATTTCAAACCGTTGTTTGATGCACACAAAATACGAATGCAATACATGGGTTGGTTGGTTGGTTGGTTGGCAATCCGGCCGAGTTTTTTTTAGCCTTCATTCACGGAGTTTATTTTGCTGAACATAGTACAAACACAGAGGCCCGCGTACATGTTGAGTATATTAGCAATATTTTGATTGTCTCGAAAAAAGCAATATTTCGATTAAGGACATCGATAACGCCCACACATGTGGGTGTTAAGGGGTCTGCCAACACATTTTGTGTGATGTTTAAGGGGATCAGCCCACACGCCTATGTATGGGCAAAACAAATAATGCCCACATGCCTCTATTTTTCCTAGCGGTCCCTCTCACACGCCTAGGTGTGGGCAAAATAGATAACGTCCACACGCCCGTACGTCAGGCCTCCTACATCATGGTCCCGCACGCCCCACGTGACAGTCACCACGCGCCCCGCAGTTGCCATGGTCCGGACCCTCTTTCATGCCCGTTTAACTGCAGTTGCCATGTCGCTGAACTACAGTTGCCATGTCGGACAACTACGGTTGCCATGGTTGCTCAACTGCAGTTGCCATCTCAGGTCAACTGCCAGATGTCATTTTTGGACAACTGCAGTTGTTGCCGTGTATGGTCTGGTTTACTATAGTTGCCATGATTTAAAAACTTTAGGTGTTGCCACATACTAACACTAGGCAATTGCCATGTATGGTCTGGTTTAATACAGTTGCCATGATTTGAAAACTTTACGAGTTGCCACCTACTAACTCTAGACAGTTGCCGTGTAGTGCTACAAAGAGACATGGCAAAATAGCATGTTCGGGTAAAGAAAGAGTTGCCATCTGCTTAAAAGCACACTAGGGCAGCTGCCATGTACCCTGCAAAACACATGGCAACTGACATGTTCGGGTAAAAGAGAGAGTTGTCATCTGCTTACAAGCACACTAGGACAGTTGCCATGTACCTTGCAAAACACGTGGCAACTGGCAGCTTTGGGTGTGGGTGAGGAGACGGGCGTATGGGCAAACTGATAAATGCTCACACGCCAGCCCCTGTGCGTGAGTGAAAACTAACGTGTGGGAGAACTGCTAAACGCCTACACACCGGTCTCTCCGTGTGATGAAAACGGACGTGTGGGCGACTGGATGAATGCCCACACACCAGCGCAGTCCTACGTGGCACTACAAACATGCCAAGATTAATGCAACCATAAACGGACGTGGATCCACGCGTGTGGGTGAGATACAAACGCCCACACGTGTGGGCGTTAGTGTTTCCTTTTGATTAATTTAATCAACCAATACATTATGAGCATGTCATTGACAGAATTAAGAACATATTGTTTACAATCCAGATAAGCACATGCTATGCAAAAAGTAAACACATCTACATATAGAGTTAGCACGGCTAATGTTGGAAGTTAGACTAGGTTTGCGATGCATCACATATCATATTCATCCATAGTGGGGTAAAATAAAATAGAGAATACAGAGATAAATTCACAAAAAAAAAGAGAATACAGAGATGACTCAGACGGGAGATACACACGCACACACTAACTAACCTAACCATTAATTGAGCATGTACAACGCAATCTAATCAGCTGTCTGTAATGCATGCCACATAGGAAATTTTTCTACGTGGAGGTAAGAGAACGAGGGTGCCTATAATTTAACAGATGGTCGATATCCTAAAGTATCGCTACTTACCGATAGACTTTTGCCGTTCTACGCACAGGCGTCGCTAATTTGACGCTTTCCCATTCAACCGCCGTGTATCCCCTGATCCACGTACAGGGTGTTATAGATAGCCTAAAAAGACAGTCTAATGTATAGAGTGTTTAATTTTAATCCTGTCTATAGGTGATGTGATGGATTGCATGCGTCTGAACTAATGTACATGCCCTAAATCATTGGAAGACTAGGTGTGGCATTGGCCTGGCATGCGCCATGCAAGGGGTATGCTGGTGGTTGTGCACAAGACCAGCTCAAAGCTGGTAGCCATGGAGTCTAATAACAGCCCCCGTAGTCTCATCATGTGCCCACCGAATGTTGAGACTGGACCAGAACTGTGTGAAAGTAATGGTAGGCAGCCCTTTTGTGAAGACATTTGCATACTGTGAAGAAGTAGGGACATGCAACACACACACTTCTCACAAAGAAACCTTGTCACAAACGAAGTGAATCTCGATCTCGATATGTTTCGTCTACCGATGTTGCACCGGTTTGGCTGATATATATACCACAGAGACGTTATCACAACAAACCATGGTAGACTTGGCGATGGGTTGAAGAAGCTCCTGCAGCAAGACGTAGCCAAGCCATCTCAACAACGACATGGGCAATGGACCGGTACTCCACCTCAACACTAGACCTGAAAACAGTAAGATGTCGCTTTGATGACCAAGATATCAAATTATCCCTAAGAAAAACGAAAAAAATCAGAGGTAGAGCACCGTGTGTCGGGGTAGCCAGCCCAGTCTGCTTCAGTGTAAGCAAGGAGAGTGGAAGGTGAGGATGGATATATGTGGAGGCCTTAGTGTAGGGTTCCTTTGAGGCAACTTATTATGCGCTTGACAAGGTTACAGTGAGAGGAGCGGGGAGCATGCATGAAGAGGCAGGCATACTGGACAGTGTAATACAAATCAAGACGGGTGATGGTCATGTACTACAAGGCAATAGTTAGACTGCATTAGATTGTGGGATTATCGAGGAGATCGCCGTTAGGGATGGAAAGTTTAGCACCAGAGTCAATAGGGGTGTGGACAGGATGAGTCGTACATACCGGCTCGTTCGATGATATCCAAAGCATATTTTCGCTGAGAAAGGTGAAGACCTGAGGGCAAGCGGGTAATGGCAATACCAAGGAAGTGTGAGAGGGCACCAAGGTCGGTCATAGAAAACTCGCGAACTAGGAGAGAGATAAATATTTAAGAAAAGCCGGGGATGACGCTGTGAGAATAATGTCGTCAACGTAGAGGAGTAGGTAGGCCTTGTGGTTCGTGGTATATAAATAAAAAGAAAAGTTTCGCATTTATAAGAATTAAAGCCAATAGACACGTCAAAGGTGGCAAAACCTGTGAACCAGGCGCGAGGGGCTTGTTTAAGCGCATACATAGATTTCTTAAGAAGGCAGATGTGCATTGGGGCGACTAGATCTTCAAAACCAAGTGGCTGCTGGCAGTAAATGGTATCGGTAAGATGTCCATGGAGGAAGGCGTTTTCAACGTCTAACTGGTGAATGGGTCATGAGTGAGAAGTAGCAAGAGAGAGAGAGAACTGCGCAGATAGTGCTGGGTTTGAATACTGGAGAGAAATGTCTCGTCATAATCGATGCCTTCAGCTTGAGAAAAACCGCAAACTACCCACCGTGCCTTATAGCGAGCAAGAGAGGTGTCGGAATTGTACTTGTCACGGAAAACCCAATTTCCACTAATGACCGGAGCTGTGGAGGGCCAAGGAACAAGTGACCAAGTCTCATTTCCAAGGAGGGCTTGGTACTCATCACTCATGGCACTGGCCCAGCATGGATCGGTAAGGGCGACGCGGTACTAACGGGGAAGCGGCGAGGCAAAGATCAGAGAGGAAATTGAGTCTACGTGAGGGTAAGCAGAAACCCGAATTGGCTCGCGTGTGCGTTAGCAGCAGGTGCGACATCGGCGGCATAGGACAGGACGGACCACAGTGTGGTAGGACTGTCGGAGGAAGTGGAGGCGGAGCTCGGGGATGCCGAGCTACTGGACGCGCCGGAGGAAGAAGTATGAGGCACGGGGGTATGGGTGCTGGTCGGGTTAGGGGCAGGAGAAAATGATGCCTTGGCAGCGTTTCGGTTGGGCGAACGGCTGTCGTGGCAGCGCTCTCGTCTTGCGAAATTGCTCTTGTGGCAGCGCTATTGCCGACCAAAAATGGTGCCATGGCAGTGGGTCCGGTGAGGGTGGGAGGCAGTGGTCGTGGAAGTGAAGCGGGCTGATCGGGCAATGATGGAAGGTAAAAATCTATCACCGAGGAGGCCTCCGGAGTGTGTGGGGAAAAACGAACTTGTCGAAGGTAACGTGCTATGAGAGGTAGAATCGGTGTGTGGAGGAGTCTAAGCAGTGGTAAGCCTTGTGATCGGGCGGGTAACTGATGAAGACGCACACAGCAGAGTGAGGGGCGAGCTTGTGCGACGTAATGGCGTCTGTGTTGGGGTAGCAAAAACACCCGATGACGCGGAGGTGGGCGTATGTGAGCGGCGTGCAGTGAAGGACCTCATGCAGCGTGACGAGTGCAAGGGTCTTGGTGGGACGGACGTTGAGGAGCAAGGTGGCAGTGACGAGAGCATCATCCCAGTAGCGTGGCGGCATGGTGATGCTTGAAGCAAGACCGTGCATACTATGTCGTTAGTCGAATGAATGGCATGTTCAACTTTACCATTCCGGGGAGATGTGTATGGGCAGGAGAATCACATCACCATAATGAAAGGGAGAAGGAAGTCTCGGTTTTGGGCACTATTAGACTCACGTCCATTGTCACATTGGAGAGTCCGAATGGTCCAACCAAAATGCATGCAAACGTAAGCATGAAAGCGACGAAAAACAACATGCACCTCAGTTTTGAGTTTGAGGGGAAAAGTCCATCGAAAGCACGAAAGGAGCCCTGCTCTGGTGCTCCCCCCTAACCTAATTTCGGAGGGGTATTTTTTGTCCCCGCGAGTTTGTTTTTTCTTGGCCCGCCGTAGCCCAGATCCAAGCCTTGTCTAGCCCTGTATAACCCAGACCGTATACGTACAGTACCCTGGTCTGAAAAACATCACACGACCCCATGTCCACGTAAGACCTGCCAAATCCAATCATTCACGCAGCTCCATCAATCTCGCGAGCATTGACGTAGCTCCATAAGTCACGTAGTAGATCTCGAGCGGTGGCTATCTCGTCGTCGGCGATCTCGTCGGACATCGGGCGCGACAACGTCGTGAATCTCCAACGAGCGCGCACAGGTACCGCATCCCATGTCCCCCCTCTAGTCTCGCTCGCAGCAACATTGAACGAACTGCCGCCGCCAGTGGTAGTGGTTAACCTACCGGGCGGGTAAACTTGTGATCTTGGATCTTGTTCCAGTAGTGCTGCTCCTCGTGATCTGGGTTCACGTAGCGTCGGTTGTCGTCGCCTGTGCGCACCACCAGTATCGTTATCTCATGTGGCGGCTAACCTAGGTATCCGGCGGCAGAGGTAATCACAGATCTAGCTAGGTTTTGAGATCGTGCAGTTCCTCGCGATTGAAAGTGATCACGACAGGTACCGTGGCCATCTTCCCTACTAAGTTTGGCAGATCCGAACGGCCTCGGTTGCGGTTGTTTACATAACATCCGTGATCGTGTGCTATGTGTTGTATATTTCATCATTGATAATGTTTGCACATGTGATGATACATATTATTGGTTGTAGGAAATGGCGGACGAGGAGTTAACTGATATCATGGTAGACATGGAGTTTGGAGAACTGATGAAAGACTGGATAGAAGATTGATCAGATGATGAAAATTCAGATCGTGAAGATCGGTCAGAGAATGGGAACGAATGGGACGATCTTAATGTGAGTGGCATTGTCAAGTTGTAATTTTTTGGTGGCATCCGACAACATTATATCTTTGTGTTGAAATTTTATAGACGATGAGCTTGATGATGACCAGGAAAACAACTCGGAGCTCTCGAATGAAGATTACATTAGTCAGGTACGTAAGTGAAAATTTTTGTTGGTATGCAAATTGAATTTCTTCTGGAATATTATATGATAAGTAATTATGTATTTGTGTTGTTTTTCAGTTCATTTCCGAATGTCATAATGCGTATGACTATTACGGTGAATCCGACGCGGAGACAGGCCTTAACGACGAATCATTAGATGCACCTGATTCTGGGAGTCCCAGTCGTCGGTCATCATGAGTGAGGTATCTGTGTAATCAATGTTCTATGGAAGTAATGTTAAACCATAGAAAACTGTTTTCATGGTTGTGGTTTGATTGTGTAGGTGACACAAGATGATGGGGCAAAGAATGTCCAAGATACTGCCAGTGCAGATGATAAGAGGGATATGTTCATGCAGATAATGGAAATGACCTTTACGTCTCACGATGATGCGTATGATTTCTACAACAGCTATGCTAGAGATAATGGTTTCAGCATTAGAAAGAATAAGGTCAGGTATAGCAAAATGGAGTCACGTCATATGCGTTATAGGCGGTTTGTTTGTTCGAGACAAGGGAAACGTGACAGCAAGTTGCTAACCGAGGAAGGACACAGCCGTAGGCTCAGAGCCGAGACATGCTGCTTTTGCGAAGTGCACCTGACCGTCAAGCTTGACCAAAAGCGTGGGGTTTGGTATGTTGAAAGTTTTGAGGACAAGCATAGCCATATGTTGGCAGGATCGGACGAGGTGCCTTTTCTGTGGTCCCACAGAAAAATCAAAGAGTACCAGAAGCATGAGATAATGTCCATGGGAGCTGCAGGGATTAGAATTCACGACATGATGGATTGCTTCATCAGCAAACATGTATTGTACGGCGGTGTTGGTTTTACCAGGCGTGAAATATACAACCTTTGCACCAAGGAGAAGAGGATGCTGCTTTCAAAAGGTGATGCTGCCACAGCCATAGGCATCATGGCCAGTAGGAAACAGAGGGGTCCTAGCTTCTTTTTCGAGTACAAGCTAGATAAGGAAGGACATTTGAATAGGATGTTCTGGTGCGACTCCCAGTCTTGTCATGACTATGAAGACTTCAGTGACGTGCTTGTTTTTGACAGCACGTACAAGATGAACCGCTATGGTATGTCATTCATACCTTTTGTTGGTCTTAACAATCACCAGAAGACCACTATTTTTGGTTGTGCCATAGTTTCGAACGAGACCAAGGAGACATACGTGTGGCTTCTGCAGACTTTTTTGAGGTCCATGTGTTAAAATATGCCTAAGAGTGTAATCACAGACGCCGACGCTGTGATGATCAAGGAAATTCGCGAAGTCTTGCCAGACGTGTGGCACATAGAGAAAAATATGAAGATTCACCTAGTCACAAGTCCTTGAAGGAGTTTCAAACTCTTCTGTACTACAGCACGTCCACGGCCATGTTTGAGGAGAGATGGCACGCATTTTCCAAAAGATGGCAGTCGGAAAAGACTGTAACATGGTTGAGACGGATGTATAAGAGGAGAAGAATGTGGACCGCGACTTATCTAACAGAGGGGTTTTGACTTGGCATGAAAAGCAACCAGCAGAGTGAAAGCCTGAACTCATGCCTTCACCTCCACCTAGATGGTGAAATGACCCTGGTGGATATGATTTTGCACTATGAGAACGCCGTTGTGCATATCCATGAAAACGAGGCGCGAGATGACTGCGCGGCCTCACAGAGTTTACCGGTGCCAGTTACTAGCTCGAGGGAACTTGAGATAGCTGCTTCTCACGTCTTCACTCCAGCAAACTTCTATTTGTTGCAAGATGATCTTAGAAAAATTGACGGCATGGAGATTGTAGAAATTAAGCTGGAGACGGATCACAGCAGTACATCGTGGCCTGGAAGAATAACCGGAAGCGTCATTTTTGGGTGGAGTATACACCAGTAAATTCCACAGAAACTATAAGGTGCAGCTGCAGAAGAATGATTCGAAAGGGTCTACCTTGCAAGCAAATATTCCATGTACTGAAGCACTTGAACATATCTGAAATACCAAAGTGTTTAGTTCTTGTTCGGTTCACGAAAGAAGCAAGGTTGGGACTGCCCGCGAGGCGCACAAGCGATCTGTTGGGATTTGGTTGGACTGGGACCGGGGAAAGAATGAAATATAGCCAGTCAGTGTGTTAGCGTCTGAAGCTATGCATGCGGCATGCAAACACCCTGCTTTGTGGGATCAGTTCCAGGAGAGTTTGAAGGCTGTGATAGCTAAGAGTCATGAGTATGATCTGCTATAGGAAAATTTGTTGAAGCAAACAAATGACATCAGTATGTGGACGATGGTGAAGGCAACATGATTGCGGTTAAAGATCCTATGAAAGTGTCAAGCAAAGGTGCAACAAAGGTAGATGAGAGCCGTCCTGTCTCGAAAAATGGTAGACCACTCTCTTTTGGTGAGTTCAAAACCCGGTGCGGCGCTTGCAAATTGGTAGGACACACTAGACGTAGCAAGAAATGCAAACTAAATCAGAAGTAAGTGTTTGTATGCATTATAGATTATTAAATTTTGTATCATTCATTAACTTAGCTTGTCTTTTATCATGTGCAGAAAAGTGGAGAAGGAGGAAGAGTAGAACACTTGCTTCAATTATTTACTATGTTAATCGGCCGGCTCATACTTTGGCTAAGGTAGCTCTAGGCGATTGTGTTTATTTAGTTTGGAGGCTTTCGGCCCCTGATTGTATCCTTAGTGTATTCGCAAATGAGATCCCAGTCTTTGTTTAAATAAAGTAACATGTTTCCCTCTAAACAAAAATCAAAAAAATTCTTTACTGTGTTATGACCAGGGCGGGAGGTAAAAAGAATATTGTACTTTTCCCCTACCCACGTCCTAAATGCCATTAAATAAGTAACTATACCACTCTCCTCCCCACCACACACTCACCCACCTCCCACGGGCGCCGGTTCGAACTCCCCTCTTATCCCCACCTACAATAGATCGAGAAAACCCTCGCCAGCGACCACTGCAGCCGCCTCCATGGATAGAAGCCTCGGCTGGCAGAGAGCGGTGATGGACCTCGCCGGCGATGACGAGGGGTGGCGCGCACAGTTGACGGAGGTGTGCGTCTGGTACCCCAGCATGCAGATGTTGGTCAACCACGCGCGTGGCCTTGTCAAAGTCCTCACCGATGCCGAGAAGAAGCGTGCCTTCCCCTACGGCTGCGGCGTGCCGCCGGCTCTCCTCCTCGTGTGGGCAATGCGAGAGGCCACGCTGAGTGACTCCCCTGTTCAGCGCGCAAGGTGGTGGATGTACCGCTCTTCCACCATGACGCTGCGGCCAGATCCAGCATGTGTCGCGTCGAGGGCGGAGCGCGTCGACGTCGAGCTCTCTCTCCCTGCGCCCGTTAGCCTGGACTACCAGGTCCGCCACGTGATGAAGCCAGTCCTGACATTGGGCTCTGACGTCGTGCAGGACGACGTGGAGGAGGTACTGGTCATCCCTGATGACCATGAGGAGGGCAAGGAGGACGTCGTGCAGATGGTAGCGCCAGTAGCCGTCGAGGGTGGCAAGACAATGCCCATTGACGTCGAGCTCCTTCCCCTCCTCCCTAACATAGTGAAGGTGGAAGAAGAGGTGGTGGCTCAGGATCAGGTGGCGCAGTTGTCGAACAGGACGGCGGTCAAGAAGAAGGCTTCTCCGTGTGTGGTGCGCCACTCACGCCGCCTCAAATTTCTGAAGAAGTGAAGATGGGCACAATTGCTGAAGGAGGAGGAAGCTGCTAGTTATCTTAAGTTAGTTATGATGTTATATGTTTCAGCATATAAGTTAACATTATTTTGGGTTTGATGTTGGTTAGGTATGCTTTTATATGTAAGCATATAAGTTATGCAATTGGTACGGTTTGGTCGGGTTCTTTGTGGCTGAAGAACTGAATATCTACTGCTCACCCTAAGTGTCAAGTTCAGTTAAATTTCAGAATATTGAATATGTACTGTTGCTTTGCTTCAGTGTTCCATCAAAGGTGTAGGTGCTGCTAGATGTTGCTCCTATGTTGCAACAACACAATGAACTGGGCTGCTGCATAAATCAGTAGTGTTGCAAGGTGATGTGCACATGTGCATCACTTACCAAATATAGAACATGCCAAAAGTGCATTGTCTGCCAAATATAGAACATGCCAAAAGTGCATTGTCTACCAATCATGATGGCCCCATGTTATTTATGCTGCAATCTGTCACAGCCCTAGCTTTGGCCTTGCTTGTCTTTGCATCATCATCTTGCATCATGTTTAAATTCTCAGAAACTTGAAATGGGGATGTTCAAACCCTAGCACCACATGGATTTCAAATAGGCTCAACTAAAGTCATTTTCAATGAACCCAAAAATACCCTTTGAAAATGTTCATGATTTCTGATAAGGGTGAAAACCTCTGCCAAAAATGATGAACATATTTCTACGTCATTCCTGGATTTTTGAATTAATTCATATTGTATTTGACTTTGGGCATTTAAATACTATAAATAATTTAAATGCTCAGATAATGCTGAAATTAAATGTGGGCCGCTAGAATAATCTAGAGAGTGTCCACAAATTATTCCAGCATTTTACAAAATGCTTTGGTATTTTTACTAAAGCCAAAACAGCAACAAACAAATAGAAAAACAAAAACAAAAAAGGGCCTACCTGGACTTACCTGGCCGGCCTAGTGGACAGCCAGCCCACGAGGCCCACGCGCCAGTCACCCCTAACCTCCTGCCAGTAGGCAAGAGGGCGTGTGGCCGCGGCGCGTGCGCACGCGCTCGGCCAGCTCCTGGTTGCCGCTGTTGCTGGGGACGGCTCCGAGTGCCACGACACCCCCTGGAGACCCCTCGCTCCTCTCCCTCACTCTCTGCTCTCCCCCTCGCCCTCTGCTCCCTCTCCCGAGCACACCCGAGCGGAGCTCGTCGTCGCCGACGCAATTTACCGCGGCCACCGTCCATCCCGTGCCTCCCTGACGGGTCCAGAGAAACCGCCATTGCCTTCTGCGTCATCTACACCAACCCATTCGACCGTGGGGGCCCTGTAGCGTCTTCCCCGAGCTCATTCCCAACCTCCAGCCACCGGCAACCTCACCGGCGATTCGCCGCCGTCTCCGCCTCCCCGACCCCGCTTAGTCCTCCCTTGAGATCGCTGTGAGCTCTGACACCTTTCCCCCTCCTCCCCGAGATCGTTTCTGTCCTCTAGCTATGCCAGCCGCCGTATCCGAGCGCCGCCATCTGCCATGGACGTTGCTCTCCCAGCCACCGTGCGTCTTCACTCGAGCTTGAGCCTCTGGCATGCTCCTGGAGCAACGGAGAGGCCAACGCAGCCGCTAGTTGGCCCCCTAGTGCATCGCAGCCTCGTGCCCGCATGTTCCTGAACTCCGGCTGCCGCCGCGAGCTCTGTTCCGGCGAGCTCCGGCGCCCCCATGGCCACCCACCTACCTCCCTGGATGTGGGCGAGTCCGGGCTACGCCCCGATGCCCTTAGCCACCGCCCCCGTCGCCTTTAGCGCAAGTCCGGCGCGTTGCCACCGCGGGTTTGGTCGCCGCCGGCCAACTCCGGCGACAACCGACGTGGCGGGGTCATTAGTGCTAATCCCCGCCAGCTAGACCTCACCTAGTCACTGACAGCAGGCCCGGCAGTGGGTCAAAGCCCAGTTAGCGTCGGGTTTGACCCGAGGTTGACCTCTGTTTGACCCTTGAGTCACTAACATGCGGGCCTCGCCCGGCTAACCCAGTTAGTTAGAGCTAAACTTAATTAAGTTAGTTTAGTTAGTCACTGACCAGTGGGCCCAGTGTTGTTTAGTTAGTCTAGTTAACCCAAATAGTTAGCTGTGAGACTGACTAGTGTGGCCCAGCCGTCAGGTTTGACTTGGACAGCCCTGTTGACCTGCTGACGCCAGCATGACACAATGCTGACGCAGTTAATCATTTTCTGGATTTAAAATAATTCAGAAATTCTAGAAAATGCCCAAAACTTCTAAAATTCATAGAAATTAAACCGTAACTCCAAATGAAATAATTTATATATGAAAAATTAAAAGAAAAATTCAAGGAATATATTTATGGCATTTTCATGCATGTTTGAACAATGTTTGTCCTCTGTTTTGGACAAAAAAATAAATGTCATTTAACTAATCATATATGGAGTTTGAATTTGAATCTTGTATTCAAACCAACTTCATTTAATGGTGTTGCTAGTTGCATTAGCTCAAACCACAGCATATTGCCATGTCATGATCATGCATCATATTGTGCATTGCATTGATCGTGTTTCTTCTCTGTTTGCCGGTGTTGCTCCCCCTCGGTAGACGTTGTTCCGACGTTGTGATCGTTGACACTAATGAAGACTCAATGCTATCTTCAAAAGTGCCAGGCAAGCAAATCCCCCTTGTTCATTCCGATACAATCCCACTCTCTCGCTTCTGCTCTCTTTTACTGCATTAGGACAACAACGATTCATCTGTTACTTGCTGCGGTAGCTGAACCCCTTTATCCTTTGCATGACCTGTCATTGCCACAGTAAATAGATGAAACCACTAGCATGAGTAGGAGTTGTTTGAGCCCTGATGTGCCTACCCATTCATGCTTGTTTATCATGCCTGCTATTGCATAGAGTTGTGTCAGGTCTGATTCATCGGGGATGAATCAGATGTGTGTGAACATGTCCTACTGTGTGTGAGCTAAGTGTGTGAACACGATTTGGTAAAGGTAGCGGTGAGAGGCCATGTAGGAGTACATGGTGGGTTGTCTCATTGAAACCGTCCTCAGGAACTGAGTTCTGTGTTTGTGATACATGAACAGCTACTACCACGCATTGGGCCTGAAACCAATGGACCCTCTCGACTTATTAACTGCCCTTGCCCCCTGTCCAGGAGTTGCAACTAGTTTCTGGTGTTTGTAGGATATGTGTTGGCGGCCGTGCGTAGCGCTGACCCTAGGGGTGGGCTATGATGTGGTAGATACACCATGGCACGGTGTACCGGGCGCCCGTTTGGTGTCTCGGGAACCCTGCACACATCGTCTGGGGCTGTGAGCGAAACTCCGGCCGGATCTCCTCGCGGATGGAACCCGAATAGGCGATAAACCTGGACTAGAGACTTGTGTGGTTAGTCAGATCATGGCCGACTCCCTCGCCAGGCTTCCGCTTGAAGGTTGCCGAGTTACACGACGTGTACATGGTGGTAAGTGGCGAGAGCGTGTGTGAAGAAGTACACCCTTGCAGGGTTATAAATGATCTATTCGAATAGCCGTGCCCGCGGTAAAGGACTTTTGGGTTGCCTATAACAGTTCATAGACAAGTGAAAGTGGATACTCTAAAACCCGCAAGATAAGTTTGAGTGCTATGGATGGCCTTCTCGTAGGGAGACGGGAGCGGATCCATAGTGGTGTATTGAATGGTGAATATGTGGACTCGTGTGCGCCACCTCAAAAGAGTTGCTTGCAGTCGTAGTTCAGGTTAGCCACTAAGTCAAAGCTGGCTTGCTGCAGTTAAACTCCACCACCACCCCTTGTTGATACCGATGCATACGTACCTAGTTCTGATGTAAGTCTTGCTGAGTACCTTTGTCCTCATGTTTGCTTAATTTATGTTTTGCAGAGAGACTTCAGTCTCGCTAGTAGTTCCACATGGACTTCGACGTTTAGCTTGATACCTCAGCTACGATCTTGTGCCCTCGGCAGGATCTGGTAGATAGTCAGGCTTCTCAGCCTTTTTCATTTGTAGATGTCTGTACTCAGACGTGTTAAGCTTCCGCATGTGCTTTGACTTGTATGCTCTGAATGTTGGGTCATGAGACCCATGCTTGTAATATCTTGTCTCCTTGGAGCCTAATGAATAATACTGTGAGTCGTAGAGTTATGTTGTGATGCCATGTTGTATTTACACATATCGAGCACATTGTGTGTATGATTGAAATGCTTGATATGTGTGGGATCCGGCAATCTAGTTGTTTATCCTTGGCAGCCTCTCTTATGGGGACATGTAGTCTAGTGCCTCCATGAGCCATAGTAGTCCGCTACAGCCCAGTTCACCGGAGTCCTGCTAGCCAAGCACTACTGCTCAGGACACTTGACTGGCCGGCATGTGTTTCACTTCGTTCCTGTGTCTGTCCCTTCGGGGAAATGTCACGCGGTGACATCTAGAGTCCTACCTAGCCTGCTACAGCCCGGGTTCCCGGAGTCCTGTTAGTCTAGTGCTACAGCCCGGATTCACACGCTGCTGACCGACATGCTCGATATGATTCATGTATGCCTGTCCCCATAGGTTAGTGCCGCCTTGGGTTCACGACTAGCCATGTCGGCCCGGGTTCTCTGTCATATGGATGCTAGCGACACTATCATATACGTGAGCCAAAAGCGCAAATGGTCCCAGGCCATGGTAAGGCGACACCTGTGGGAATACCGTGCGTGAGGCCGCAAAGTGATATGAGGTGTTACCGGCTAGATCGATGTGACTTGGAATCAGGGTCCTAACAGCGTTGGTATCAGGGCCTGACTGCCTGTAGGATTACCAAGCCAAACTGGTCGAAGTCGAGTCTAGAAATGCTTTAGTTATGTAAGGGAATTGATTGTGGAAGGGAACATAAGGCTCTTTTTACTCCTTTACGCTATACCCTCCTGATCTGAGTCAACCTCTCTTTTTTCTACGGGGATTAAGAACTAGGCTTTCTCATCTATCTATCAGGATGACGTGTTACTAATCCATAGACTTATAGAATTGATAGTTTTAAGCCTCAGTCCCGTTCCTACTACTTCCGTATGTTGGTAGTTGATCTCAGAACCTTGATATTGTGTTGTTGAGTGGTTATGCCACCATTTTGCAGGATGTCTCAAATGTTTTGAGCATTTATAGCTGTTATGCTGTCCGAGTCATCCCAGATCTCTAACTAGTCTGATGCATTTGCAAATCCCTTCTTTCCGTTTCCGATGTCGTTTTGGGCCAGATTAAGCACACTAACGGTCTGTTGAGGTACTCTACCACCTCGACATATATGTTGAAGCTATTATTATGACCCTAGGTGTTTTAGGGAGTCACCTAGTCATCTAGCCATGTTTTGTGTTCCCAGTGTGATGATTCTGGACACCATTCTCGAAAGCATCCCGTGATGCCATGTAGTGGTAGGTATTCTATTCATGGGTTCTTGAACCCGAGATTCACCCTACTCATCTCATGTTGATAGTGTTGCTAGTTCCTTTAGGATATTAGTAACCTTTGCGATAGTCCTCGAGGTCCGTGGTATTTCCTTCTTCCAAATACTATGAACCACTTATGGCAGAAGTTTGTTGGATCAAAAGATCACAACCAGAGTGCTCTTGATGAGTTCTCCATTCTGCATTGTGAATCTGCCAGTCCTACCTTTCTGCATGGGTTGTCCGGAAGAAATGTTGAGCTTGCTCGACATACTAATCTATCCATCCACAACTCAGAAAATTATATGTTCCTCGAGTTGTTCCTCTTCAGTTGTATCCGACCATCTTCTATCAGTTGTTAGCCAAGAGTATGTGTGCGTTTGTGTTCATCGATGCCTATTATTCTTGTGGTCCGTCAAGCCATTCTATTCCAGAATGACTACGAGAAACAAACTCAAGTACCTCATCCATATCTAGGATTGGGTCAAAGTAGTTGTATCCCGCGGATGAAAATGCCAATCCAGCTTTTGTTCTGTTCTACCTTGGAGTTCTACCCTATTCATGCCAAGAATATCATAGGAATTGCACCATGTCTTATGAATTTTTGACGCAATGATACTTCTTGCCATCATTGTTCATTCCTCGGCTCCCGTGTTATTGTAACCGGAATGCTGGTAAGTGAGTCGTGATGTGTGAAATCAAGACTCCTAGCAACTCCGTTGCTTGGTAGTTAATGGACAATATTCTCATTCTTACCATGTTGGTTATTAAATCATCATCCTAAGATTGATCATGCTATCTAGTCCTTATTTCTGGTGCACTCCTCGATCAATGAGTTAGGATTATGTCAATCCCTCACTCTTTTGATCATATCATCTTGCCTTGAAAAGCAAGGTTGTTCTCGAGCCTAGTAACATATCGGTGGTTCGTGATGTTCCGAATATCTTCTCGAAAGTATTACCAGGTTGTCACCTGACCGCTATGTTGAGTTCGTGATCATGTTGGTTTTTCTCTAAACCATCCATTCTCCAAGAATCTGTGTTGGATACCCCCAAGCTAGTTGCTTAAGCTAAACAACAACTTGGAGAGTTGGAAGATAAAAGCTTGTCTGACTTAGTTCATGTTAAGGGATATCTTTTGTGTGTGTGTGTGTGTGTGTTGAAGAAAGATGGTATTGTCATCGGTTGACCCTCGTGATCAGTTAATGGACCTATCATCTTATCCAATCTTTGATTTGAGTATGGGCTATCGTCAAGTCAAATCAGAACCAACGATATTCGTAATGTTGTTTTACTTGTGGTTGATCCCTCGAGCATACACCATTACATCCTTTGGTCTGACCAGTGCTACCACCGTGTTCACGTGATGGTGGAAGTCCAGTGATATGGAAATTTCGATGAGTTGCTATTGAGCCCATCAGCAGCATGTTGTCTCCCCCATGATTCATGTTGAACATCTAAGTTAGTATTGGAAACTTTGTAAGCATTTTTCTTCATGCCCCGTTCATGAAGTATCTGTTTGGATCAAAGAAGTGACTTCCTCTAGTTCACGTGCAATCGATGCAAGTTGCCGCCGTGAATTCGAGAAAGTTTATTTTCCCTCCTCTGGAATCATCCCAAGTTAGTCATGCACGTGCGAAGTGCCCTATGATTTGATAGGTGGGCCGCCTCCATTCCATATGTGTTCCTAGCAACCAAGCCACTGATTGACTTGCTCAAGGATAAGAAGTTCATCGATAAGTGCACAAGGACTTCGATATCCTCGATGATGGTTCCCCACCTGCGCTCGGTAGTGTTTTATTATAAGACTACCACGTGGTCATGCTTGTCTTGGATAGCGTGTTCACAAGTTTGTAGCAGAACCAGCTCATCTTTTGGAGCTTGCTATCGTAGCTCATTCCCCGAGAATCTCGCAATGTCATCTCGTCGAATTGCGTTGCCGACTTTCATTTTTCTTTCTAGACTAGATGAGTCTGGAATATCCTGACACCAACCAGATCTGAATCTCAGGCAGATATGATGGTTGGAACGTACTCCAAGAACTATAATGTTGGTCTCTCTGTAACCGGTAACGTGGATGTCGTGGCCAACACACCTAGCCGGAAGGCCTATTATTGTAATATCTTGTTTGAAGAAGTTGGTCACCTCCCCATAAGGATCTCGCAAGATCTGCCTCCGTAGTTATTCCTTATGGATTCTTGAGCTTCCGAAGTCCAACCTTTTACTTGATGTTCTAGATATCAAACCATATCTATGAATGGATTACGCTAGCACATCAATGAGAACATTAGAAGAGGAGTGCTAAATGTCTCTCGGTCGATCGTCCAGATTCTGTTCCCTTAGCCTCACTAAGGGAAGGTCTGAGAAGGTGTTATCTTCCTTTGTATCCGCATCATCCATCACTAGTCATCATGGTAGTATGTCGTGTTGCCAGGATCCTTGCCACGGATGTTGGTAGAACCTTGATGAACGCGCAAGCAAAATCATCCCTTGCGTTGTCTTCAACAAGGTAGTCCACATCATCCATTCTAGTCCGGGTATGCCATCCCTTTGTACTCCGCCAAACGATTGTTGTGAATTGCCTTAGGCTGGTATAAAGAGTTTCAGTGATCTCTGAATCAAAAGTAATTCTTTTTGCCACTTAAGGGAATAGCTCTACGAGCCACCTCCTCTAAGGTGCCCCATTCGACATATAGCGCAACTTAACTCCTTGCTACTTGAAACGCATCCACCATGTTCTTAAGTGTGGAAATGTGCCTACCAAATTGAACCTCTGTTATTAGTTTCTCTCCATCCGTCTTGATGTGTGCATTGTGTCTCGGCTTGAGAGATGTTCTATCGTCTCATTCCATAAGTTGATCGTGTATCGCTTGATCTTTGTGAAGATCGAATTCTGTTGAGTTTCCTCTCTTTCGTCATCATAGTTGCAAGAAGATTTCAAAGCAAAGACGTCAAGATCAATTTGAAGCAATGATTCAACATCTTCGAGAAGGGAAGTTGGATCATGAAGATCGTGTTAGCCTTGTGACCCCTCTGTCTTCTTACCTCATGTCTTGAATCTCGAGACGAGATTCTTGTTTAGTGGGGGTGAGTTGTCACAGCCCTAGCTTTGGCCTTGCTTGTCTTTGCATCATCATCTTGCATCATGTTTAAATTCTCAGAAACTTGAAATGGGGATGTTCAAACCCTAGCACCACATGGATTTCAAATAGGCTCAACTAAAGTCATTTTCAATGAACCCAAAAATGCCCTTTGAAAATATTCATGATTTCTGATAAGGGTGAAAACCTCTGCCAAAAATGATGAACATATTTCTAGGTCATTCCTGGATTTTTGAATTAATTCATATTGTATTTGACTTTGGGCATTTAAATACTATAAATAATTTAAATGCTCAGATAATGCTGAAATTAAATGTGGGCCACTAGAATAATCTAGAGAGTGTCCACAAATTATTCTAGCATTTTACAAAATGCTTTGGTATTTTTACTAAAGCCAAAACAGCAGCAAGCAAATAGAAAAACAAAAACAAGAAAGGGCCTACCTGGACTTACCTGGCCGGCCCAGTGGACAGCCAACCCACAAGGCCCACGCGCCAGTCACCCCTAACCTCCTGCCAGTAGGCAGGAGGTCGTGTGGCCGCGGCGCGCGCGCACGCGCTCAGCCAGCTCCTGGTTGCCGCTGTTGCTGGGGACGGCTCCGAGCGCCACAACACCCCCTAGAGACCCCTTGCTCCTCTCCCTCACTCTCTGCTCTCCCCCTCGCCCTCTGCTCCCTCTCCCGAGCAGACCAGAGCGGAGCTCGTCGTCGCCGACGCAATTTACCGCGGCCACCGTCCATCCCGTGCCTCCCCGATGGGTCCAGAGGAACCGCCATTGCCTTCTGCGTCATCTACACCAACCCATTCGACCACAGGGGCCCTGTAGCGTCTTCCCCGAGCTCATCCCCAACCTCCGGCCGCCGGTAACCTCACCGGCGATTCGCCGCCGTCTCCGCCTCCCCGACCCCGCTTAGTCCTCCCTTGAGATCACTGTGAGCTCCGACACCTTTCCCCCTCCTCCCCGAGATGGTTTCTGTCCTCTAGCTATGCCAGCCGCCGTATCCGAGCGCCGCCGTCCGCCATGGACGTTGCTCTCGCAGCCACCGTGCGTCTCCACTCGAGCTTGAGCCTCCGGCGTGCTCCTGGAGCAACGGAGAGGCCAACGCAGCCGCTAGTTGGCCCCCTAGTGCATCACAGCCTCGTGCCCGCATGTTCCCGAACTCCGACCACCGCTGCGAGCTCCGTTCCGGCGAGCTTCAGCGCCCCCACGGCCACCCACCTACCTCCCTGGATGCGGGCGAGTCCGGGCTACGCCCCGATGCCCTTAGCCACCGCCCCCGTCGCCTTTAGCGCAAGTCCGGCGCGTTGCCGCCGCGGGTTTGGTCGCCACCGGACAACTCCGGTGACAGCCGACGTGGCGGGGTCATTACTGCTAATCCCCACCAGCTGGACCTCACCTAGTCACTGACAACGGGCCCCGCAGTGGGTCAAAGCCCAGTTAGCGTCGGTTTGACCCGAGGTTGACCTTTTTTTGACCCTTGAGTCACTGACATGCGGGCCTCGCCCGGCTAACCCAGTTAGTTAGAGCTAAACTTAATTACTTTAGTTTAGTTAGTCACTGACCAGTGGGCCCAGTGTTGTTTAGTTAGTCTAGTTAACCCAAATAGTTAGCTGTGAGACTGACTAGTGGGGCCTAGCCGTCAGGTTTGACCTGGACAACCCTGTTGACCTGCTGACGCCAGCATGACGCAATGCTGACGCAGTTAATCATTTTTTGGATTTAAAATAATTCAGAAATTCTAGAAAATGCCCAAAACTTCTAAAATTCATAGAAATTAAACTATAACTCCAAATGAAATAATTTATATGTGAAAAATTATTCGAAAAATTCAAGGAATCTATTTATGGCATTTTCATGCATGTTTAAACAATGTTTGTCCTATGTTTTGGACAAAACAAATAAATGTCATTTAACTAATCATATATGGAGTTTGAATTTGAATCTTGTATTCAAACCAACTTCATTTAATGGTGTTGCTAGTTGCATTAGCTCAAACCACAGCATATTTCCATGTCATGATCATGCATCATATTGTGCATTGCATTGATCGTGTTTCTTCTCTGTTTGTCGGTGTTGCTCGCCCTCGGTAGACGTTGTTCCGACGTTGTGATCATTGACACTGATGAAGACTCAATGCTATCTTCAAAAGTGCCAGGCACGCAAATCCCCCTTGTTCATTCCGATACAATCCCACTCTCTTGCTTCTGCTCTCTTTTACTGCATTAGGACAACAACGATTCATCTGTTACTTGCTGCGGTAGTTGAACCCCTTTATCCTTTGCATGACCTGTCATTGCCACAGTAAATAGATGAAACCCACTAGCATGAGTAGGAGTTGTTTGAGCCCTGATGTGCCTACCCATTCATGCTTGTTTGTCATGCCTGCTATTGCATAGAGTTGTGTCAGGTCTGATTCATCGGGGATGAATCAGAGGTGTGTGAACATGTCCTACTGTGTGTGAGCTAAGTGTGTGAACACAATTTGGTAAAGGTAGCGGTGAGAGGCCATGTAGGAGTACATGGTGGGTTGTCTCATTGAAACCGTCCTCAGGAACTGAGTTCTGTGTTTGTGATCCATGAACAACTACTACCACGCATTGGGCCCGAAACCAATGGACCCTCTCGACTTATTAACTGCCCTTGCCCTCTGTCCAGGAGTTGCAACTAGTTTCTGGTGTTTGTAGGATATGTGTTGGCGGCCGTGCGTAGCGCTGACCCTAGGGGTGGGCTATGATGCGGTAGATACACCGTGGCACGGTGTACCGGGCGCCCGTTTGGTGTCTCGGGAACCCTGCACACATCGTTTGGGGCTGTGAGCGAAACTCCGGCCGGATCTCCTTGCGGATGGAACCCGAATAGGCGATAAAACTGGACTAGAGACTTGTGTGGTTAGTCAGGTCGTGGCCGACTCCCTCGCCAGGCTTCCGCTTGAAGGTTGCCGAGTTACACGACGTGTACATGGTGGTAAGTGGCGAGAGCGTGTGTGAAGAAGTACACCCTTGCAGGGTTATAAATGATCTATTCGAATAGCCGTGCCCGCGGTAAAGGACTTCTGGGTTGCCTATAACAGTTCATAGACAAGTGAAAGTGGATACTCTAAAACCCGCAAGATAAGTGTGAGTGATATGGATGGCCTTCTCGTAGGGAGACGGGAGCGGATCCATAGTGGTGTATTGAATGGTGAATATGTGGACTCGTGTGCGCCACCTCAAAAGAGTTGCTTGCAGTCGTAGTTCAGGTTAGCCACTAAGTCAAAGCTGGCTTGCTGCAGTTAAACTCCACCACCCCCCTTGTTGATACCGATGCATATGTAGCTAGTTCTGATGTAAGTCTTGCTGAGTACCTTTGTACTCACGTTTTCTTAATTTATGTTCTGCAGAGAGACTTCAGTCTCGCTAGTAGTTCCGCGTGGACTTTGACGTTTAGCTTGATACCTCAGCTACGATCTTGTGCCCTCGGCAGGATCTGGTAGATAGTCATGCTTCTCAGCCTTTTTCATTTGTAGATGTCTGTACTCAGACGTGTTAAGCTTCCGCATGTGCTTTGACTTGTATGCTCTGAATGTTGGGTCATGAGACCCATGCTTGTAATATCTTGGCTCCTCGGAGCCTAATGAATAATACTTTGAGTCGTAGAGTTATGTTGTGATGCCATGTTGTATTTACACATAACGAGCACATTGTGTGCATGATTGAAATGCTTGGTATGTGTGGGATCCGACAATCTAGTTGTTTATCCTTGGCAGCCTCTCTTATGGGGAAATGTAGTCTAGTGCCTCCATGAGCCATAGTAGTCCGCTACAGCCCGGTTCACCGGAGTCCTGCTAGCCCAGCACTACTGCTCAGGACACTTGACTGGACGGCATGTGTTTCACTTCGTTCCTGTGTCTGTCCCTTCGGGGAAATGTCACGCGGTGACATCTCGAGTCCTACTTAGCCTGCTACAGCCCGGGTTCCCGGAGTCCTGTTAGTCCAGTGCTATAGCCCGGATTCACACGCTGCTGACCGACATGCTCGATGTGATTCATGTATGCCTGTCCCCATAGGTTAGTGCCGCCTTGGGTTCACGACTAGCCATGTCGGCCCGGGTTCTCTGTCATATGGATGCTAGCGACACTATCATATACGTGAGCCAAAAGCACAAACAGTCCCGGGCCATGGTAAGGCGACACCCGTGGGAATACCGTGCGTGAGGCCGCAAAGTGATATGAGGTGTTACCGGCTAGATCGATGTGACTTGGAATCGGGGTCCTGACACAATCTCTGTTACACTTTGCCCATAAACTGAATAGCAAATAATTCACCAGCATTTCATCATGTCAATTACAATGATGTCAATAACTTTATGAACAATCTACTTGCTAACTATGACAACAATCATAATGGCAAGCAGGCCAAGATACAGAAGACCTCCAAATCCTAAAATCCTATCCCTACAGAGCAATATTTCCTTGTGCATCTTAACCATTGCCCTCTTTTCTTTCTCATTCCTTTTAATTTCAGCTTCATATTCTATAATCTTAGTCTCCAGTTTCTTGTTCTTCATGGCAAGATACTTAATGACTGACTTTGCTTTTCTATCCCACTCCCCGTCAACCCATTCAACATACTCAGAAGTGATATCATCCTAAATAAATCATGAGCAATTCAAGTCATTTTATAACTGAACTTGTCACTGCAAGCGTTAAACACTGAACTTTTTTGCAGCTTGACCGCAATAGCAGTAGTAGTTTGAAGATCATGCTCAGTATACTAACCTCAAACACACATCCCACGAATGCGCTGCCAAAATTGTCTGCATCTATGCAGACACGGCCACCAGGAGTTTCCTGATGACCACATAGATGGAGCTTATCATGGCCACAGGTCATCAATTGTGGGCGATAATGCTGGGATGTAAAGAACAACGGTAAAGAACTTAGATTTTGCCACCAAAGTGTAGCACTAAAGAAACCCTAGCTGTGGGTTCTCCCGGCCCGCCGCCGGCCACGAAACCTCCGTCCCCTGTTCCACTCGATCTGCCGCCGCTACCTCTTGTGCCATTGAATCCGCCCACCTGCTTCCAGGACTCAGGGTTCGACCTAACTTGCGGTCGCCACCGCTCTTCTCGCCGCAGCCGTCGCCGCCCGACGCCCAGCTCGCTGTCATGTTTTCACCGTCGAGATTTGGGGGCGCAAATGGAGAGAGAGGGCTAGGTATTTGGAAAGGGAAACGAGAAAAGGGGAAAGATCGATGTGAACCTGGCAAAATGGGCTGGTGTAGCGCTGCCGGCACAATAGGCCGCCTGTGGGGCCCCTCACGTGGTTAGATGGGTCGTTCCTGGCATCATGGTGAGTACAAATAAAGTTAATTATACATACAATAAAAAAATGACGGGTTTTTAAAACAAAATAGAAAAACATGATGCTTGATAACACGCGGTAGAGCCAACGAGCTGACATGACTAATTTTCATATGTGTAATATTATGTTTTGGCTCGATATATTTACTTAGATAACATGACTACTTTTCATAATCATGTGATGAGGGGGAATTACCAGGAGATTATGCAAGATGATGACATGCAGATAGCTAAGGCAGAAGGCTAAGCTTGGTAGAGTTTAAAAAAAGTAAAGAATGTGAAAAATAGAACGCAAATACTATTAATGTGAAAAATACTATTATAAAAAATTGGAGAACGAGAAAAATATTAAGCAAGAACAATTGATAAGTGAAGCCAAAACTTTACTGGTACGACCAAATTGTCTTCTCCGAGCAAATTGTATGACCGAATTGTCTGGTAGGAGCGAGTTGTCTGACAGACACATACACATGTATGTGTCACAATATTCGAGATGCCCTGTTCATTACACAAAAATGATAGAAACCCTAAGACAATCATGCCGTCAAAACCTTCGACCGGACTAAATCCAAACCACTAAAACTTGAATCTTGCATGCCGCGTGAATTCTTCAGGCACGCCTTTTTCTTGCGATTTCGCGAATTTTGTTCTTCACACACTCCATCATGTTCGAAGGTGACATAATCAACTCGGCGACGAAACTTCTTCTCCTTGCGTCAACGATGGCCTGCAAAAAATGACATAAAGGTTACATAAATCGAAGTTGCTACACGACCATACTAGCTACTCTACAAACATAAATAACAACATACTTGTGAGAATTGGCGGGTCATTCAGTCCCCGTCCCAATGTTCTAGACATTCTATGAAAAAAAGGCCATAAGAGTTCCTGGTACATATGCAAACATTAGTGGTGGGCAATACGAACATGTGCGTTGTTGTTTGAATGTGCATGATGTCCCATTAACTCACCCATCCTCTTGCTGGGGCATGTCATACTCATTGATAGGCCACTTACTTACGTCCGGATATTTCCCTGGTGTAATAAGATTTTCTAGGTGCATATCGTGTTCTATAGCCATTCGCTATAAAGAGGATAGTGTTAAACACGAATAATAAACAACATGTAAGACCAATGGTACAAATGTTCGTTATATTACCAGTGCTTTCACAGTCTTTTCTGTCAGGTCCAGAGGATAGAGCGAATCGAGAACTTGGAATTTTTGCTTGATCATGTGCATGACCACGGTCATCCGGTGGGCATTGTCGATATTCAACGCGATATACGTCTACAGTGCAAAAACCCACTGTGGATCAAACGACATACTTGATGAAATGTCCTGTAGTGAAGAATTACAAACATGACGTACCTTATCACGCACAGTATACTCTTTCATGACTCTATTAACTGCTCCAGCTTTGGACAGAGCACTATCCATGTTACAGCTCGACGGCAATGGATCGTCTCGTGCGATAGCACGATCTACAAGGAATTTGGACCTCCACGCTGGACAGAGGTAACGATCATGACCAACCCGCAGCTCCAAATGTCCCATATAAGCATCAATAACCTTCATAGAATATCAGGGCATTACATGTTGAAAGTTGAGACATAGATTATTGAGAATTTTAATAACAACACATGCAAGTAGTACTTACATCATCCGACAGCCATCTGTGAGTTAGTACCGGTCGAATCCTTTCGGAAGTCAGAGATATGCCACGCCCTTCACTGTAGTAAACTTTCTTCCCCTTATTCTTCTTGGTGCTAGCAGCTAACTCGACAAATGAAACAGCTGCATCAATTATTTCTGGCGTCAACTCATCTGCCACAACCTTCGGCTCATGATTTTCAGAAAACAGAGCTGCATGAAATAATATGAAGGTCAACAATGGTGATCATATGCATTCGTAGTATATAACAAAATAAGAAAGTTAGTTACAATACCTCTAGTAGCAGTAGAAGTACCGAAGGGTTTCTAACCACGGTTGGTACGCCTGCTGTGCTTGTCAAGTGCGTAGGGGGATTCAAATTTCTTAGGAACGGTCCTCTTGTGCTTACCGGACATAACTTCCTCACCCTTATCGATTGTTGCACCCTTTTTTACATTCGCCTTAGCCATGAACTTGCTGACAGAATATGGACAAATGTCTATGTTCGATGAAGGTGCTTGTGTAGAAGTACCAACGACCCAAGGGTTTTCGGGTGTAGCGCCACATTCATCATTACGCCTAATAGGTGAAGCTTCCTTATGTCCATTCATCTTCGGTGGGGTTTTCTGTTTGGCAAACAAAATCATGTGAACATTTCAGCACGTAAATAAATTAAAGGAGAAAACTATAGACAGAAATATATATACATAGTACCTCAGGTACGGTTTTATGGTTGGGAACCACTTCATCAGGCTGCGTCATGTCAATGACAGGCTCTCCGCGTGAGTCTATGTCATCCTTGTACACGAATTCCTTCTTTTCATATGGACCGTTCTCGAACGAATCCAGTTCTTCATCCACATCATTGTCCGCGGATGGCACGACAGCAGCCAGCTTATACATGACACCTGATTTGTTCAACTTCTCCAACATCCTCTGCAATAGAAATATAAATTTAGTAATGCTAGCATGGTTTAAAACAGCAAACATACTGTAAACTATAAAGATTGGGTGTGACACCTCAGCAACTTGATCAGGCCTCATCTGGGTGTGTATGAAGTCCATGCACCGCTTCATTAGAAGCTCCATCAAATCTTCTCACATTGGGGCTGTCTTCGACTTCTTTGCGTTTCCATTTGCAGGCTTGGTTTTTGGCTTCATGGTAGGTGCATTATTTGGGATGTTGGGCTCCTGAGCCCTATACTCCTGGGTGATATTATTTTTGATCTGCATGCGATATTGAAGTACATGTGATGAATAAAAAATAAATATTATTAAGTTACAAAACATTTAAGAAAGACGAAACACAATGACTTACCCTGACGTTACCACGGCCGCGCCCATTGTCATAGTCGAACCGATGTCTCCTAGTGGCTGCACCTTCGGTCCAGTTCCTAATAAGAGGTTGTATGGACAAGTTGGGATTATAGGCGCATTCGCCTTGGACCGGTTGCACCTTCTCCCAGTAGAAGTACTACAAAAAGAATATAAGGATTTAGATTTAGTACAATACATCACATAAAATTGCAATGATATGATAATTGACATTATGCAACAGGTCTCATATGTGTACCTGCAAGAGAGCCAAATTGCCTTTCGGCCATTGGCGGAGGTGTTTGCCTTTATTCACTATGTGAAGGCAATCAAGGAGAACACGCATGGTGAAGGCATTCCAGTTAATCTTTGAAATACGTTTCACATCATCGACCAAAGCGTAGTACTGCTTTGGCACAATCTTGCTCGACATGGGAGCAATAATTGTTCCTAACAGGACAAGGACTACTTTTCGAAGGAAATCGTCGTTGGTGGCTTTACTTTTAATTATGTCCTCAATGAGATTATCTATAACTATGTTTTCTGATGTCTTACTGAGAAATTGTGGCGGCACCCGCTCCTTGATGTCCTCGCCTTCTTCAGTCAGAATGTCTGAAGTGGACAATCCTTGGTTCTCGAGGTTAAAGATGCACTCGACGTCGACCACACTGAGAGTCGCCTCCCCAACCTGCTCTTGTATAATGAATCTGGCCGTGCTGGCCTGAAAATTCTCAATCATATACCTAATCAGTAGGGTACGCATCTTAATAGATGGTATCTGCAACATGCTGCGCAACAGCCACTCTAGCGCGTTGATCGCTCGATAGAGCTGCAACATGCTTGCACCATTTTTCAACGGCGTATACTATTTCTCCATTCAGCTCGTCCATCCTGTTGAAAGAAAATATATAACTTCGTGACATTAGTGAACACTAAAGCAAAAATAACAATAGACATGCAAAACTATAAAACTTTATGGCAGTAGCTAACACTAATGCAAAAATATCACTAATGCAAATATAAAACTAGCACCATGTATACTGCAACATGCAGCCAAGTGTGTCCTGACATGAGGCAATAAAAAAATAACTAAAATTGGTAATTGAATTTACTTGCATCTGATCAAGTTCTTTGAGTATCAGATAAATTATATAATCAATAAATTTAATATGGTAAACTGTTACTAGTTCGTCTGGTTGTCTTATTAACAGGGTGACAAATTAATCAGCTGTAAATAACTAGAGTCTATAGCAATGGTACCTATTTGAGGTTCATCAACATCTAATGCTTAGAACTCTTTAATGTTCTATGTGCACAACAATATATTTGGATCGTGTGACAAAAATATAATTGGATCATGTGACAAAATCTATTGCATCATGCTTCTCAAGAAACAACATCTTATTCTACCATGCTATGAAAGAACCGAAGATTTATTTCATCTACGCCATCTGGTCAGAACGCATCTAGTCGAGTTGATATTAGTTGAAAATATGTTGTAAACCTAAGTCCATCAAAGCAACGAGACGGAGACAGTAGCTTGCTATGAAGGCGCGAGGTAAGGAGGACAATTTACTTGATCGGTCGATGAAGATGAAAGAAGTCGGCGATGCATTGTCGACGTAGTTTGTCAAGGTCGGCCTGCACGTGCGGACAACCTTGATCTTCTCGGGGTTTTTGTGGCGTGTGGGATGCGGCGGACGGAGCTGTCAACGACTCGCTGGCAGGAGGCGATCTAGTCGACGACATGTGCGAGGAGGAGGAGATTATATACGAGGTCGACTCCTAGGTCGTCGTAACTTCCCTGTGGCCAATCTCACGATCTATATTTTCCTCCGTTGAAGCATGGCTGAACGTGCTCCTCAATCGTAGGGATTAGGAACATATGGATTAGCACGATCCCAGAATTGTGTAACAGAACGGCAACTACTCCCGTGATCGACGTGCGTGTGATCGGCGTGCATGGAAAGCGCAGCGTTGTGGGCCCCACAATATGGATCCGACAGTTATTCACTAGTAGAAAAAGGGTCAAATGTGAGACACATTAGTCCCGGTTTGTAACAGAACCGGCACTAATGTGTCCATTAGTGCCGGTTCCAACGGCTAGGCGGGAGGAGATCTTTAGTACCAGTTCGTGGCGAACCTTTAGCACCGGTTCGTGCCACGAACCGATACTAATGATAGTGGTGGCAGGATGTTGTCAGAGTGGGGCCCCTCCAGCACCTTTAGTACCGGTTCGTGCCATGAACCGGTACTAATGGTCGTCCTATATAAACCCTTCATCCACCAGCACTCTGTTCTTCCCCCTTTCCCCTCTCCCTCTCCTCTGTTCTTCCCTTCTTCCTCTCGAGTTCATCACAAAATTTGACCCAAATTTGTCAAGATTTGCAGGCCCCCATCCATTCAAATGATCAAAAGGTTAGCAACTTTGTCCTTTCATCTCTCATTCCTTGATTAGCTCTTGCATTGGTTTATATAGTGATTAATTGTGGGTTTTAGTAATTTGGGAGGAATTATATGTGGTAGTATTTGATTTATATGCAAATTGAGGTCAAAATAACACTTAGTTTGCATATGTAGGTGTGGTTTACATAGTGCCTTCTAAATCTCCGCTATAACCACCGTCAATCGCCCGCACCGTCCCGTCGCCGGCACCACCTTGTGGTGAGCCTCTTGTTCATGAAATTTTATATAAAAAATTGATGTTTGTGTGATTTGGATATATAGTTACTCGTATAATTATCTTACCTGCGCGTTGTTTGTTATACATAGTGCCATGGTTTTGATATCCGTCCCCGTTGGCCCTCATCCTTGTTATGATTCGGATGTGGTATATTCTCTTTTAAAACTATTTGTTGCATTTCGTGTTGATGACAAATTATGCCCATCAAGCTGACATAGATATTTGTATGTAGGAGGTAGGTGAACCGGAAATTCCAACTGACCCTATTGTCGAGAGGTTAAATTTAGTTGAAAGAGAAAACGAGGATTTGAAAGAAAAATTGAAAAGAATTGAGGGGGAGAAGATGGAATTGGAGTTGCATGTTGCCGATGTCGTCGATGATCACAAGATTAAGATGGAGAAAATGCGCTTGAAGATTAGAAAGATTAGAAAATATGCCATTCATAGTGAGGCTTGGTATCATTATGATGTTGGATCAATTGTTACCTTAGTTGCGATCTTGATCGCATTTGTTGTTGCATTTAAATTCTTGAGCTAGAGAGTTATTTGTTTGTTGCATTTAAGTGTTGTATCAACTTTATGTATTGTATTAATTTGGTGTTTTCGGTGTTGTGTATTGAAGATGAGCCGGCAATGGATGTACGATGACCGATGCTCTCTCGAGTTCATTAATGGTGTGCATACTTTTCTACTTGCGGCTGAGGCAAACAAGCGGGCGGATGGTTTTATGCCTTGTCCATGTGCTGGCTGTAAGAATGGTCACAATTACTCTACGTCAAGAACCATTCACGTCCACCTGTTTGAGTCCCGTTTCATGCCCCACTATAATGTTTGGACCAAGCACGGAGAAAGAGGGGTTATGATGGAAGACAATGAAGAAGAAGAGGCGACGACAGCTATCCTGGCCATGGGTTCCCTGAATACGATGATACAACAATGAGGGAAGAAGCTGAGCCGGTAATGCGGGAAGAAGCTGAGCCGGCAATGCGGGAACAAGCTGAAGAAGAGGCATCAGATGAGCCCGTTGATGATCCATGTCGGGCCATTGCCGATGCAAAGAGAAACTGCGCAAGTGATTTGGAGAAGAAGAAGTTGCAACACATGTTAGAGGATCAAAAAAAATTGTTGTACCCGAATTGCGTAGGTGACAAGAAAAAGCTGGCCACCACACTAGAATTGCTGCAATGGAAGGCAGAGAATGGTGTATCTGACAAGGGATTTGCAAAGTTGCTGGTAATGATAAAGAATATGCTTCCAAAGGACAACGAATTGCCCGAGAGTACGTACGAAGCAAAGAAGGCTGTCTGCCCTCTAGGGTTAGAGGTGCAGAAGATACATGCATGCCCTAATGATTGCATCCTCTACCGCGGTGAGTACGAGGATTTGAATGCTTGCCCGGTATGCGATGCATTGCGCTATAAGATCACCCGCGATGACCCTGGTGATGTCGAGGGCAAGCGCCCCAGGAAGAAGATTCCTGCCAAGGTGATGTGGTATGCTCCTATAATACCACGGTTGAAACGTTTGTTCCAAAACAAAGAGCATGCCAAGGCGATGTGATGTCACAGAGAAGACCGTAAGAAAGACGGAAAGTTGAGAGTACCCGCTGACGGCCCGCAGTGGAGAAAAATCGAAAGAAAGTACGGGAAGGAGTTTGCAGATGACGCAAGGAACGTATGGTTTGGTCTAAGCGCAGATGGCATTAATCCTTTTGGGGAGCAGAGCAGCAACCTTAGCACCTGGCCTGTGACTCTATGTTTGTATAACCTTCCTCCTTGGTTGTGCATGAACCGGAAGTTCATTATGATCCCAGTGCTCATCCAAGGCCCTAAGCAACCCGGCAACGACATTGATGTGTACCTAAGGCCGTTAGATGAAGAACTCTTACAACTGTGGAATGGAGCAGGTGTACGTGCGTGGGATGAGCGCATGGGGGAAGAATTTGACCTAAAGGCAATGTTGTTCGTGACCATCAATGATTGGCCTGCTCTCAGTAACCTTTCAGGACAGACAAACAAGGGATACCGCGCATGCACGCACTGTTTGGACAATACCGACAGTATATATTTGGCTAATTGTAAGAAGAATGTGTACCTAGGACATCATCGATTTCTTCCGAGCAGGCATCCCGTAAGAAAGAAAGGCAAGCATTTCAAAGGTGAGGCGGATCATCGGACTAAGCCTCGCCACCGTACTGGTGCTGATGTACATCATATATATGGTCAAGGATTTGAAGGTGGTCTTTGGAAAGGGTCCTGGTGGACAACATGTTCCGAATGACGCTGACGGATGCGCACCCATGTGGAAGAAGAAATCTATATTTTGGGACCTGCCCTATTGGAAAGACCTAGAGGTCCGCTCCGCAATTGACGTGATGCACGTGACGAAGAATCTTTGTGTGACCCTACTTGGCTTCTTGGGTGTGTATGGGAAGACAAAAGATACACCTGAGGCACGGGAGGACCAGCAACGTATGCATGGAAAAGATGGCATACATTAGGGTCATGCAAGCTACGCTCTTACCAAATAAGAGAAGGAAATCTTCTTTGAATGCCTGCTCAGTATTAGGGTACCGTCTGGCTTCTCGTCGAATATAAAGGGAATAATAAACATGGCAGAGAAAAAGTTCCAGAACCTAAAGTCTCATGACTGCCACGTGATTATGACGCAACTGCTTCTGGTTGCATTGAGGGGGCTTCTACCGGAAAACGTTCGATTAGCCATTGTGAAGCTATGTGCATTCCTCAATGCAATCTCTCAGAAGGTAATTGATCCAGAAATCATACCAAGGTTAGAGAATGATTTGGTGCAATGTCTTATCAGTTTTGAGTTGGTGTTCCCACCATCCTTCTTCAACATCATGACGCACGTCCTAGTTCACCTATGCGAAGAGATTAACATTTTGGGTCCTGTATTTCTACACAATATGTTCCACTTTGAGAGGTTCATGGGAGTCTTAAAGAAATATGTTCATAACTGTGCTTGGCCACAAGGAAGCATCTCCAAGGGCCATGAAAATGAGGAGGTCATTGAGTTTTGTATTGAATTTATTCCTGACCTTAAGCCGATTGGTGTTCCTAAATCGCGGCATAAGGGCAGACTGGATGGAAAAGGCACGCTAGGAGGGGATCAAATAATATGTATGGACGGACATTCTCTCACTGAAGCACACTACACAGTTATACAGAATTCTGCCTTGGTGGCTCCGTATATGGAAGAACACAAGAAATTGCTACGCTCCAAACACCCGGAGCGGTCTGATGACTGGATTACACGTGAACAAACCAGGAGTTTCGCCAGTTGGTTGCAGACACGTACCATGCACGACGCCTCTATTGAAGATGACCTGTACTTGTTGTCCCAGTTACCTGTTGGGGAATGTAGTAATTTCAAAAAAATTCCTACGCACACGCAAGAACATGGTGATGCATAGCAACGAGGGGAGAGTGTGATCTACGTACCTTGTAGATCGACAACGGAAGCGTTTGGTTGATGTAGTTGTACGTCTCCACGGCCCGACCGATCAAGCACCGAAACTACAACACCTCCGAGTTCTAGCACACATTCAGCTCGATGACGATCCCCGGCCTCCGATCCAGCAAAGTGTCGGGGAAGAGTTCCGTCAGCACAACGGCGTGGTGACGATCTTGATATACTATCGTCGCAGGGCTTCGCCTAAGCACCGCTACAATATTATCGAGGACTATGGTGGAAGGGGGCACCGCACACGGCTAAGAATATGATCACATGGATCAACTTGTGTCTCTCTGGGGTGCCCCTGCCTCCGTATATAAGGGCTCAAGAGGGGGAGGCCGGCCGGCCATCATAGGGCGCACCAGGAGGAGTCCTACTCCCTCCGGGAGTAGGACTTCTCCCCCAATCCTAGTTGGAATAGGATTCGCGAGGTGGGAAAAGAGAGAGAGAGAAGGAGGGGGGCGCCGGCCCCCTCTCTCCTTGTCCTATTCGGACTAGGGGGGAGGGGCGCGCGGCCCAGCCCTGGCTGCCTCTCCTCTTCTTCCACTAAGGCCCATTAAGGACCATATAGCTCCCGGGGGGGTTCCGGTAACCTCCCGGTACTCCGGTAAAATCCCGATTTCACCCGGAACACTTCCGATATCCAAACATAGGCTTCCAATATATCAATCTTTATGTCTCAACCATTTCGAAACTCCTCGTCATGTCCGTGATCACATCCGGGACTCCGAACAACCTTCGGTAAATCAAAATGCATAAACTCATAATATAACTGTCATCGTAACCTTAAGCGTGCGGACCCTACGGGTTCGAGAACAATGTAGACATGACCGAGACACGTCTCCGGTCAATAACCAATAGCGGGACCTGGATGCCCATATTGGCTCCTACATATTCTACGAAGATCTTTATCGGTCAGACCGCATAACAACATACGTTGTTCCCTTTGTCATCGGTATGTTACTTGCCCGAGATTCGATCGTCGGTATCCTATACCTAGTTCAATATCATTACCGGCAAGTCTCTTTACTCGTTCTGTAATACATCATCCCGCAACTAACTCATCAGTTGCAATGCTTGCAAGGCTTATGTGATGTGTATTACCGAGAGGGCTCAGAAATACCTCTCCGACAATCGGAATGACAAATCCTAATCTCGAAATACGCCAACCCAACATGTACCTTTGGAGACACCTGTAGAGCTCCTTTATAATCACCCAGTTACGTTGTGACGTTTGGTAGCACACAAAGTGTTCCTCCGGCAAACGGGAGTTGCATAATCTCATAGTCATAGGAACATGTATAAGTCATGAAGAAAGCAATAGCAACATACTAAACGATCGGGTGCTAAGCTAATGGAATGGGTCATGTCAATCAGATCATTCAACTAATGATGTGATCCCGTTAATCAAATAACAACTCTTTGTCCATGGTTAGGAAACATAACCATCTTTGATTAACGAGCTAGTCAAGTAGAGGCATACTAGTGACACTCTGTTTGTCTATGTATTCACACATGTATTATGTTTCCGGTTAATACAATTCTAGCATGAATAATAAACTTTTATCATGATACAAGGAAATAAATAATAACTTTATTATTGCCTCTAGGGCATATTTCCTTCAGTCTCCCACTTGCAATAGAGTCAATAATCTAGATTACACAGTAATGATTCTAACACCCATGGAGCCTTGGTGCTGATCATGTTTTGCTCGTGGAAGAGGCTTAGTCAACGGGTCTGCAACATTCAAATCCGTATGTATCTTGCAAATCTCTATGTCTCCCACCTGGACTAGATCCCGGATGGAATTGAAGCATCTCTTGATGTGCTTGGTTCTCTTGTGAAATCTGGATTCCTTCGCCAAGGCAATAGCACCAGTATTGTCACAAAAGATTTTCATTGGACCCGATGCACTAGGTATGACACCTAGATCGGATATGAACTCCTTCATCCAGACTCCTTCATTTGCTGCTTCCGAAGCAGCTATGTATTCCGCTTCACACATAGATCTCGCCACGACGCTTTGTTTAGAACTGCACCAACTGACAGCTCCACCGTTTAATGTAAACATGTATCCGGTTTGCGATTTAGAATCGTCCGGATCAGTGTCAAAGCTTGCATCAACGTAACCGTTTACGGTGAGCTCTTTGTCACCTCCATATATGAGAAACATATCCTTAGTCCTTTTCAGGTACTTCAGGGTGTTCTTGACCGCTGTCCAGTGATCCACTCCTGGATTACTTTGGTACCTCCCTGCTAGACTTATAGCAAGGCACACATCAGGTCTGGTACACAGCATTGCATACATGATAGAGCCTATGGCTGAAGCATAGGGAACATCTTTCATCTTCTCTCTATCTTCTGTAGTGGTCGGACATTGAGTCTTACTCAACTTCACACCTTGTAACACAGGCAAGAACCCTTTATTTGCTTGATCCATTTTGAACTTCTTCAAAATCTTGTCAAGGTATGTGCTTTGTGAAAGTCCAATTAAATGTCTCAATCTATCTCTATAGATCTTTATGCCTAATATGTAAGCAGCTTCACCGAGGTCTTTCATTGAAAAACTCTTATTCAAGTATCCCTTTATGCTATCCAGAAATTATATATAATTTCCAATCAGTAATATGTCAAACACATATAATATCAGAAATGCTACAGAGCTCCCACTCACTTTCTTGTAAATACAGGCTTCTCCAAAAGTCTGTATAAAAAACCAAATGCTTTGATCACACTATCAAAGCGTTTATTCCAACTCCGAGAGGCTTGCACCAGTCCATAAATGGATCGCTGGAGCATGCACACTTTGTTAGCTCCCTTTGGATCGACAAAACCTTCTGGTTGCATCATATACAACTCTTCTTCCAGAAATCCATTCAGGAATGCAGTTTTGACATCCATCTGCCAAATTTCATAATCATAAAATGCGGCAATTGCTAACATGATTCGGACAGACTTAAGCATCGCTACAGGTGAGAAGGTCTCATCGTAGTCAATCCCTTGAACTTGCCGAAACCCTTTTGCGACAAGTCAAGCTTTGTAGACAGTAATATTACCGTCGGTGTCAGTCTTCTTCTTGAAGATCCATTTATTCTCAATTGCTTGCCGATCATCGGGCAAGTCAACCAAAGTCCATACTTTGTTCTCATACATGGATCCCATCTCAGATTTCATGGCTTCAAGCCATCTTGCGGAATCTGGGCTCACCATCGCTTCTTCATAGTTCGTAGGTTCATCATGATCTAGTAGCATGACTTCCAGAACTGGATTACCGTACCACTCTAGCGCGGATCTCACTTTGGTTGATCTACGAGGTTCAGTAGTATCTTGTTCCGAAGTTTCATGATCATTATCATTAGCTTCCTCACTAATTGGTGTAGGTGTCACAGAAACAGTTTTCTGTGATGCACTACTTTCCAATAAGGGAGCAAGTAAGTTACCTCGTCAAGTTCTACTTTCCTCCCACTCACTTCTTTCGAGAGAAACTCCTTCTCTAGAAAGTTTCCGAACTTAGCAACAGAAGTCTGGCCTTCGGATCTGTGATAGAAGGTGTATCCAATAGTCTCCTTTAGATATCCTATGAAGACACATTTCTCCGATTTGGCTTCGAGCTTATCAGGTTGAAGCTTTTTCACATAAGCATCGCAGCCCCAAACTTTCAGAAACGACAACTTTGGTTTCTTACCAAACCATAGTTCATAAGGCGTCGTCTCAACGGATTTTGATGGTGCCCTATTTAACGTGAATGCGGCCGTCTCCAAAGCATAACCCCAAAACGATAGCGGTAAATCAGTAAGAGACATCATAGATCGCACCATATCTAGTAAAGTACGATTACGACGTTCGGACACACCATTACGCTGTGGTGTTCCGGGTGGCGTGAGTTGCGAAACTATTCCGCATTGTTTCAAATGTACACCAGACTCGTAACTCAAATATTCTCCTCCACGATCAGATTGTAGAAACTTTATTTTCTTGTTACGATGATTTTCAACTTCACTCTGAAATTCTTTGAACTTTTCAAACGTTTCAGACTTATGTTTCATTAAGTAGATATACCCATATCTGCTTAAATCATCTGTGAAGGTGAGAAAATAACGATATCCACCACGAGCCTCAATATTCATCGGACCACATACATCTGTATGTATGATTTCCAACAAATCTGTTGCTCTCTCCATAGTACCGGAGAACGGCGTTTTAGTCATCTTGCCCATGACGCACGGTTCGCAAGTACCAAGTGATTCATAATCAAGTGGTTCCAAAAGTCCATCAGTATGGAGTTTCTTCATGCGGCAGTGCCACAAATAAGTTGCACTATCATTATCAACTCTGCATCTTTTGGCTTCAACATTATGAATATGTGTGTTACTACTATCGAGATTCAATAAGAATAGACCACTCTTCAAGGGTGCATGACCATAAAAGATATTACTCATATAAATAGAACAACCATTATTCTCTGATTTAAATGAATAACCGTCTCGCATCAAACAAGATCCAGATATAATGTTCATGCTCAACGCTGGCACCAAATAACAATTATTTAGGTCTAATATTAATCCCGAAGGTAGATGTAGAAGTAGCGTGCCGACCGCGATCACATCGACTTTGGAACCGTTTCCCACGTGCATCGTCACCTCGTCCTTAGCCAATCTTCGCTTAATCCGTAGTCCCTATTTCGAGTTGCAAATATTAGCAACAGAACCAGTATCAAATACCCAGGTGCTACTGCGAGCATTAGTAAGGTACACATCAATAACATGTATATCACATATACCTTTGTTCACCTTGCCATCCTTCTTATCCGCCAAATACTTGGGGCAGTTCCGCTTCCAGTGACCAGTCTGCTTGCAGTAGAAGCACTCAGTTTCAGGCTTAGGTCCAGACTTGGGTTTCTTCTCTTGAGCAGCAACTTGTTTGCTGTTCTTCTTGAAGTTCCCCTTCTTCTTCCCTTTGCCCTTTTTCTTGAAACTAGTGGTCTTGTTGACCATCAACACTTGATGCTCCTTCTTGATTTCTACCTCCGCAGCTTTCAGCATTGCGAAGAGCTCGGGAATAGTCTTATTCATCCCTTGCATATTATAGTTCATCACGAAGCTCTTGTAGCTTGGTGGCAGTGATTGGAGAATTCTGTCAATGACGCAATCATCTGGAAGATTAACTCCCATCTGAATCAAGTGATTATTATACCCAGACATTTTGAGTATATGCTCACTGACAGAACTGTTCTCCTCCATCTTGCAGCTATAGAACTTATTGGAGACTTCATATCTCTCAATCCGGGCATTTGCTTGAAATATTAACTTCAACTCCTGGAACATCTCATATGCTCCATGACGTTCAAAACGTCGTTGAAGTCCCGGTTCTAAGCCGTAAAGCATGGCACATTGAACTATCGAGTAGTCATCAGCTTTGCTCTGCCAGACGTTCACAACATCTGGTGTTGCTCCAGTAGCAGGCCTGGCACCCAGCGGTGCTTCCAGGACGTAATTCTTCTGTGCAGCAATGAGGATAATCCTCAAGTTACGGACCCAGTCCGTGTAATTGCTACCATCATCTTTCAACTTTGCTTTCTCAAGGAACGCATTAAAATTCAATGGAACAACAGCACGGGCCATTTATCTACAGTCATACATAAATAAGCAAGATACTATCAGGTACTAAGTTCATGATAAATTTAGGTTCAATTAATCATATTACTTAAAGAACTCCCACTTAGATAGACATCCCTCTAATCCTCTAAGTGTTTACGTGATCCAAATCAACTAAACCATGTCCGATCATCATGTGAGATGGAGTAGTTTCATTGGTGAACATCACTATGTTGATCATATCTACTATATGATTCACGCTCGACCTTTCGGTCTCCGTGTTCCGAGGCCATATCTGTATATGCTTGGCTCGTCAAGTATAACCTGAGTATTCCGCGTGTGCAACTGTTTTGCACCCGTTGTATTTGAACGTAGAGCCTATCACACCCGATCATCACGTGGTGTCTCAGCACGAAGAACTTTCGCAACGGTGCATACTCAGGGAGAACACTTCTTGATAATTAGTGAGAGATCATCTTAAAATGCTACCGTCAAACTAAGCAAAATAAGATGTATAAAAGATAAACATCATATGCAATCAAAATATGTGACATGATATGGCCATCATCATCTTGCGCCTTTGATCTCCATCTCCAAAGTACTGTCATGATCTCTATCGTCACCGGCATGACACCATGATCTCCAACATCTTGATCTATATCAATGTGTCGTCACACGGTCGTCTCGCCAACTATTGCTCTTGCAACTATTGCTATCGCATAGCGATAAAGTAAAGCAATTATTTGGCGCTTGCATCTTATGCAATAAGGAGACAACCATAAGGCTTTTGCCAGTTGCCGATAACTTTAACAAAACATGATCATCTCATACAACAACTTATATCTCATCACGTTTTGACCATATCACATCACAACATGCCCGGCAACAACAAGTTAGACGTCCTCTACTTTGTTGTTGCAATTTTTTACGTGGCTGCTACGGGCATAAGCAAGAACCATTCTTACCTACGCATCAAAACCACAACGATAGTTTGTCAAGTTGGTGCTGTTTTAACCTTCGCAAGGACCGGACGTAGCCACACTCGGTTCAACTAAAGTTGGAGAAACTGTCACCCGCAAGCCACCTATGTGCAAAGCACGTCGGGAGAACCGGTCTCGCGTAAGCGTACGCGTAATGTCGGTCTGGGCCGCTTCATCCAACAATACCGCCGAACCAAAGTATGACATGCTGGTAAGCAGTATGACTTATATCGCCCACAACTCACTAGTGTTCTACTCGTGCATATAACATCAACATATAAAACCTAGGCTCGGATGCCACTGTTGGGGAACGTAGTAATTTCAAAAAATTTCCTACGCACACGCAAGAACATGGTGATGCATAGCAACGAGGGGAGAGTGTGATCTATGTACCTTGAAGATCGACAACGGAAGCGTTTGGTTGATGTAGTCGTACGTCTCCACGGCCCGACCGATCAAGCACCGAAACTACGGCACCTCCGAGTTCTAGCACACGTTCAGCTCGATGACGATCCCCGGACTTCGATCTAGCAAAGTGTCGGGGAAGAGTTCCGTCAGCACGACGGCGTGGTGACGATCTTGATATACTACCATCGCAGGGCTTTGCCTAAGCACCGCTACAATATTATCGAGGACTATGGTGGAAGGGGGCACCGCACACGGCTAAGAATATGATCATGTGGATCAACTTGTGTCTCTCTGGGGTGCTCCTGCCTCCGTATATAAAGGCTCAAGAGGGGGAGGCCGGCCGGCCATCATAGGGCGCGCCAGGAGGAGTCCTACTCCCTCCGGGAGTAGGACTTCTCCCCCAATCCTAGTTCGAATAGGATTCGCGAGGTGGGAAAAGAGAGAGAGAGAAGGAGGGGGGCGCCGGCCCCCTCTCTCCTTGTCCTATTCAGACTAGGGGGGAGGGGCGCGCGGCCCAGCCCTGGCTGCCTCTCCTCTTCTTCCACTAAGGCCCATTAAGGCCCATATAGCTCCCGGGGGGGTTCCAGTAACCTCCCGGTACTCTGGTAAAATCCCGATTTCACCCGGAACACTTCCGATATCCAAACATAGGCTTCCAATATATCAATCTTTATGTCTCGACCATTTCGAGACTCCTCGTCATGTCCGTGATCACATCCGGGACTCCGAACAACCTTCGGTACATCAAAATGCATAAACTCATAATATAAATGTCATCGTAACCTTAAGCGTGCGGACCCTAAGGGTTCGAGAACAATGTAGACATGACCGAGACATGTCTCCGGTCAATAACCAATAGCGGGACCTGGATGCCCATATTGGCTCCTACATATTCTACGAAGATCTTTATCGGTCAGACCGCATAACAACATACGTTGTTCCCTTTGTCATCGGTATGTTACTTGCCTGAGATTCGATCGTCGGTATCCTATACCTAGTTCAATCTCGTTACCGGCAAGTCTCTTTACTCGTTCTGTAATACATCATCCCGCAACTAACTCATCAGTTGCAATGCTTGCAAGGCTTATGTGATGTGTATTACCGAGAGGGCCCAAAGATACCTCTCCGACAATCGGAGTGACAAATCCTAATCTCGAAATACGCCAACCCAACATGTACCTTTGGAGACACCTGTAGAGCTCCTTTATAATCACCCAGTTACGTTGTGATGTTTGGTAGCACACAAAGTGTTCCTCTGGCAAACGGGAGTTGCATAATCTCATAGTCATAGGAACATGTATAAGTCATGAAGAAAGCAATAGCAACATACTAAACGATCGGGTGCTAAGCTAATGGAATGGGTCATGTCAATCAGATCATTCAACTAATGATGTGATCCCGTTAATCAAATAACAACTCTTTGTCCATGGTTAGGAAACATAACCATCTTTGATTAACGAGCTAGTCAAGTAGAGGCATACTAGTGACACTCTGTTTGTCTATGTATTCACACATGTATTATGTTTCCGGTTAATACAATTCTAGCATGAATAATAAACTTTTATCATGATATAAGGAAATAAATAATAACTTTATTATTGCCTCTAGGGCATATTTCCTTCATTACTATCTTCGAATATAATGACTTTCAAAGGGTACAAGATAAATGGTAATACATTTTACACGATCGCCCAAGATAAGAAGAGCACCAACCAAAACAGTGGTGTCCGCTTTGATGCAGAAACCAAGACAGGAATGGAAACATATTACGGTTATATACAGGACATATGAGAACTTGACTATAGACATCGTTTGAAGGTCCCTTTGTTTCGGTGCAAATGGGTCAATATGACACGAGGCGGGGTAACGGAAGACCCGCAGTACGGAATAACAACAGTGGATCTCAACAATCTTGCGTATGCAGACGAACCATTCGTCCTAGCCAATGATGTGGCACAGGTTTTCTATGTGAAGGACATGTCTACCAACCGAAAAATAGAAAAGATAAGGAAGCGAATGCATCATACGATGAGCCAAAGCGGCACATAGTTCTTTCTGGGAAGAGAAACATCGTGGGAGTGGATGACAAGACAGGCATGTCAGGAGATTATGAAAAGTTTGATGAAATTGTTGCATTCACAGTGAATATTGACCCGAGCATCCCGTTAAATGATGAAAATTTTCCATGGTTACGGTGCAAAGGGACACACACGAAGAAAAAGTTTCACACCCAAAGATCTGGGATGTGATCGGCTTCACTATATATCATCACTTTCTTCTGTGTTTCACACCCAGGAGGGAATCTCTGTAATAGTTAGGGGTAGTTATGTGTTTTGGCATTTGAAACGCGATGAAATTTTATGTGCAAACAAATTCTTTCATGCATTTACTAATTTTTTTCAACTAAATTGAAAAACACTTCAAATAAACTCCGAAAAGGTTGAAAGTTGGCATGGTATCATAATTTCACCCACATAGCATGTGCAAAAAAGTAGAGAGGGTTATAGCAAAAACTCGATGCACTTCGTGTACAAAATGGACAATCTCTTTCGAACTATCAGGGTTTCGGACGAAACCTCATCTGTCACAAATGCATTTCATTTTTAAATAACCTAAGCATTACCAAATTGAATATAATGATAAAACACACTAATATTAAACATAATAAAAAAGAATCACTGAAAAATGTATTTTTGAAGTTAAGTTATTCACAAACTAGTGATTCACACAAATTTCAAATAATTCAAAATTTAAACTATTCAAATTTGAAAACTACCGGTACTAACAAAAAGTTTCTAATTTTTTGTACCTAAAGAAAAAATATTCACAAAGAAACTCTAAATACAGCAAAAAACAACTAAAAATAAATAAAACAAAATAAATAAAGCAGAAAAGAAAAAACTAAATGAAAAAAAGCCCACCTACTGGGCCACAGCGGCCTGCATACGACTAGAAACCCAAATTCTAATTGGGCCAGGATGCAGGCCCGCTAGCCCAATAGGCCCATCAGGGCATAGCAGCAGTCGTAGGCCCGGAAGGCCTGCTTATGAGAGGAGCTCGAGAGAGCTACCGCACTGGGGCTTATAAACCAGTGCGGGCACCCCTCGGCTAGCGAGGTGGGACTAAACTTGCCGCACGGCACCTGCGCCAGCGCACCACCTTTAGTACCGGTTGATGGCTGGAACCGGTACTAAAGGGTGGGTCTTTAGTACCGGTTCCAGCCACCACCCGGTACTAAAGGTGTGCTCTTCCCGCCGCTTGGCCTAGCCAAAATAGGCCTTTAGTACCGGGTGGTGGCACCAACCGGTACTAAAGGTGTCCCCTATATAATAAACACTTCAAAAAAATCCAGTTTCTCATCTCCCACTTCTCTCTACAGCCGCCCCGTCCTGCGCCGTCGCCGCCCCTGCCGCGCCATCCCAGTCGACTACGCGACGCACCCGTCCTCGTCGCGTCGTCCCCGTCGACTCCGCGCCGCCCCCGTCGCTGGCCCGTCCCCATGAACGCACCGGCCCGTCGCCGTCCCCTCGCCTCGCCGTCGCCGTCGCCTTGGATCGACCTCGCCTCGTCGTCGCCGTCGCCTCGACCTCACCCGCGCGCACTGTGAGCCCCTTCCCCGGCCCCTCTCCTCCCTCCAATCGATCAAAGCCACCGCGCCGCCGGCGCCGGCCGTAGCTAGTACACACACAGGCGCATGCGCACACACACACTACACGCGCACACACACACACAAATTTTCTGTTTTTAGTTTTTTTTGTTTTTCTGTTTTTCATACAAAGTTTTAGATGAATTAATTAATTAGATTAGATTAATGTCAAATAGTATATAGAAATGTTAGTTATAATATATATAATGTCAAAGGTTTTTTCTTTTTTATTTATAAAAATGTTATAGAAATGTTAGAAATTTTGGAAATGTTAGTTTTAGCTAGATGAATTAGATTAATTTCAAATTGTTAGACGATGATCGATGTTTTTTTAGTTTCTTATATTTTTAGTTATAAAATTTAGAATTTGCATATATGAAATCACAATCCATCATTTAAAAAATGTTACTTTAGTTTTGCGGCATATAGTATTTGTTGTCTACGATGCCCGGCCCGCATCCTCGCCGTCGACCCGTTCGCGACGACGTCCTGCTTCAGAGGACCCATGTCCGGGACTGGGCTCCGCCGGGCTGGCACGGGGAGGTGCTACCTTCAGGGGCGCGACGCTTGGTGAGGAACCCGGCCCCGGGTCCCATCGTCGACCCTAATCTCCTTTGGTGGCATTTGCGTGGGCCACTTTCGGTGCGGAGGGAGCCGGCCCCGCCGGAGGTGGTACGTCACCGTGTCAGGGAGGAGGACGAGCACGTCCATTGCTACATGGCTGCTATGGATGTCAGGTTCTCCAATACCTGGCAGGTTCTTTGGGGAGATCACCCGAGCTATGATCCAGTGATGGTTCCTTCACTTTGGTTGTCCACCGCCCGCGCCTCAGGAACCGCGAGTGGCCTAGATTACTCTTAAGTATTCGATCTTTATTAGCTAGCTAGCTAGCTAGTGATGTATTCGATATATATTATTCGAGACGATGTATTCAAGATTATATTTGATGATGCTTATTATGTACTATGATTGATTCAGTTTTTCCTTATTAATTGATTGCATCCATGCATTGTAATTTGAATACTAAATTGTTTTATATTTCTTTTGATTAGTTAAATAAAAGCTATGGCGGACAATACCGGCAGAGAGGGAGAAGAAACCCTGTTCGATATCATACGCCATCCTCGCGAGCCAGATGATGATCAAAATGAAGAAGATTATGACTGCTCCAGATATCTAAACAACACTGGGGAGGCTGATATGATATACGATCGCGACGACCGAATTGATGAAGTCATGAACTATGATTATGATATTGATGACGAAGAAAATGTTGATCTTGAAACAACAAAGACCGGTGAGGTATATTTATATAAGCAGGCATCTGGTGATCATCACATGTTTTAAATGACTTCAAGATATATTAACGAATCGATCTTTCTTCTTTCAGCCATCCGGAACGAGCAAACCTTCAGGCAGCAGGAAACGAGGCCCGAACAAAAAGTTGAAGGAGGGCGTAAAGTACAATATCGAGGCCATCAAACCTAATGGCGAACCATTAGCGCATAAGAAGATGGCGAACAAGTTCATTCGTCAGTGCGGAGTTCTTGTGAAGGACTAACTCCCGATCTCCCTTCAAGAATGGAGAGAGCCAGCAAAGCCACGTCCAGATCTTACTTTTGTTGACGACAGACAAAAAGTTCTGCTTTGGGAAACTCTCATGGAACATTTCACCCTACCAGATCATTTCACAGATGTAGATGTGGAGAAAGTCAAGTCCGCTGCTCTTAGGAAGATGGCGGTTGCATTCAACAACCACAAGAATCGTGTATGGGACAAGTATGTCAAGGGAGGAAGGAAGACTCCAGTATTCGAGGGAACACTAGAGAAGCAAAGTGCTCATTGGGACGATTTCGTGAAATTCAAGGATTCAAAATTATCTAAGGAACGGTCGAGAATAAACAAGGCAAATGCTGAAAAAAAGGATAAGTTCCATAAGCTGGGGCCAGGTGGCTACGCGGTGGCAATGCCTAAGTGGGATAAGTCTAAGAAAGAGATGGAGAATGCAGGTGTCACTCCAGAAACATTGAGCTGGCCCCCCAGGTGCAGGACTTGGTTCTATGCGCATGGGGGGGAGTTGGACCCGAAGACAGGCAAAGTTTCGAAGAAGGCATGTTTGGACGGAGCCGAAGATAAGCTACTTGTTGCAATAGAAGAGGCTCGATCGGGGGTGTTCCAGCCCAACAGAGAGAACGACGAGCTTACGCGTGCCCTGGGAAATCCTAAACACCCGGGAAGAACACGAGGCAAGGGCGCTATTCCGTGGTATGAGGGGTTTTCGGACTGGAACGTCGACTACAGAACCCGTGCGAGAAAGAATATTGCGGAGGAGAAGAAGAGGAAGATGGAGGAGGAGAGGAAGCTGGACTATGAACGCCTTCAAGGCCTAGAATCAGCGCACGCGGACTTGGCAGTCAAATTCCAGCGGCAGCAGGAGCAGATTGACTCACTTAGCCAGCAAAGGGGGTCTCAGCAGCTGCAACAGCTAGCGGATGATCCAACATTGGAGAGCACCGTCCCATCCATGCCAAGAAGCAACGTGGGTTCCACCCCGGGCGAGGCAATGCTGGATAGATACCCCATGGATGACATCATGGAGAACACCAACTGCGAGCTATACTTCAAAATGAAGAACATATCCATGAAGGTGGCGGACGCCGTTGCTTTTACAAATCCCCCCCAAGGCAACCTTTCATTGCAACCCGATTCCAGCGGGCTATGCTCGTGTCTTGGTTGATGAGGTGGTGGACCAATATTCGGGGCTAGAGCTTGACATTCCTGGAGGTGACGAGGAGCACACACTGAGAGAGGCAAAACATTGTATCATCCTATGGAGAAAGGATTCCATCATCTTTCGAAGGCCACCGACACCGCGTGAGCCGACTCCTCGTCGAAGTCCGCCACCTAGTCAGCAGACTCCCGCTCCTCCAAGTCCACCAACACGTCAGGCCACTCCTCCTCCTCCAAGTCCGGCAAAGAGTCAGGCCACTCCTCCTCCAAGTCCGACACAGCGTCAGACCACTCCTCCTCCAAATCCGGTACAACTTCAGGCCACTCCTCCCCCAAGTCCGGCACATCTTCAGGCCACTCCTCCTCGTCCAACTCAGCCACGTCAGCCGTCTCCGCCGCCTCAGCAATCACAGAAGAGAGCCGCCGCACCTATGGTGTGTAGCGGTACAAGTCGAGGTAGGACGGGAGGTACAGGCGGAGGCAAGTGATTTCAATATGGTTCAAGCAGCCTCGTGCCTATTCCGCAGAGGCCTTACAACAAGTCCGAGGAGGAAAATCCAGCCATATCGAAGGCCGAGGTGGAAGCCAATTTTGCACCGAAACCGGCACCGCCGCCAAGGGAGAAAGTGCCTGAGGAAAAGATTGACCACTTCATTTGTATGGCTAGACCACCAGCTCCCAAGCCTGTTGACATAGACTATGAGCGCCACCTCAGGAAGTTAAATCGAGCACGTCTACAGAAAGAGGCGAGCTTGAGCTTGAGCAAATCAGCTGGCAAAAATGCGGTAAAACCGTTCCCCAACTGGGAGAACAGGCGGCGCAATCAATCCCCCCCACTTGTTGTGCCAACAACACATGAGAGTAGGCGCGCCCAATATTATTGTGGGAAAACCGTTTATGTTCCCGAGCTGGGCGATGTGGTAATAACCGAGGAGCATATAAGGCAGGCTGAAATCCTCAGGATCATTGTTGGACAACTCCTCGACCTCGAGTCCATGCCTCCGCTTAGAGAGGAGGAAATAGAACGGAAATATGTCTGGGGCCAACCTTTGGTCGAGCCAGACGAGGTCAAGAAGCTCCCAACGAGAATGTATGAATTGCATCAATGGTACATGGACATTACCAAGATTTCCAATCGAGAGACCCTCATGGTGAATGTCAAGAAGGATCATTACTTCCATGAGAAAGCTCTGTCTGTTGAGTATTCAGAACTATTTCAGTTATACAATCAAGACGCACTCAACAAATCTATCGTCAATTGCTATTGTCTGTAAGTGATTTCTTTCTATAATTTAAGTCTCAAGCTAGCTGTAGTGATCATTTTGATCAATCATTACCTGTAATTATCCTCACTATATTCTTTTCTCTGGTATTATGCAGGATGAAGATGTATGCAATGAAAAAAGGTGGACGCTATGGCATTGGGTTCATTGACCCAAATACCATTAATGAATACACATGGAAATTAGATGCATATTATGAAAAAAGTGTAGAGGAAAGCATGCTAGAGTTCTACAAGCACCTCAATACCAATGAAGATATACCACTTCCTTACAACTTCGAGTGAGTCACCCTATCTTGTACTACAAATTCTGTTTTTGCCTACTAGCTAGCTACATGTTTTTGCTTACATATGCCCGCTTAATTAAGACATGCAAACGTGTGTGCATGCAGATTTCACTGGATCTTGTTAATCATTAAAGTTGATGAAGGAACAGTTGAAATACTGGACTCACTACTTAAAAAAGAAAGTGACTACACCATCTTGTTTGGGATAGTCAACAGGTAATTTCAATCATTATTAACTATACCTCGGCCTATTTAGTTCATCATTTCCTGATATGAACTATTTAATAACCCCTTTATTCATTTTCTTTGTCGGCGGGCAGGGCTTGGGCAAAGTTCGTCAGCGTCACTCCAGGCCAATGGAAATGAACGCTGAAATGGTATCGACCCAAGGTAAGTAATTAAGTAGTACTAGCTAGCTAGCTGCCATCTCTTTAATTATCATGCTTGATTAATTATTATCTGATCAAATTCCATTCTCGTAAAGGCCCTGAAGCAGGCGCCGAGGAATAATCTGTGTGGATACTACATTTGCGAGAACATTCGCCTGATGGCGTCCGAAAGGAGCAGATCTGAAAGACAGGACTGGGTACGTTTGTCAGAACACTATTCTGAATGTTTACACCATTATCGATATCTAGTCACACAACTAATACATATGCATATTGATCTCCTTCTTAACAGTTCAGAGAGGTGTGGGAGTAGCTCCTAGCAGAGGAGCGCATAGAAGCAATTAAAGAGGAAATAGTGGGATTTTTGCTCGACCAGGTCATAGATCCCAAAGGAGAATACTATTACCCGCTACCGCCCCATGAACCACTTCCAATTGTCATCGTGCTCCGAAGGCACCAATTAGGCTAATGCCACTGGCTCCGAAGGCACCAATTAGGAGAAATTGTATATAGCTAGCTAATTGTATATATATATACATGTGTGTATATATGTGTGAATTAATGGTGGTTGTGAGACATTCGATGATATAT
>NC_041382.1:716544534-716545609 GCF_002162155.2 Triticum dicoccoides | reverse complement strand
ATATATATATATATATATATATATATATATATATATATGATCGGTTCTACTAGAAATTCTATTTATATATATGCATAACGTGTACAATATGTAGTATCGTAAAATACCAACAAACGGAAAAGAATTAAATAGAAAACACAAAATTAAATGAAAAATAAATCATAAACCCAAAACCCCTCAACCTTTTAATACCGGTTGGTGTCACCAACCGGTACTAAAGGGCTCCCTGCCCCCGGAGCTGGCTCGTGCCACATGGTTGCCCTTTAGCACCGGTTCGTGCTGAACCGGTACTAAATGGGGGGCGTTTAGTGCCCACACTTTAGTGCTGGTTACCGAACTGGCACTAAAGGGCCTTACAAACCGGTGCTATTGCCCGGTTCTGCACTAGTGATTTGCGGTCTGGGCCGTCCCACCTACCTACATTGTTTCTTCCCTCAAAATAAATATCATTGGATCTTCCCTCAAAAAAAACTCTTTGTGACACCTATTAGTTATTGTATACTTGTATATGTTAAACAATATTTATAGTATCTCTATCATTTCTACAATATTATACATTCAAATATATTGTTCCTCTTTCCCTTTTAATTTGGTTTTCCTGTTATTTTATGTTTTCTCCTTCTTATTCCTATTTTTTTGCTCATGTTTCATAATTCCATATCACTTCTTCTCATTGTTTTCAATTTCATTTAAAATATGTATGATTAAATGTCGTCCTATTTATGACTTCCTAATTGGTGGGACCGGCAAGGAAAACCACTTTCAGACCTGCCCTCCAGCAGACCCGAATGGTCATGCTTGTACATGGTGCATGTGGAGGCATACATGAGATGACCCCAACTTTTGGGACCATGTGGGCATGGCCAATGTGGTCCCCCAGGCAAGGTGTGCACAAATTCGGACACAAAACCCACGTTGCATCACGTGGGGGCCGTGTTGTAGGGTTTTGTCGCCGGAAAAACCCTAGAAAATGCATCAAGTGTCGGAAATGAATGATACTTGTCATGCATGCTTGCCATGGTCATCCTGGGGTGTGCATAAAGTTTGGGATCATTTGGTGGGACCGGCAAGGAAA
>NC_041382.1:716539624-716544098 GCF_002162155.2 Triticum dicoccoides | reverse complement strand
CGTTGTGTCATGTGGGGGCAGTGTTGTAGGGTTTTATCGCCAGAAAAACCCTAGAAAATGCATCGAGTGTCGAAAATGAACGATACTTGTCATGCATGCATGCCATGGTCATCCTAGGGTATGCATAAAGTTTGGGATCATTTGGTGGAACCATCAAGGAATACCACTTTTAGACCTGCCCTCCGGCAGACCCGAATGGTCCTGCTTGTACATGGTGCATGTGGAGGCATGCATGAGATGACCCCCAACTTTTGGGACCATGTGGGCATGGCCAATGTGGTCCCCCAGGCAAGGTGTGCACAAATTCGGACACAAAACGCACGTTGCATCATGTGGGGGCAGTGTTGTAGGGTTTTGTCGATGGAAAACCCTAGAAAATGCATCGAGTGTCGGAAATGAACGATACTCGCCATGCATGCTTGCCATGGTCATCGTAGGGTGTGCATACAGTTTGGTCTCAATTGGTGAGACCGAGAAGATAAACCTGCTTCTAGTACATGGTGCATGTGGAGGCATGCATGCGATTGTCCCAAGTAGATTTGATTTAATAATATTTCAAGTATCAAACAGAAAATAAAATTTATAATTAGGAAGGACAACATATTATCTTACATTTAAAAAATAATTCAAATGTAAAAAAGATAAGATCTATCAGAATGAAGAAGTGAAATAGAAGATAACATATTATCTTACATTTTGGAAATATTTCAAATATAAAGAAGAGAACAAATATTAGAATGAAGAAGTGAAATAAAACAGAACATTTTATTTTACAAACTAAAAGTATTTCAAATATAATAAAGATAAGAAATATTAGAATGAAGAATTGAAAAAAAAACACCATTTAGTTTATATTTCGTAAATATTATCAATCTAAAAAAGAGAACGAACAAATGAAATAAAACACAACAGAATTTGCCATATTTTTTTAATTTTAGTAAACAATGTTAGAAATAATATAGAAAAAAAGAGATTTGATTTTAAATATTAGAAATATAAACAAGAAAAGAAAATTTGGAGTTAAGAAGTGAAACACAAAAACAGATCAGCGCGCGGGTAAGGCTGCCCTGGGCCAGCTCGCCCGAATTGGGCCCAAGGCAGAGCCGCGTGGGGCACAGCGCAGCGCACAACCGTGGGGTGGTGGGAGTTTAGTCCCACCTCACTAAGCGAGAGAGCGCTACACCGGTTTATATACCTGGCTGCAACTCCCCTCCCAAGCGCCTATCATATGCAGGCAGTACATTGCCTAACTCTCGTCCCCTCTGCCCTGTGGGGCCTACTAGCAGCAGAAATTCTGCACCACGGGCCTGCATCCTGGCCCATGAACGGTTGGGTTCCTAGTCGTATGCAGGCCGGGTGTATGAATTCTCCTGCTCTGGTAGGTGGGCACATTTTTTGGACATTTTGCCATGTGTTTTGATCTTCAAATCACACACTAAATTATACACATGCTCACTTGAATTCAATACACATTTTTTTGCATATATGACAAGTTAATGTTTTCACCTTCAAATCATCTAATAAATTTTACACATGCTCACTTATATGTGATACACATGGATATTAATGGGATTTAAAAAAATGAGGCCATGATGTATGAATTCTCCTCCCACATGCATGCCATGGTCATGGTAGGGTGTGCAAAAAGTTTGGGATCATTTGGTGGGACTGGCAAGGAAAACCACTTTCAAACTTGCCCTCTGGCAGACCCGGATGGTCCGGCTTGTACATGGTTCATGTGGAGGCATGCATGAGATGATCCCAACATTTTGGGAGCACATGGGCATGACCAATATGGCCCCCCAGGCAAGGTGTTCACAAATTCGGACACAATACGCACGTTGCGTCACGTCGGGGCACTGTTCAAGGGTTTTATCACCGCAAAACACCTACAAAATGCATAGAGTGTCGGAAATGAACGGTAGTTGCCATGCATGCTTGCTATGCTCATTGTAGGGTGTTCATAAAAGTTTGGTATCAATTGGTGAGACCGAGAAGAAAAACCTGCTTGTAGTACATGGTGCAAGTGGAGGCATACATGTGATTGTCTCAACTATATTTGATTTAATAATGTTTCAATTATGAAACAGAAAAGAAAATTTATAATTAGGAAAGACAACCATGAAAAGTGAAATAAAAGACAACATTATGTCATACAATATTTAAATTTATAACTGCCAGAACAAAGAAAAGAGGAGAATGTAGAAAACAGAAGAAAAATTTGAATGAATAAGTGCAATAAAAGACAACATATTATCTTACATTTAAAAAATAATTCAAATATAAAAAAGATAAGATCTATTAGAATGAAGAAGTGAAATAAAAGATAACATATTATCTTACATTTTCAAAATATAAAGAAGAGAACAAATATTAGAATGAAGAAGTGAAATAAAACAGAACATTTTATCTTCCAAACTAAAAATATTTCAAAAATAATAAAGATAAGAAATATTAGAATGAAGAATTGAAATAAAATACACCATTTTGGTTTATGTTTCATAAATATTATCAATATAAAAAAGAGAACGAACAAATGAAATAAAACACAACAGAATTTGGTATAATTTTTTAATTTTAGTAAACACTGTTAGAAATAATATAGAAAAAAAGATATTTGATTTTAAATATTATAAATATAAACAAGAAAAGAAATTTTGGAGTTAAGAAGTGAAAAACAAAGAGAATATCATACAGATCAGCGCGCGGGTAAGGCTGCCCTTGGCCAGCCCGCCCGAATTGGGCCCAAGGCGAAGCCGCGCAGGGCACATCGCAGCGCACAGCCATTGGGTGGTGAGAGTTTAGTCCCACCTCGCCAAGCGATAGAGCGCCGCACCGGTTTATATACCCGGCTGCGACTCCCCTCCCAAGTTCCTATCAATTGCAGGCAGTACATTGCCTAACTCTCGTCCCCTCTGCCCCGTGGGGCCTACTAGCAGCAGAGATATTCTGCACCACGGGCCTGCATCCTGGCCCATGCACGGCAGGGTTCCTAGTCGTATGCAGGCCGTGGAGTATGAATTCTCCTGCTCTGGTAGGTGGGCACTTTTTTTAGGCATATTGCAATGTGTATTGATCTTCAAATCACACACTAAATTATACGAATGCTCACTTGCATTCAATACACATTTTTTGCATATATGACAATTTAATGTTTTGAGCTCCAAGTCATCTAATAAATTTTACACATGCTCACTTACATGTAATACACATGGATATTAATGGGATTTCAACAAAAATGAGGCCGCGGTGTATGAATTCTCCTCCCACATGCATGCCATGGTCATGGTAGGGTGTGCAAAAAGTTTGGGATCATTTGGTGGGACCGGCAAGGAAAACCACTTTCAAACTTGCCCTTCGGCAGACCCGAATGGTCCGGGTTGTACATGGTTCATGTGGAGGCATGCATAAGATGACCCCAACTTTTTGGGAGCACGTGGGCATGGCCAATATGGCCCCCCAGGCAAGGTGTGCACAAATTCGGACACAATACGCACGTTGCGTCATGTCGGGGCACTGTTCAAGGGTTTTATCACCGCAAAACACCTACAAAATTCATAGAGTGTCGGAAATGAACGGTAGTTGCCATGCATGCTTGCTATGCTCATCGTAGGGTGTTCAGAAAAGTTTGGTATCAATTGGTGAGACCGAGAAGAAAAATCTGCTTGTAGTACATGGTGCAAGTGGAGGCATACATGCGATTGTCCCAACTATATTTGATTTAATAATATTTCAAGTATGAAACAGAAAAGAAAATTTATAATTAGGAAAGACAACCATGAAAAGTGAAATAAAAGACAACATTATGTCATACAATATTTAAATATATAACTGCCAGAACAAAGAAAAGAGGAGAATATAGAAAATAGAAGAAAATTTTGAATGAATAAGTGCAATAAAAGACAGCATATTATCTTACATTTAAAAAATAATTCAAATATAAAAAAAGATAAGATCTATTAGAATGAAGAAGTGAAATAAAAGATAACATATTATCTTACGTTTTCAAAATAGAAAGAAGAGAACAAATAATAGAATGAAGAAGTGAAATAAAATGGAACCACATTGGCCACGCTTTCACACATGATCTCTTGGACAAACAGAGCTAGGTTTCCAAGGTTTTATATTTTTTGAAATTTTTATTAATTTATAATGCCCTCTAGACTGACTGGTTAAAATATCGGTCTATACCTCAGGGGGCATTGTAAAATATTCGTTTTCCAAATTTTCTTTCATAGGCATGATTAGCACATGTGGTTCACCATGTTCAAGAAAGTTTGTGTGATTTGGAGATGGTGGGAAAAAATCACATTTGTTCAAAAACTGGCTTAAGTTAGACCAAATGGCCCCTCCGGAATGCGGTCATTTTTTCGACCACCTCCAAATCACCTCAACTTTTGCTGACATGATCTCTTGCACAAACAAAGCTAGGTTTCCAAGGTTTTATATTTTTTGATTTTTTTATTAATTTATA
>NC_041382.1:716525442-716539094 GCF_002162155.2 Triticum dicoccoides | reverse complement strand
TTTTCCAAATTTTCTTTCATAGGCATGATCGGCACATGTGGGTTACCATGTTCAAGAAAGTTTGTGTGATTTGGAGGTGGTGGGAAAAATCACATTTGTTCAAAAACTGGCTTAAGTTAGACCAAATGGCCCCTCCGAAATGCGGTCATTTTTTCGACCACCTCCAAATCACCTCAATTTTTGCACACATGATCTCTTGCACAAACAAAGCTAGGTTTCCAAGGTTTATAGTTTTAAATTTTTTATTAGTTTATAATGCCCTCTAGACTGACTGGTCAAAATATCGGTCTATACCTTAGGGGGGCATTGTAAAATATTCTTTTTCCAAATTTTCTTCCATAGACATGTTTGGCACATGTGGGCCACCATGTGCAAGAAAATTTGGTTCACACTTTTTGAATTTTTTCTGAATTTTTTATGCCCTACCCAATGTCGGTTCGAAACATGCGGCTTCACGGAGCCACTATAAATTGTACAAAGGGAGATCTTTCATATTACAAATAATGAACTTGCATTTCATGAAAAAACTCCTTCATATTACAAATAATCATTACATCTTTATTCATATGTTATTTTTTGCACACACACACCATCTTTAACTACTTTTTTATTATTATTTGATGAAATGATGGAATATGTGCTCGGTTTTTGGAATATTTGATCATATGGTGGAGTATTTGCTATTTTTGCTTACTCAAATGAAGGAAAGATGTCATATGTGTGGATGAACAATTTCCACTTACTTCACTAAACAACATTAATTAACTTAACGGAAAGTTTTACATTTGGTCCGATTTGCTTATGGGCAGAGCATGTTGCACATGGCCACAGCATGGGATTTTATTGCACCATTGCCACAACATGCTCCACATGGCCACAGCATGGGAAGTGTTTGCAGCATGCCTGATCAGTGAAGCAACACTGATGCGGCATGTCTGATCATTGCAGCAGGTAAATTCAAGCAAATCATACATCTAAGGAACCATACATCTAAGGAACCATAATGGCAAATTTAAGGGACACAAATATAGATAGCAATATATATTACTACCATAGATAGCAGCATCCACACAGCGCACTTGCTGATGGAGACACCTCCAAGTTCACACCACTAGCATATTAGATAAGTTTAGACCACACATCACAATACTACACTTAGATAAAGTTCATACTACATTACCACTAAAAGTTTCCACCATCAGACAACCACATAAAGTTCACCAAAATAACTGAGGCTTCCTCCATCATATGACAACCAGGGTCTAGGGCAACTACATGTTAGGGTTTCTCAGGACCTTGTGGAGGGCAGAATGTTGAGCCCTTATCTTGTACTCATCACTGCTGATGGATGTAGCCCGACAATGTTTCATCAGATGCTCCAGCAACCCAGACCTGGGCTTCTGCCTGCTGCAGTAGGGGCACCGGTACTTGTCCGTCCTCCAGTTGTAGTACATAGCAGGTCCTTGGGCCCTGATCTTCTGCACCACCTTCTCTTCAAAGGACACGACGTTCCCCTCGAGCACATCATCTCCAGATTGATACTACACACATTAATGACTGACATTAATACATTATGCATTCAAATACTATAAACATCTAACACTAACTCAATGCACAAATAACATTTCAACTAGGCCTTACCTCGTACGGCTCATCCTCATCACTGTCATAAGGGTAGTACCCAGATGAGTCAAACTTCCTCTTGTTGCCAACAAGATCATCCTTCTGCTATATTGTCAACCAAGCAAGTCATTTATAAGGAATTGAATTGCACTTCAAATAATATCATTACAAACAAGTTGATTTTGCATAATGATGGAAAGCTCCTAACTATATTGAAAAGGTGCATAGTTACACATGCTATGTACATTTCAACAACTCATTCATAGACTATATATGAAGCTATATAGATGCTAAACAATAGGGTTATGAACATACAAGTTCATTCATATGGACATACAAATTCAGATTTTTCTTTTGAACATGCATATGAAGGTATAAATGAATATCATTCCTCTTTTATTAACCAATGAGATAGCATTTTTGACAAACAATGCAAATAGGACCTTTATATATAACTTCACAACCATGTCAGGTTTTCATTTCATTTGTAAATATTAATAAATAATTAGTTCAGAGCAGTTCTTAATGAGCACTCATATGTCAGAATAAGTGAAATGGTGAAGCCTAACTCATACATCTAATTAAAATACCCTAACTCCAGCATCTAATTAAAAAACACTAACTCCTAGATCCACTGGAACATTGATCACAAAATTTACTTACATATATCATTGGATATAAATGAATCCACTACAAATAACACTAACTCATACATCTAATTAAAATATCATAACTCTTACTTCTACTGCATCATTCAGTCACACCATTTAATTACATTTATCTCTGCCTATAAATGAATCCAATACAAAAGAAACCTAACTAAACATCTAATTAAGAAACACTAACTAGTACATCTACTACATCATTCAATCATAGAATCTATATAACTGTCTATAAATGAATAATACAAATAAACCTTAACTAATCAACTAATTAAAAAACCATAACTACTACATCTACTGGATGATTCAATCATAGATCATACATATAACTGGCTATAAATGAATCCAATACAAGAAAATCCTAACTAAACATCTAATTAAAAAACCCTAACTACTACACCTACTGGATGATTCATATGACATTCGTGCATGGAGTTATGCAACAACAATTTAATATGAGTTGGTCATCTGGCATAGTTGCATGTCTAGCAAACCTACTTATGTTTCACTTAATAAGTACAGGAATCCTACAGATCAAAAATATACATACCTACAATTTGAGTTTATGGATAATGAAGTGAAGCTCCTAACTATTTTGAAATTGTGCACTAGCTAAACGTACTGTGTTCATTTCAACAATTAATTGATAGACTTCAAATGAACAAAGTAGGATTTTAACCTCATTTGTACAATATCAACTTTAATAGATACACTGGGTGGCGGCTCAGCCCCTGCCGTGGCCCACTGAGGGAATATGCAAAACAAATCTAACAACATATACAACATAGAACAAAATCTGAGCACATGAGGCAATCTAGATTCTAATATAAAAAACCTAACTCTCATTATGATCTCTCTAGCATTCAACCACAAATCAACTACAAAAAACCCTAACTCTCAAATAGGGTTCCCCATTCAATAAAAAAAACCTAACAAGTAGAAGGGGGTGCCGCATTCAATCACAAATCTACAATAAAAAACCCTATCCACTAAATCTTTTGCTTAACAACTACAACTAAGAGAGGAGGGGAACAAGAAGGATTACCACATCCACCACCTGCTTGTCGCTCGCCTCCGCACCTGCATCCTGTGAGCCGCCAGACGCCGTCACCACCAGGTCCGGCACGATGGAGTCCGAGCCCACCACCCCCTGCTCCACCAGATCCGCCGCCGCAGCGACCGATCCAGCGACTGCGGGTGCAGCATCTCCCGCACCGCTGACAGCGGCCACTTCTTGGACGGCATCTGTCCCGGTGTTCGCGGCCTCGACCGCAACTCCGTGCGCAGTGGCGGCAGCGCCACCACCTTGCGCCATCGAAGCCTAAGAGAACCCACCGGAGAGAGGGAGGCGGTGGGGTTGAGCGAGTAGGTGCGGTGGCGGGGCGATGGAGACGAGGGGAGACGAGCGGCAAGGAGAGAGGGAGTGAGCCGATTTGGGGGGAAATGGTGGGGGCGATACGACCGGTGGTGGTTCCCCTCCGTCTTTATAGGATGTGACGTTTTGTAAGTTTTCGTGCGCCGCGTGGCTAGCCCACGACCACCGCCGCCCACGCCCACGACCGCCGCACGTGACAAGGGAAAACGATACGGCCACGTATAATACATGTATACCCTCAGTGTACAAAAGTAATCGGGCCGGTGCGGGCTTGTACAGGGCTATACGCGCGCTCTCCGCGGGCATAAAAAGACGATCGTGCCCCTCTTCACGAATCGTTTTTGACAGATCTCAGCCGTCCTTGTGTTTCTCCCCCTCGCGTTCAGCCCAGGGGGAGCACCGGAGCAGAAACGAGCACGAAAGATCATCAATAATCAAGAGATAGTACTTATTCCTTGAAACACTAGATAATTAATGATGCAGTCCAAAGATCACAATGCAGGAAATCAAAGGGAGCAGTAGTTTGACTAGTGGAAGAAGAAAATGGTAGACGAATGTGTTTGCCGGTTTGACAAGCATGACACAACATACTAGCTGAACATAGGTTTATTACAATGATCTAGAAGTTTATTGCTGCAAAAAGTAGCATCTCCGGGATGGCCCAAACGCCGATGCCAGAGATCAGTGAGGCGCGAGACGGTGACGGCGAGAGCGGTGGGGCCGGCCGGGGGGAAGATGTCATTTTCTGCCTTTGGTAGTAGGTTGTTGGCATGTGTGTCATTTATTATACTGAAGTTTATGCATGTTGCTTTGCTGTGGGAATGTTACTACTTCCATTTTGATTTGTCAGTATGTCTCAACTCTAACTGATGACTTTATTTATAAAATTGGGCGCATGTCTTTTTAGAAAAATGTTTTAAAGTTTGGCCAAGTTTATAGTAAAAAAAATGTGAACATTCACCATACCAAAGCAGTGTCATTAGATCCAGTGTAAAAAGCACTAACATATTTTATAATAGATTTGACAAGTTGCTTAGTTTACAAGTTTGATTTAAGACGAAACTAACATTAGAAGTAAATAAATGAAGGGAGTATAAAACACACATGAGACCGAAAGGAACATTTCGGTTCAGCGGCCAAAGACCTCGAACCATGTATAAACAGACAGACGAACTCTTTAGACACGTTTTCATCGTACATCCAACGTATGTCCTTCTCGTGACTCCTCTCAACGCTCGAGTGACACCTTCTCTAGGATGCCAGTGAGATTTGCCAAGGTGATGCTGGCCGTGAGATGTCTGAACCCGTCGGTTTTCAGGACGTCTGCCAGCACATTCGGGGACGACGACATAAATTTCAAGCACAAGCTTCAGCTTGTCCACCCCGTACCGATCCGCGGCAACCAGCAGGTGCTGCGTCATCGCGACGCCGCAGTCCTCGCCGTCGCCCGGCAGCGAGTCCGTGTAGATGAAGCGCAGGAGCATCTCGAGTCCGTGTCCCTCAGCAGCGGGCACTAGTGCTGCTCCGCCAGCACCAACGTGGTCGCCACGGTCCGCACGTCCAAGCTTCTGCGCAGCTTCACGTCGCACGCCTGCTTCAGCTTGTCCACCCCGTACCGATCCGCGGCAACCAGCAGGTGCTGCGTCATCGCGACGCCGCAGTCCTCGCCGTCGCCCGGCAGCGAGTCCGTGTAGATGAAGCGCAGGAGCATCTCGAAGACCGCCGGCTCCATGTCGGGTACCTCAATGTGCTCCGTGCCCTTGCCCTTCATCGGGCCAAAGAGCTCGGCGTCGAAAACCGGCGAGCGCGCGGCGAGCATGCACCGGTGCATAGAAGAAGGAGACCTACAGGAAATAGATAAGCGCTTAGCTGGGCCCGATCCACCGTTTTCATGTTGCTGGAGTTTAGCGGCACTTCTGCAAATCGCCGAAAAGCTTTCGAGGCACTTTTCAAAAACGCCGTCGAATTAAGTCTTCCGAGGCATTATTGTTTAACGCCTTGATTAACATTCCCCTTCACGACCATTTCTAGCAATTTTCAAAGACGCCCCAGAACATATTTGAAGGCATTTTAGAGACTTTGGGAGGCATTTTAAAACGCCTTCTAATGTGACTCGTGTTGTAGTGGCGTCCCTCAGCAGCGGGCACTGGTGCTGCTCCGCCAGCGCCAACGTGGTCGCCACGGTCCGCACGTCCAAGCTTCTGCGCAGCTTCACGTCGCACGCCTGCTTCAGCTTGTCCACCCCGTACCGATCCGCGGCAACCAGCAGGTGCTGCGTCATCGCGACGCCGCAGTCCTCGCCGTCGCCCGGCAGCGAGTCCGTGTAGATGAAGTGCAGGAGCATCTCGAAGACCGCCGGCTCCATGTCGGGTACCTCAATGGGCTCCGTGCCCTTGCCCTTCATCGGGCCAAAGAGCTCGGCGTCGAAAACCGGCGAGCGCGCGGTGAGCATGCACCGGTGCATAGAAGAAGGAGACCTACAGGAAATAGATAAGCGCTTAGCTGGGCCCGATCCACCGTTTTCCTGTTGCTGGAGTTTAGCGGCACTTCTGCAAATCGCCGAAAAGCTTTCGAGGCACTTTTCAAAAACGCCGTCGACTTAAGTCTTCCGAAGCATTATTGTTTAACGCCTTGATTAACATTCCCCTTCACAACCATTTCTAGCAATTTTCAAAGACGCCCCAGAACATATTTGAAGGCATTTTAGAGACTTTGGGAGGCATTTTAAAACGCCTTCTAATGTGAGTCGTGTTGTAGTGGCGTCCCTCAGCAGCGGGCACTGGTGCTGCTCCGCCAGCGCCAACGTGGTCGCCACGGTCCGCACGTCCAAGCTTCTGCGCAGCTTCACGTCGCACGCCTGCTTCAGCTTGTCCACCCCGTACCGATCCGCGGCAACCAGCAGGTGCTGCGTCATCGCGACGCCGCAGTCCTCACCGTCGCCCGGCAGCGAGTCCGTGTAGATGAAGCGCAGGAGCATCTCGAAGACCGCCGGCTCCATGTCGGGTACCTCAATGTGCTCCGTGCCCTTGCCCTTCATCGGGCCAAAGAGCTCGGCGTCGAAAACCGGCGAGCGCGCGGCGAGCATGCACCGGTGCATAGAAGAAGGAGACCTACAGGAAATAGATAAGCGCTTAGCTGGGCCCGATCCACCGTTTTCCTGTTGCTGGAGTTTAGCGGCACTTCTGCAAATCGCCGAAAAGCTTTCGAGGCACTTTTCAAAAACGCCGTCGAATTAAGTCTTCCGAAGCATTATTGTTTAACGCCTTGATTAACATTCCCCTTCACAACCATTTCTAGCAATTTTCAAAGACGCCCCAGAACATATTTGAAGGCATTTTAGAGACTTTGGGAGGCATTTTAAAACGCCTTCTAATGTGAGTCGTGTTGTAGTGGCGTCCCTCAGCAGCGGGCACTGGTGCTGCTCCGCCAGCGCCAACGTGGTCGCCACGGTCCGCACGTCCAAGCTTCTGCGCAGCTTCACGTCGCACGCCTGCTTCAGCTTGTCCACCCCGTACCGATCCGCGGCAACCAGCAGGTGCTGCGTCATCGCGACGCCGCAGTCCTCGCCGTCGCCCAGCAGCGAGTCCGTGTAGATGAAGCGCAGGAGCATCTCGAAGACCGCCGGCTCCATGTCGGGTACCTCAATGTGCTCCGTGCCCTTGCCCTTCATCGGGCCAAAGAGCTCGGCGTCGAAAACCGGCGAGCGCGCGGCGAGCATGCACCGGTGCACGCGGAACGCTCGGCCGGCGACGTCGATTGTCACGTCTGCGCCCTTGCCGTCTCTGAGCATGCGCTCGAGGTGGCCGAGCATCTCCGGCAGCGGAGCGGCGGCTGCCGGGCCGGCCGTCGTGCGCTCCGTGCGAGGATTGACGAGGGTGACGACGCACCTGATTGTGAGGCAGTCGTCGACGAGGTACCGCCGTGATGTAAGCTTGGATCTGCGCACAAATCCTGGAAACGTCGGGCTAATGTCCGCAGCGCAGAAGTGGTCTGTGTCCCACGTCCTCCTGTTTGCCATCGTCCCGTGGCGGTCCACGAGTCCTATGGTGATCCTTGCCTTCACAATCACGACTGTGGTTGCTTGACGACGGAGACATACAGACGCCGCTGCGTAGCCCGGGCACCCCTTTTCACGTTGACTATACCTCGAGGTCGAGGTCGACCACCCACCAGGTTAGAAGCTGATAAACCAATCGTGGCCGCCGACGGTGAAGTGACCGGAGGTCATGGCCTCGTTCACGGGAAGGTCCCTAATCTGCGAGTAGTTTACCAGCACGAAGTCGTGCGACACGGACACGCTCTCTGTGACGCATCTCGACGACGTGTCCGCTTGTCTGGGAGCTTCCCTGTTGGTGAGACGACGCCACACATCCATCTTGCCGGCCGGCGTCTCACCTGACCAACGATTTTGATGTTTAATTTTGGGCAAAAACTATCCTTCTTTGAGACAGCAGACAGAGGGCAGGCCGGCCAGAGAATCATGTGATGTGATGATATTATATATACATAGATGCATACGTACACACCAGGAGCCCGAGGGAAACGCATACGAACCTGCTCTTCCACTATCCGGAGCCTTTGAACAATCTTCCTCGGAACAGACGAACTACTCCCAGAGAGAGTCATTACAAATCCTACTCTTTTTCAGAAACTCCACATACCACTCCTAGCCACTAGACCACTTGCTCTGTCTTCTTGTACTGCCCGAATATTCCAAACGATTTTTGGTTGAAGTTTTTGAACGACTTCCGGAAGTGTGCGCAGGTGTGTCCTTGGTTGGTCCGTCAGAGCCTCCTAACAATATTTAGTCAGGCCCTTCGAGCTTTTCGAAAGTTGCCACCTTGAGTTTTGTTCAGCGATTCCGAGCTGATCATTCAGAGCCTCTGAGTTGTGCGAGAAAGTGTGCCACGGTGAGATTTTTATCTAGTTTATATATACACCCCTGCATATCCCACCAGATTACTCGAAGAAACTCCATTAAAATCCTACTTTCAAGAGCGAAGTAGATTATCTCTTTAATCACAAGAGCGGAGAATTTGTTAAGAACCAAAAATCAAGTTTGGGATTTTCGCTCTGTTTTTCTTTTGAACGATAGAAATAAATGACCTACATTGAATTGATAAATGGTAAAGAGACTTTATGGTAAAAGGACTCAAAAAATAAGCAGCACAAATACGAGTACTAGGTGAAATTTAAGTAAATCAAAGAATCTTCTACCTATACAATTTTTCTATATAGTCTATGGCGTACACTAATTCATGAAATATCCCTAGCATTTTCTTACACAAAATTGACTTCATATAGACTCATGATCATCTTATCAACTTCACATGGGAGGCATCCTTGCGAATAAAATCTCCTGCATGAGATGAGGACAGCTTGCCTCGAGATGTTTGAATACATCTGAATCTGTTTTCTTCACAGCTTCAAGTGTCTTCCCTGATGCTAGAAACTCAATACATGCTTTTTTGAGAACCCCGCAGTTATGTTGCTCCGCTAAAGTTAGCGTTGTCGCGACTGTTTTCAAGTCGATGCTATCACATAATTTACCTTCACACATAACCCTCAACCTCTCCACTCCATATAGATCCGCCGCAACTAGTAGGTGTTGTAGATTTTCAGTTTTTCCTTCTTCATAACCATCCATCATGCAATCTGTGTATATAAAGTGAAGAAGGGCCTCAAAGACTTGTGGCTCAATGTCATCAATCTCGATGCACCGAGTTGAGTTTTCTTTCATCGGACCGAAGAGTTCTGCCTTGAAAACCGGGGACCGTGCAGCCAACAAACATCTGTGGGCATTGAACAATTGGCCACGAACACTGAATGTCACATCTGCACCATCTCCATCCACATGCATGTGCCGGAGATGCTCTTGCAGATTCGACGGTGGAGCCACGGCAAGGTTCGTCTTAAGCTCCGTGTGAGATTCTTTTATGATGGTGAGTACGCACCTTATGGTCAATGAGCCATAGTAGAGGTCTGGCATTGATTTCAGCTTTGAATTGTCGAAGAATCTGGTGTAGCCGAAACCGTCACTAGTATGAGCTCGAGGAAAGATGTGGTCGACTAGAGCCCTGGTTACTTGGCCGTGTTTCTCCAGAACGCTTAATGTGAACTTTGTCCTCACACCCTTTGAATCCGGTGAGCAGAGATGGTGCAAAAACACTGACCCTTTGCCAGCGTGGTCTTTCGTGACTCCGTCCGGATAGAGCCTGATATTCCAGTTGTAGCCACCGACGCAGAATGTGCTCGAGCTTACGAACTTGCCGACGCCCATGCCAACGAGCAGCGAGTAGTTGATAATCTCAAAATCGTGGGTCCCCGTGAAGCTCTCCGTGAGGCATCTCGACGCCGTCTCGGACGGAGACTGGCCAGGCTTAGCTGAGGAAGACGATCTGTTGCCCATGGAGACGGTAGAAGCTAGACTAGAGAGAGAGAGAGAGAGAGAGAGAGAGAGAGAGAGAGAGAGATCACCACCGATGATGTATTGGTCTTGTGTATATATAATAAGGAATCTAGCTTTATGTTACAGGTATAACCGTGTTACATATATGTGCACACAGGAAGGTGCTATTGTACTCGGATTGAGAACTCCTAATGTGTTTGTGTGTAGATAAGAAATACAATGAGGACGCCCAGACCTACCAGGATACAAAATCGGAATTGTATTGTGATTGCTCAATTTTTTTTTAATAAAATTGCTGAATATGTTTCTGTCAAAAAGCCCCAAAGAAAATACTCCAATATTGGACACATGACACGTGAGTCATTGCCAGGAGTGTAGGCACGATAAACGCAGACACATGAGGCTCCAATATTGAAGTGATTATAAATATACCAAGAATCAAGGGAGAACAATAACATGACTATACCAATGTAAATATATATTCTGAAGTTGAAATGTAGATGCCCCAATACAATGACTGAAATCTCAAATTTGGTATAATCAACGCTACACAGACTAAGTACTAAATACTGGTCACATGATCATTTAATTTCTAGACAAACGAGACTAGCCACTCAAGACACAGGACACCTTATGTAAAATATCCTTCATGAGCAAAGGGCAGCTTGCCATCAGATGCTTAAATCCATCCGTTGCCATGATATCTCCTAGCCTGTTTTGTGAGGTCATGAACCCAATGCATGCTTCTTTGAGATCTCTACAGTGGTGCTGCTCTGCCAGAACCAACGTGGTTGCCACCGTTTCCAGGTCGATGCTGTCACGCAGCCTTCCTTCGCAGATAACTCTTAGCCTCTCCAACCCGTATCGATCTGCCGCAACCAACAAGTGCTGCATGTTTGTAGTTTTACCTTCTTTGCTGTCCCAATCATCTAGTATAGAATCCGTGTATATAAAGTGAAGAAGCGCCTCGAAGATTGGTGGCGTCAATTGTGATGCTTTCTGTTGCCTTCTCAATCATTGGACCAAAGAGCTCCGCCTTGAAGACCGGAGATCGTGCAGCTAAGAGCATCTTCAGCCGCGCCCCCAAAAAAGCCCCTCAGGTGTTTTTTCATTCACCGGCGTTAAAAAATTGGCCCAGTCGCGTCCCCAAGAGCTCAGTTTTCGTCGGCTCGGGTCGAAATTGGCGTCGGCGGACCCAACCCGAACCCGGCGCGCTGGGGTCGCTCGGGGGCGCCGGGCGAATCGTTTTTGGTGCGAAGAGCCGCGGGCCCGCCGCGTCAGCGACTCTACTCTCTTCTCGCCCCTTCGTCGTCCTCATCACCTCGTTTCCCGCGGCGAATCAATGCCAAAGCTGCCGCGCCGGTCAGCCTCCATTGATGCCTCACGGGCGGCGCAGTGAAGGCTGGGCGACGCGTCCCTCGGCCGCCACGCAATCACGCCACGCGTAACGCGCCGGCCAAGCCTACCACGCGGCGTCTCCGCCTATAAAAGCCGACTGCAAGCGCGCCGGAGAGACTCACCCCGATCATCCACCGACGACGCGCTCATTTCTCCCCCTTTCCTCCTCTCACCGTCACCAGTTGAGAAAGCATGGTCGAGCGTTTCCCAGGCGATGGAGCGGCGGCGAACGGAATCGGGCGCCGTCATCTGCACGAGGACAAGGCTCGCCTCCTTTTCGAGGCCGAGTACCCGGTCTCGCCGGATATGTGGGTGCCCGGGGCGTGGACACTACTAGGAAAATGGTTATAGATGGGATTGACACTAATGGCGCACCAGAAAGATGGTGCGCCATTAGTATATACTAATGGCGCACCACAATCAGATGCGCCATTAGAGTTTAAACAACTAATGGCGCACCATGCTACGGGTGCGCCATTAGTATCAAATTTTTTTTTAACTAGTGCGCCTGTCCAAACATACTAATGGCGCATCCCGGCAAAGTGCGCCATTAGTAGTTGTAACTACTAATGGCGCACTAGGCAGCAGGTGCGCCATTAGTATAGAAACTTTTTTTTTGAACTAGTGCGCCTATCCAAACATACTAATGGCGCATCCTGCCGAAGTGCGCCATTAGTAGTTGTAACTACTAATGGCGCACCTTGCAGTGGGTGCGCCATTAGTATAGTTTTTTTTTGAACTAGTGCGCCTATCCAAACATACTAATGGCGTATCCTGCCCAAGTGCGCCATTAGTAGTTGTAAGTACTAATGGCGCACCATGCAAGAGGTGCGCCATTAGTAAGTGGGCAGCAACAAGATATTTGGGACAGCCTCTCCTACCCACACACTCACTTTCTCCCCACTTCATTCTCTCCACCTCCTCCTTGTCACGGGTGCCTCCTCTTTTTCACCTCATTTCCACCATAGATTCATTCAAATTAAGTGGTTAAATTACCTTGTTTTAATAGGTAAGTAAGGGGGGAAGCTATATTTAGGTTGTTCTCCTTACAACAATGTGCACATGCACTTTTTACGGCCTAGCTAGATCTATGTATGTTCGTGGTGTTGCATATGTTTGTGGTGTTGCATATGTGTTTGTGTTTGGAGGTGTACCGGTATTTGATATGCGATAGTTGCCAATATTTTGCCGGAATGTTGATTCATTTCCATTTCGGCGAGAATTTTGGCATTAAGCATTCTTTTTGGTCATATTTTTAGGGAAGGTCATGCCAAATTTTTGTTTGATTCTAAAATATCGTTTTGCTCTACCCCGCAGGCGACCATGGTCCGCACGATGACCGAAGGCATCGTGAATAGGTTTTTGAGGTCCGCGAAGGCCGAGATGCTTCAAAAGAACGAGACGGAGATAAGATGCCCGTGTCGAAGATGCAAGCTGAAGAGCCTTATTGCGGACCCGGATTCCGGGCAGGTGCGGGACCACCTGCTGTTGCGTGGTTTCATGGATGGCTATCGGTGGCAAGGTGATGAAGATGACTACGAAGTCGTCCATGCGGGCCGGGCAAGAAATGAGGAAGGGCAGCAAGACAACCACCGCGGCTCGGGCGGGCGAGAAGACGAAGAATCCCCAGGAGATGATCACGACTGTGATGCTGTACACAGTCATCATGTAGAAGATGCAGGACATGATGATGAGGAAGATGCCGGAGCAGGCGACGGGCATGATCATGAAGATGATGATGCCGGCGGAGCAGACGACGATGGACCATCGATGGGCTGGGTGCAGGACCCTCATATTCAAGAGCTGCTTCTCAAGCAGACGGATAACACAAGAGCTGCCGCCCGAGAGAAAGCCAAGATGGATCAACTTGAGTTAGACGCGGTTACTCCATTGTATGAAGGATGCAGGCCCGAGGATACCCGCCTGAAAGTAACGCTCATGGCCCTGGAGATGAAGGTAAAACACAAAATGACCGACGCATGCTTCGACGAGAACATGTCATTCTGGCACGAACGTCTTCCCAAGGGGAACAAGTGCCCGACCAGTTTGGAGGAGGCGAAGAAAATCGTGTGTCCTCTGGATTTACCGCACGTGAAATACCATGTGTGCATGAACAATTGCATCATTTATCGGGACGAGCACGCGGAGTCTACAATATGTCCGGTGTGCGGTGTCACTCGATACA
>NC_041382.1:716520821-716521706 GCF_002162155.2 Triticum dicoccoides | reverse complement strand
CAAACAGCTTTTTAAATGCTACTGTCTTATAAAAAAATATTACTGTTATTATTTAAACAAGTTTGAACATATTTAAACACAAATAAGTATGAAACAGCTTTTTAAATGCTAAAAAAAATTTGTGGAGCCCATCTCGATCCCCCTCCATCTCGACCGCTATCCCACCTCGCCAGATCCGGTCCCCCTCGGTGCCGAGCACCCCCCAAGTCCACCGGCCGCCGCCGCCGACCCACCGCACCCTCGATTCCCCTACCCAACCGCCGCCGCCGACCCCGCGCACCCCGCGCACCGTCTTATAAAAAAAATAAGTATCAAACAGCTTTTTAAATGCTACTGTCTTATAAAAAAATATTACTTTATTATTTAAACAAGTTTGAACATATTTAAACATAAATAAGTATCAAACAGCTTTTTAAATGATAAAAAAAATTTATGGAGCCTAGTATTCGAACCCAGGACCTCCTGGTGTGAGAACTGGCTACTGACCAGTCGAGCTAGTAGAGGGGACTTGGTGTGGATCAGGTCAGGTGGGAGATAACCTGTTGGCTCGAGCAGAAATAAAAAAAAAGTACTAATGGCGCACCAGGGTGAGGTGCGCCATTAGTGTGGATATACTTATGGCGCACCGGGGGGTGGTGCGCCATTAGTATTGTGCCCCCATCCATATTTTTCCTCCCCGGCCCTCGATCCCCTTCTCGCCCTCGCCCTCGATCCCCTTCCCCTCCCCTCTCCTCTCCTCTCCCGACGCCGCTGCCCCGCCGCCCCGACGCCGCGACGCCGCCCCGACGCCGTGAGACGCCGCGACGCCGCCCTCTCCTCTCCCGACGCCGCCGCCCCGCCGCTTTCCCCACGGAGAAGGAGGAGGAAGAGGGGGCGCTCGCCGTT
>NC_041382.1:716511036-716519232 GCF_002162155.2 Triticum dicoccoides | reverse complement strand
CCACCACCCGGACCTCGTCGCCCCCGTGAGCTCCCCCTCCTCCTCTCCCCCTATCCCCCTCGCATCCCCCGTGAGCCCCCATCTCTATTTCTTCTTGTCACCAGCACCACCACCACCAGTTGCCATTTTGCCCCACCTCGGATCTATGTTGTTGGTTTTTCATGTTTGTTGGCAGTCAGACAATTGGTCAAATATAGCAACCTAGTTGAAATTCCCAAACCATCTCTATAGACAGCTGAAATTATCATGAACATATATTGCTCTGAACCTTGGCTTGTCACCACAGGTTGGTGCATTTTGTGTTGTTCTATTTCCGATCTCCTTAGGGCGATTCTATGACTTGCTTGTGGTGTTTGGTAATTTAGTTGTTGTGATCTGCAGACTGCAGGCATCATTCTGGAGTTTAATGGAGTGCAGGGCAAGTTTTACCTGTATCCGAATTGTTTGTTTGTTACACCATCGAATTGTTCGCTTGTTTCATGTCATGGAAGAAACCGGTCTGCTGCTTGATAACTTTATATTAGTTTCACAATGCATCATGTGTAATATTTTGGTTTATCATGAGATTTTGCAGTAATCAATTGTCACATACCTTTTTTCCTTTTTGCGGGGGCTTTTCACATTTGTTATGTCTCATCAGTCATCTTGAGAATGATATTTGCAAGTGACTAAGTCGACTACCTTGCATCAAGATATACCTACAGCTGCACAAAATGTTATGTGTAGTTTAGTTTCTGGAGTAGGTTTCAACTCCATTCAAACATTCAGAAGCACCTAAAAGAACCCCACACCATGGAAACTCACAATTAGTAGCGTCGATGTTATCTGCTAGTTTTCAAATAATTAGAATTTCTTATTGCAAGATGCCCACCGCTAGAGAACAACCATTGATGTTATCACCTACTGTTTCGTTTATTCTTAAGAGGTTTGGTTATATAACTCAGCGGCATTTTAATTCCCGATAATTGGGTTTACACTGGAGTATTTTATTTCTGTGGGGAGAGGGAGAGAAGCCAGTGCAGGGTGTGGGAAGCACCTCTTCATGTGATTTTTTTTGCTTTATTGTGTAATTTTTTTTCTTGAGGCCCTGACCGTAGAACAACCGTTCTATGGTATTTTTTTCAATTATGTACAAACAGTTACAAGGTTGGAAAAGGAAAAGGTCTATAAAACTTCAGTTTTTGCTAACATTAGGAGATTAAAGGTCCCTTGTGATGTATTTATGTAAATTGTGTTAAAGGGGGACTAAAATGCAAAGCTTCTGACTTGAAGATCCAACTATTCTGGCTATGAACAAGAATAAATTTTAGAGAGATTCCATGAAAGGATTATAAGTTGTTGTTGATCCAAGTGTTGAAGGGATCTACTTTCCTTTGCTTTGATATGTATGCCGGACAGCCTCTTTACAGGTAGAGATACCCTGTTCAAGGACAGGGGGGCGGGGATGTGAACTTTGTGAAATCCTGTCCTATTGATGACTTTGCAAACTTAAGTAAGGGTGGTTGTCCATGGTACTGAGCGCTGCTGTTTCTATGCCAAGTCTTAAATATTTCCATTGTTTATTGTTAAAAAGCTTTCCTCATTTTGGTGACTTTACAGAATAAGTAAATCTTAACTAGCAGTGGTTAATAATTAAGTCTTCTTCTTTTTCCTTTGCAGCTCACATCCCACTGTACCTGTACCCGTTCCTGAATACTACCAGCAAGACAAGACCTTTTGAGTACTTGAGGCTTACCAGCTTGGGTGTTATTGGTGCTCTTGTGAAGGTAAATTAAAACTAGATACTTATGCAAACTAGGAATGGATGGTCCATATAGATTTTTGCTTTAAATGGTGAGAGGGTTGTTGAACCAGAGGGGAAAACAGTGATGGGGATTGGCTGTATTCTTTTTTTTTGTAGACTATATCTTGTTCTTTTGGTATTCTCATTCCAGTAATCCAGTCATTTTAATCAAATGGACTGGTTGGGATTGGATCCCAGGAATCTCAACAGGAACTGTTATTTTTGAAGCAAACAGGCTAATGATTTGTTAGAAATTATATTGTTTCTTCTTTTGGATATCCGATTCTGATATGTCAGAAACACAACATATCAAAAGTTAGCAATGACCAAACTGGCATGTAACAGAGACACTATAAAAGATAGCCAACATCCAGTTAGGCCAACATAACAGTGAACAAAACTACTGTCAATCAGCTCAGTTCTAGTGCTGTTGGATTTTTCTCGATTGTATTCTTGCAGTTTTGAAAATTCAGTTCATTCGGTTACTGAAAATTCAGTTAATTCAGTTAGGCACACAAATTTTAGAACTTTTGTGTGCCCTAGTACTTGGTGTTTGTAGAAAACCAGGAGTGTCAATGGGACTAGAATTCACTTGTTCTTATCTGGGTTTGTAAAACTTGTTCATGTACTGAACTACTAATGCCTTGTGATGCTCTGAATTACTTGTGATGCCTCTGAATTACTTGTGATCACATTGAGAAAGACTTGTAAAGATGATGATCATCTTTAACAGAAAACAATTTGTGATGATTTTGCTAGTTTGCTGGGTTTTGTCTCCGACCATCGTGTCGTGATGATTTTGCAGGTACCCCGAGAGGCCCTTGAGTTTGCCGGAATGTCGATTAACTTCCGTTCCGGCAAATTCGGGTACTCCATATGTCCTATTTTCAGCAAAGGTCATGCTGAAATTTTCCGTGAATTTTAGCATGACTTTGCTAAAAATAGGACATATGGGGTACTTGTGACTAATGCATAGGCCGGGGTATCTTAGTAGTTAATTAAGTAGGATCAAGTGCCCCGGCATACTTGTGACTAATGCATGGCTTTTAGGGTGCCTCGGTGTCGATAAAAACCGAAATGATGAAAAGTTAGGCTTTTAGGGTGCCTTGGCGTCGAAAAACCCTCAATGATAAAAGCTTAGATTTTAGGATGCCTCGGTGTCGACAAACCCTAAATGATGAGACCATGATCTTGTTCCTTGACAATAACCAACTTTTTGACCAAACTTTGTTTCTATTTAGAGAGAAACATGGCCCACAACGATGAGGCCGGGGGTTCGGGCGGCAAGGCATTCTGGGAGCTGTCCCAGGAGATGGAGGAACAACCTCACTTGTATGAGGCCGCCGCCTTCCCCACCGATCCTGAGACCACGGATGGTGCCGCCGAGGATGACCACACTGATGCCACCACTGATGGTGCCGCCGAGGATGCCAGCACTGATGATGGCGGCGCACGCACAGATAGCAGCCAGCCGAAGAGGCAACGGAAGGACCGGCGCCCGATCGTGCTCCGCACCCTCAAGGAGGAAGTTACTGAAGTGGACTCCAACGGGAATCCAACGGCGCCCGAACGAATAGTCAAGGGGTACTCGCTTCAGCTCGGGGTGCATTGTCCGGAGCACCGTCTCGATCAACACCGAGAACCTGAGGCATCCTGACCGGGGGAATTTGCGCCACCTCCTCTTCACGAAGCTGCACGAACGATACAAGTTCCCCGCTGAATTCGAAAACACAAGCCTCAAAGGGAATAAAGTGAACAATGTTGCCCTCACGAAGATGAGCAAGGCCCTGTCTACTTGGAAAAGCAATGTGAAGAGAATGATCGAGAAAGGTGAGAGTTATGAGAAGATCAAGGAGAAAAATCCTTCGATCACCGAAGATGACTACAACGACTTCAAGATCAATTGCTCGAGCACCACAAGCTCCCAATCAAGTGAGTGGGGGAAACAAATGCGGGAGCTGAACATAGGGGAACACACACTCGGTCCCGGCGGTTACAGAGTGGCGGAGCCTATATGGGACAAGGAGGAGGCGGACCGTGCCGAGCAAGGCCTACCGCCCCTCTTTGATAAATACGGTGACAAGCAGACCAGGAACTTTGTCAGGGCCCGGTACAAGAAGGACCCGAAAACAAAGGAGCTTACCACGGATCCGAAGACCAGGCAGCTTGAGCTTGTTCTGGTAAGGAATACACCCCCGCGTAATTAGCTCCATATGGTTGCATTCTAATTAATGAAGCCGAATTTCTAAATGGTTCACATTCCTTCCGCAGGCGACTGAAAGCAGTAGCGCGGGGTCGACTCAGAGCAACCCTTGGGACACCACTCTAAATAGGGGGTTGAATATAATGAAGAACAAGGATAAGCTCAGTAAGCCGACGTCAGCTGGTCGTGTGGCCGGCAAAGGCTTGTCGACAAAATGGGGGTCATACTATACCGCTGGTGTGCGGAAGGAGAAAAAGACCAGCTCGGAAAGCCAGGCGCGAGAGGTTCAAGAACTCAAGGCACAGGTGGCGCGGATTCCGGAGATTGTCCAAGAGCAAGTGGAACAACGACTCGGAGCGACGATCACCGCCCTTGTGCCTACCTTGATCTTGGGGTTGAGTGCGTGGATTGCGGGCGGCCAACAGGGGCCGCCCCCGATTCCTAGCTTCACGGCCAGCAACTCGCATAATGCGATGGCGGGGCCATTGGTGCCTCCGGCGGAGGCGGCATTGGTGTCTCCGACGCCGGCACGGGAGCTTAATGCACCCGGGTGTACGCCGGCCGGCACCTCTTCAGCAAGCGGCCGCTCCGTCAACTGCACGCCCGCCGTTGGCGGTGCCTCGACATTAGCCGAGCTCGACGCCATCATCACGGTAACTAATTAAGCCTCTCTCGGCCGAGGACTTCATCTCCTTGCCTTTGACTGGGCATCCCTGACGCCCTACATGTTTTCGCAGGGCGCCGCCGACGTTCCGTGCACTCTCCTCCACTTCGTGAACAACGAGTTGGTCGATGTCGCCAAGGGCAAAATTGTTCAACCGGGCAACCCCTTGTTCCATGGTACCCAGATGCCACCCAACTTGTTTAGGGTTCAACTGGTTCGGGTGCTGCCAGGCTGCGACGACTTGTTACCTCCGATTCGACCCGTCGGGGCCGACGATGATGACGTGATGACCCTCAGTGCCTGCCTGAGCTGGCCCCTGCTTTGGCCGAAGAGCCAGATTCGTTTGGGGGCGGGGGACACCACCCCAAAGACAACACCGCCAGTCGTGCCGGCGCCAAGTCGGCCCCATGGCAAGACCGCCGTAACGGTGCCGGACATCCCTATGCCACTGGATCCAAACATGCATATGGCACAGGATCAGAACGACGACGACGACGACGATGATACATTTGGCAACGTCGATCAGTACTTTGCCGAGCATGGGTACGATGGCGACTTCATGGGGCCTCCTTCTCAAGAACCAAACCCAACAAAAGACGTGTGCGATCTAGCTCGTACCGCGGAGAAGCCAAGTTGCAACAGGCGCCGTCTGGCGTTCAGCTCTCAGGAGACGCCTCCAGCTGCCGACTTCACCGAGCCTCAGATAGGCGAGGTGCGAAATATTGTCAGCCCCAACACACTCAAGAAGGCGGTCTGTGAGCAGAACTCGGTCCCATTACAGGAGAAGAAGAAGGCACGCAAAAGAAAGACTAAGAAGGGTGCGAGCCAGCCGGCACCAAGTACGATCCGTGCTCAGGACGGGCCACCTTCACCGCAGGATATCTCGAGGAGGGTGCATGTGGCGGGTAGGGCGATGCTACCACCAAATATGCTCAATGCTGCAACCGGTGCTATGCGGAGTCTGCACGACAGTGTTCTTTCTTTGGAGAAGCGGCGTCTCAGAGAGAAGGATGTGGCATACCCGGTTTTCGTGGCCAAGGTGCCAGAGGGCAAGGGCTTTGTGGATGGCGACATCGGGGGTACGATCGTCCTGCGGTTTGATGACATCTTTGCTATGTTTAACCTTCATCCGCTGCACTACACCTTCGTTCGGCTATTTTCGCTGAGTATGGAGATGCGGATCATTCGCGACAAGACCCCGGACATCGTGATAGTCGACCCCTTCTACATGCGTGCCAAGATCTTGGGCAGCGTTGGGGACCGGCAAGTCGCGAGTTCTTACCTCGAAGGCGTCATTCTGGCAAACCAAGATAAGGATAACTTCCTCGTGCCTTACTTTCCCGAGTAAGTCCTCCCCTCAACCGGCCCGTAACATATGAATTCTTACTTTTCGATCGTTTTTCTTTTAACATTCCGTGTTTTCTGCAGTGACACACGTTGCACGCTCATCCTCCTAAGCCCCAAATATTCCATGGCCACGTATTTCGACCCGGACCGTCAGTCGAACGTAGACTACACAAATGTCAAGAAGGTTCTTGATGATGTTCTCCCCGGCTACGCCCAATCTGGAGGCACCTTCACCAGGCCTATTCGTAAGTACGGCAAGCACGTGTTCTCCCACAATACGACGTTCTGCTGCATCAAGAAGCCGCCTGGCGGTCAGAAGGGTGCCTACTACGCCATCCATCACATGCGGGCGATCGTACGGGACCATCATCAACTTCTGCTACTGAGTAAACTCCAAGATTGGGCCGCGAGCGTGTCGGCAATCCAGGACGCGGACCTCCGACAAGAATTCTTTCGCATCCAGTCAGAGTTTGCGGAAATCATCCATCAAGATGTCCTTCGTACCTCGGGGCAGTTCTACCTCAGAAATCAACCGTCCAACAGTGACATCGACACAATGCTACAAATGCAGGATGACAACGCCCGTTCTTTCATGACTCCCACGATAGACGGCGGCTTCATCCACGCTCCGGTCCCTTGAGTCGAGTTGTCTAGTTCTGAAACATCGATTGGCTCATGTTGTAATTAAACTTTAATGAACTTGTAGTATGTCTCTTTGGTTTTGAGAGTCGTTCAACTTAGATGTAATCGATGCTATTAATGTCTTGCTTTTCTCTTCCGATCGTTCTATTGCATAATTATATATTGCTTATGTATTGTCTGTGAATTGGTACTAACGTTTCGTTTGGCTAGTGCATAGTGATGCCGACGTATGTCGTGTACAAGGGTAAGGTTCCCGGAGTCTACGATGACTGGGAGGAGTGTCGGAGACAGGTTCACCGATTCAGCGGTAACAGTTACAAAGGGTACACCACTAGGGCCGAGGCCGAATCTAGATACGCCCGCTATCTAGCGGGAGAGGGGAGGGAGCGTTGGAGGAACCGGATGAAGACGAGTTTCATCGTGATGATGCTCATCGTGATGACCGCAGCTCTCTTCTATGTGATGGTAGTTTAGATGATCGATATCGACTTGTAATGCGAAGACAAACTCGCTACTCGCGGTCTCGAGACTTGTAATATAATGTTCTATCTTTGTTCGGTCTTTTTAATTCGGAGACTAATATGATGAATTGTATTCGGAGACTAATATGATGAATTGTATTCAAAGACTAATCTTCTATTGTATTTGATGAATCTATTGTTGATGTGTGTTGTCTATATTTTGTCAAATTATACATTTTGTAACCTGTGCAAAAAACAGAAAATAAAAAAATAAAAAAAAACCTAATATTAGTACTAATGGCGCATCACATGACAGTGCGTCATTAGTATGACAGTGCATACTAATGGCGCATCACCGGGTAGTGCGCCATTAGTATGCTGCGGTTACTAATGGCGCATCCAGAGGTGGTGCGCCATTAGTATGCCAAAGCACCTGGGTGTACATGCCAACTGGGAGGCATACTAATGGCGCACCCTCGCATATACTAATGGCGCACCAGGTGGTGCGCCATTAGTATACCAGATAGTGCGCCATTAGTAAAAATTACTAATGGCGTGCTGTCAGTGGCGCACCAGTGATGCGCCATTAATGGCTATATTAGGTGCGCCATTAGTAGTGGTATTTCTAGTAGTGGGAGGATCAGCGCCGGCGGCGTGCCGGTGCCCCTGGTACCCACCGGCGCGGCGTGCGGAGATCGCACGCATCCGCTCGTCCCCGCCGCGTGCGGCGAAGGAGGGGCCCCGGTACGTCCCCGACAGCCCAATCTGGGAGCCGTACTTCCGCCGCCGGCACGATGAGCAGCTCGAGGCCACCAACGGCGTTGTGTCCTCCGGCAGGTTCAACGCCGCCGGCCGGCGTCGGTGATGGGGCGTGCCCGGGCGCACGTTGGAGTCCATCCTCGAGTACATCAAGGGCGGCAACACGCCGCGCCTCGAGTACCCCGCTCCCCCGTCCTTCTCACGCCGCCGGGGAAGCTCCTGGACGCCGAGGCGCATGGAGACCGGGGTGTCCTCCTCCTCGTCCGGCGGCTCTCCCTGCCTCCACCTCCGCCCCGTCAAGACGGAGCCCCAGGACACGCCTGTCAGCGCGCGTACC
>NC_041382.1:716493573-716510681 GCF_002162155.2 Triticum dicoccoides | reverse complement strand
TCCGACGAGGACGCCATGTGGTGGTCGCGCGACGACTACCTGCGCGAGGAGATGATCCGGCAGCGCCGGGCCCTGGAGGAGATCGCCGCCCGCAAACGTGGGCGCGAGGACGAGGACGGTGTCGTCGTCCTCGATAGCGACGACGACAACGCCCCCGAACCGTCCAACCCGTCGCGCCAACCGGGGGAGGGATGCAGCAGGGACGGCGGAGGCGTAGGCGGGGGCGACGACGACGACGATGGCGGCGGCGGCGGTGACTACACGCGGTTCTACAGCCTCCTCGGCATGTAGAACCACGTGGGCGGGCGGCGAGGCGGGCGGCGAGGGAGACGGCGGGGATAGCCCGCGGTAGTTTTTTTCTTTTTAAAAAAAATATGTTTAAATTTGAACGAACTCGCCCGTGTTTGCGTTGTGTTTGCGCCGAATTTGAACATTTTAAAAACCCGTAGGGGGCCGCGACTGGGGGGCATCACGCCCCCAATGCGCGGTTTAGCGACGGTGCATCTCCGGGGGCGATTTTTTGTCTCTCCTGAGGGACCAACGGCTAGAGATGCCCTAACAAGTATCTGTGGGCGCTGAACAACTGCCCAGATACACTGAATTTCACATTTGCTCCTTGCCCATCCTTCCACATCTGCTGGAGATGGTCTTGCAGATTTGGCCGCGGAACCACGAAAAGGTTCCTCTTGAGTTCCGTCCGCGATTCTTTTATCACGGTAAGAACACACCGTATAGTGAAGTAACCACCTGTGGCATCCGAGGATGATTTCAGCAGCCTCGATTTCTCGACGAATTTAGAAAAGCCAAAATCATCAATTGGCAAAGAGAAGGTGTGCTCCAAAGAGCCGAAGCTTGTTACTAGGACTTTGCCCTCCTTTTCCAACATGTTCAAGGTGAACTTGGTCCTGACTAGAGCTGGACACGAGCTGAGCCGAGCCGAGTTTGATCCGAGCTAGGCTTTGGCTCGCCCATGAGCGAGCTGGCTCGGTTGGTGAACGAGCCTACTTTTAGTGGCTCGGCTCGTCTTGCCTCCTGCTCGGTCCAGCCCGAGCGGCTCGTGTGAGTGAGTGCCGATGTGTATGTTCAGTCTTCAGTATGCATGGGAGCGGCCGGTGTGTGCGTACGCGCCGCCGGGCGACGCCGGTGAAGTGTGGGCGCGTGTGTGTGCTCGCAAAGTCTCCTCCGCGTAGCCGGCTGCTGGGGTCATCGTCGGGAGAGGAGGGCATGGATTGGAGGCCATACCTGCTTTTGCCGGCGAGGAATCACGACAACGACGAACGGCGGCGTCCGGCGCAGCGGCGAACAGGCACGTACGCCGTCGGTGTCGACGGCGAGTCATACAGCTTCATGCACGGCGAGGAGCACGGCGTAGGGTGGTGGCCACTGGCTGGACGGCGGCGGGGCGGCAAGGCGCAAACCCTAAGCAGCGGCGGCTGCATTCGCTAGCTGGGGGACGCACATGTGAGTCGGGGTGCTTTTAATGGGCTTGGGCTGCTCCTGTAGGCTGCTATGTCTAGGAAATGGGCTGAGAATTATCTAAAAAAATTAATTGGACTGCAAAACGAGCCACCGAGTTGGACCGAGCGGAAACCGGCTTGGCTCGGTCGTCGAACGGGTCTAAATTTGCTAGCTCGGCTCGGCCTATTTTCTTGTCGGGCCGAGCTGAGTTGGGCTGAGCTGGAGCGAGTTTCGGTGCGAGCCGAAAAGCTCGCTCGAGCGTCCAGTCCTAGTCCTGACACCTTTCGGTTGGCTGGAACAATACAAAAAGGCTGAAGCATTACCGGCACACTCGGCATTATTGCCATCTGGGTAGAACCTGATAGTCCAATCGTGGCCACCAACGCTGAAGATGCATGAGCTGATGTATTTGCCAACGCCCATGCCGGCGAGCAGCGGGTAACAGGCTACCTCGAAATTGTGGGTGGCGGTTAAGCTCCCCATGAAGCATCTGGACGAGGTCTCCGATAGGCTCCTGTGATCATGGTTAACGACAGCGGTGGAGTTTTTTGCCATGGCCCCAAAGAGATAGAGAAACGATGAGAGGACGATGGGTGCTTGATCTTGATACGGTCGTGTGCACGTCTCTTTCTCGAGAATCACGGGATATTACTTTTCTCTTTCTTTCCTTAATGACTTCTATCCATCCCTCTGATTACAGTGGCGAAGCTGATCAGAGAAAACTGGGCCAGCCAGACTAAGGAAGAGGACAACTTTTTTGAAATTCTGAATGTGAAACCTATGCTGCAATCTGTAAAATGTAAAGAACAATTAAGCAGTCAATTGAGGCGAACAATTAGGCTATCTACAATTGTAATCAAATCAATTCTTCACTGAGTGTAAGTGGCCTTGCCCGTGGCTACCAACATTGCAATTTGTATAAGATGTAAGGAACAATCGAGTGCTATAAATTATCAAATGGCTAACTAGGAATTTGGGGAATACCTGCGTGTTCCCAATCTGATGCCTTGCACAGGGGCAGCTTCGTTGTGGAGAGGAGAGAAGTCGTACGAGAAGGAGGGCAAAGGGCAGCGAGCCGGCACGGGGGCACGACGGCCCAACGGCGCGGCCGCGAGGATGTCGTCGCCGATTGCTCGCTGCCAAGGCGACGCTACATCCTGGAGGATCCGCTGCTACACAGATAATTGGATCAATCGTGCCCTGGTTGGTTAGTGGGCCTCAAGTAGGCTGGGCTCATAGGTAAAAAAAGACCATGAAATTCCTGGGCGGGCCGCAGCCCAGTTTGGCCCCAACAAAGAGCCCCCCTCTGCCTCATTAATGATTACTAGCACAAATGCCCGTGCGTTGCAATGGAAGAAAACATTGATCATGAGAAACTGTGTCGTGGGACAATGGACGCTCATGAGAAAAAAGATGGATCATTTGAGAATTGCGCATGAGCTCATGACATGGGGCCGGTATTACTCCGAGTAAATTTATGTTTCTGAACCAGAAAAATTAGCAATATCAATAATCTTAAGTAATAGTAGCAGCAAACAAACCAATCTAGAATAACAATTGCAGCAGCAAGCAATTCCAAACATCATTTTGGTCCATTTAGCAGACGATGAGAGCGTTGTGGGTGGAGAGGGATGAATGTCCTGAGGAATTCGATCGGTGCCTTCCACTTTGCAGCATATTCTTTGAGAGTTTAATAACTGCTACTTCTAAATGGTGCATCATTGTAACCTTTACAAAATTATTACATGTCACTAAGGTGATGGACGAAAGGTTTATACATGTGCACTTTGTGAACCTCCACTCATTTAATCAGATTGATAAATTCACGTGTAGTCGATGTGCAGAGTTTATTCCAATCACTACAAATAACCACCATCCGTCCCAAAGCAGAGGAATATTCTAAATCTGAAGGTACCGATAGTTAAGTTCTATTTTTTTGGTAGAAAGCTAAAACTCAAATTGTTGACCGTATTGGTTTACAGCCAACGAAACCTCAGATACATGTCTAAAGTTCATTAGGGCTGCCAGCCAACACACGAAAGCTCCTTTTTCTGAACATCGCACATGTCATGTTCACTTGTTTAGAGGAAATGTAAGTTTTCTCCATCAAGTAAATCAACCTTGACAAAAGAATAAAGTTACCAGATGTCCTTACATGATCATTTTGCACAAACATACGCCACCTATACTGGAGAACAAAGTTGTCCGGCAACCCACAAAATGTTCAGATTACTGTATAAAGACTGTCAGTTTTTATTATGATGAAACCTTTAAAATTGTGTACCAAAGGTTCGGATCAAAGGAAATGTAGGATCCTCATTCATACAATGGAATTTTCCAAGAGGTGCCACATCTGGAGTCTGTGTGAACCATACACGATACTCTCTCTGGTAAAACCATCCTAAATATGGGTCATTTGACATATATCAGTTTTACTTTGGGTTTTCTAGATATGACTTACTAATTGCAGGACACCAGCATGCATGTTGTCTTAATTTTCTTTTGCAATCTCAGGAAGAAAGCTGCAGATGTTCAGTTTTTTTTTCTAATGTGAGTTGTAATTTGGGTAACATAATCTTCAAAATGACTGTACAGATGACTCTTCCATGATCTACTTTTCTGAGTAAGATATTTACATATAAAGTATGCAATCCTTTGATGTTTAAGTACTTTTCAGGAGCTGAATATACGTCCTATGAAAATTTCTTACCAGATTCTGGAAGAATTTTCATATCAACAGAGGCCGCTCAGCAGTCATACTCAACGACCCAATGTACAGACTCTACTAAAATTGACAAGTGGTGCCTGCTTAGTGTGATATGAAAAATGGTTACAATTTGCAGAGAACTACAGATTCACCGGAAAGCGAAGTAAAAGATTTACAAAGAGGGACATTCTTTTCGTTAAACAACAGAAAGCGAAATTATTGGTAAACAAAATAAAATATCAATAAATTCATTTGCTGGTTGTACTGATCCACAAATTATCTGAACTAATAGAATTTGCTGGTAGTATAGATCCACAAATTATCAGATAACTTTCCTGGCACCATTGATTAACAAATTCATTTGCCGACCAACCCCCACGGGCAAGCTCATGGAAGCATCTTTGGATACGTTGGTCTCATGCGTATCATGCAATGCCATGTTCTACTAAATGATTATAGCTAGAAAAATATTCTCCAACAGTTCCTTGGGCACACAAATGGCATGCAATTAATGCTAATTTGAGATAAAGGCAAGAGATGAGCTGTCAGATCAATTTCGTCTATGGAAAGGACGATCAAGGATCAATACAGGGCTTAAGCTGCTCATATCACAAAGAAGTCACCATACTCAAGTATAGAAATAATTTTTATAGCAAAATAATTTGTAATTTTGGCCACCATATGGTACAACATCACGCCACATCTCTCTCTCTCTCTCTCTCTCTCTCTCTCTCTCTCTCTCTCTCTCTCTCTCTCTCTCTCTTATAGGATACATGACTTACACATCTATCGTCTTCCAACAGCGGTTGGAAACTTACATACAAATATTAGAAGTCCGTGCATCATACCTTTTCTCAACCGTGGAAACATAATTATTCCTACAGGTACAGGTCCCAACTGAAGGCGACGCAGACCACCACATATTGCTCTTCTCTGCTCCCTACAACACAATCGGCAAGAGCAATGCAAAAATATTAATTTACAAAACCGAATTTTCTAGATGATATATTACAGTACAAACCAATCTATTTAGTGTTTCTGATAAATCCAGCATGGTATAGAAATAGAATATAGTAGGGATTTGGCTCTCAAAAAAATATAGTAGGGATTTCAGCATACAGGATAATTTCTTATAGCAATTACACAGAGTACAGGCATGGGTAGAGGGAATTGACATGATTTTTGTAGCAATTACACATAGAGCAGTTCATTCATTTAACCTGCTATGGTTGGACATGGTTCAGGCGTGCACATGCAACATCAGGGTCGTCTTTTCCCATCTCCCTCAGGTTGCTAACGTTGCCACGCGCCTTGCAAACCAAAGATAACACAGAAGAGAAGAATCTATCTGGGTTGCCGCTCCTGCCCCATATAATTAAGGAATACATATAAAATCCAAGGCCCTCAATCGGTGATGGCTGCGTCATACAGACCAGACTGATCGTCGCTGCTGCCCGGCCTGACCGTCGTTGGCCCTCAATAGACGACATCTACTATGGTCCTCATGGCCGAACCGCTAGATAGACAACGTACGCGTCGGCCAGGGCCGCTGCGCGAGCTCTGAAGCAGGGGGGTCTGCAGGAGGAAGAAGAGGAGAAGCGGCGGACAGCAGTGGAAGGAGAAGATGCTGTTCTCATGGGCGACGTCGCTGCACCCCACGCTCTAGGTCGTCCGGGTTTGAGCCAGGCCATGACATCGTTGGGCCGCAGATCCGACCTGCCATCATGGAACGCTCTATTCCATGACGGATTTAAACTTACCTTCTATTTTCGTGCCTTTAGTAGGCTTAGTATTTCCGGCAATTGCAATGACTTCTTTATTTCTTTATGTGCAAAAAAATAAGATTGTCTAGTATTTTTTAGTGTAAGTAATATAATATGGTAGGGTATGTGGCTTTTTCTACACACACTTTCTAGGCGAGTACCGAAGAGGAGGTGGAGGCGGAGTTGGAGGCGCGTTCGGAAGATGAGATTGGGCGAGCGACAGGGACAAGAGCCACACGAGGGAATAAACGAAGAACCGGGTTGGGCCGAATTTATTGGGCCACAACGCACGGTCGGTTTCAGTTGGCCTGCTCCGATCGGTCGAACGATACTTTGACGGACGAAATGTGTCTCACAAAAAATAGGGAAAGATTAGTACCACCTCACGTATATGTTTTAAATTCAAACTGAAAGCGTAAATTCATGGAAAGAAGCGTATTGTGACGGTGAACCCACGGAGTCAATCCGTGCTTTATTATTAGGGAGAGATTAGCACAAATGCCCTTTGTCTGTAAAAAAATCAGCAAAAATGCCCAACCCCTCAAAAAAATCAGCACAAATGCCTGTGCGTTGCAACAGAAGACATTGTTATCGGTCTCATGCCTCGACTTATTTCTGTTCGTCCTATTATACTCATCCCAGTCCGCCATGAGCATCTTCTCCACACACTTCTGTATCTCGGCCCTCGACGCCTAGGCCCCCACTGTCCTTCTCGTTTCTAGTGGACCATCATGTATACCGAATAGTAAGCTTGTTCATATTTATCAATGCAGTCTTCCGTTGGAATGTGATGTGGCATGATCATTGCACGCATAAGACAGTGAAGAAACAGAGAGATTGAGAGTAGTAATTGTAATTATTGAAATATTAGGCAAATTTATGATTAACTAGTAAATAATTCATAACTAGAACATAAAATAGCAAGCAACAATCTAGCATACTAAACAAACAGGAAAACATGCACAACAAAATCGCACATGTAACAATAACTACAAATAGATACATGAACAGATCACGATGGGTGTATTGTTCGTTAGCTGCTGCAGGAGCGACGTCGTTAATGATGATGATGGCGGCGATCTGTTGCCGATAGCGTTATAGACAACGATGAGTAGCGCTGCCCGACTTGGACGGAAGACGACCCGTGATGACAAACTTGAGCAGCCTCATAGATGATTTTCAAAAACCTATTTTCGTCCACTCCCAAGTAGGATCGCAAGGACGACGGCCTCGGAGAACTGCTCTCCCGCACGCCGATGCATGACAACGTTCTGGATGGAGTAGACTTCGGCAGCGACGCAAGTTGCGAGATAAGGCAAAATCCTGGATGTTTTCAACATGTCTTTGGCCGCGGTCGGTAGCAGTATATATAATAGCACCAGAAGTGGTATCGTGTCGCGATGACGATCTCAAACCGACTTGATTTCTAGGTCGTATTCCTTGTTGATAGTAAACTTCTCAAATAAGATGTACCCAGGGAATACCATAGTGATTAAGGAACTTGTGTATCATCTTCATAGCAAGCACGTGTTCTGAGTGTGTAGGTTAAGAATTCTTTATCCTTTGGTTTGCAGATCATGTCCCAAGCCGCAAGGGGTGGGTTCTTTTTTTTCAAATCTTTGCCTCTCCAGAAAAGATGCCGTCTGTATTTGTTTATTTGATCAATGATACCTTTATAGAGAAGGAGACAACTCATGAGGAAGATGGGCAAGGATGAGAGGACTGCATTAACCATGAGCAGCCTGCCATCATAGCTTAAGTATTGAGAGCAAATGACCAGTCTTTTTTGAATTCTCTCAATGATGTACATGAAGAACTCCATTTTCAGTTTACTGAAGCCCAGTGGTGTGCCTAAGTAAATAAAAGGGAAGGTTCCAATAGCACAACCCACGAGAGTAGACAGATGTTGCACTGCTTCTTCAAAGACATTGTTTGGGAGCAAACTGGATTTTTAATAGTTAACCTTGAGGCCCGAGGCCTTTGAAAATAGATTTTTTTCGATAAAGTATGGATTTTATTGACTCAAAATGAAGCATCAAGAAGATACAGGCACAAAGAGCACACACCCGGCCTCTGCATAGCTAGGATGCACACAGCCAACACCAACGCACTCACACTAAAAAAACGCCGGCAAAAAGCAAAGTCATACAAGACTAAAGCTATGCCTAAGCGAGTAAAAAAACCTATGATCAAAACAGCGACCGACAAACTACATCGACGACCATATCCGCACCAATCATCTCCTGATACCACAAGGACAACGAAGAAGTTCTTCAACAGCAACGCCTTCAACAAGGCAACGATGCTCAAACACTGCCGTCACCGGATCCGACCACCAATGATCAGAATCTAGGTTTTCACCCTGAAGAAGCAAGTCCGAGCATATCCATGCAATGCCTTCAATAAGGTAACGATGCAAAAACATCGCCATTGCCAGGTAAAACCAACGTGGGTTAGACTTTGGATTTTCATCCCGGATCTCGAGACCGGATACTAGAAGCACCACCAGATCGAAGTCAATCATGTGTTATCCCCGCCACTTTCCACGATCCTAGCAGCTACATGCACTGGACTAGAATCCACCACGCCACTGCGCAACCATACCCTCTGCCTCAAATCGCCGTCTGTAGCCGCCCAACCATCCACCAATGGTGGCATGCCTTCCGAAGGCCGTCGAGCGGATCAGAGCTGCACTCAGCCAACCACCGCCGTATCGACAACCACTGAAAGTCTGAAGAGCTGCCATCAAGCATCATATTTTTCCTGATCCGTGCCGGCATCATGCGCGTCCACAGCGGTATCAAATAGGTCAGATCAGATTGCCCGTGCACCACCACAGCCGCCGCAACAATACATACGCCGAGAGTCTCCTGCCAGGCCGTCAACCGAGCCGGTAGGAGCAGGCCCGCCTCAGGCCGTGGTAGATCCGGGACGACGCACACAGGACGGCATACGCGCGCCGTCGGGCGGGACGGGACGTACGCAGCCGCCGAACACGAGCGCGTAGCTGACCTCCGTGGCGACGGACCGCCGTACACCAGCTCTCATAGCATGCTGCATCTCCGGGAAGGACGAGCGCGTGGCTAGAGCGCAGCGCTGCCGAGCTCCAAGATCAAGGGTCATGGGAAGAAGGGACAGGACATGGGTGGAGACGGAAGAGGCCTAGCAGCCCGCCGCCGTCGACCGGCAAGCTGGCCGCCGGCGGCGGCGAGGAGGGAACGGTGAAGAGGCTTTTTGGGTGGCGGCGCTGGACTCGCGAGGCCTGTTAGGTTGACTAGGCTCTGCAATTGTTGGAGTTGGTCTGAGCAAGCAGGCATAAAAATCAAAGTGCCATCTGCATACTACAGTACAGGAAAGTCAGGACAAGAGGTGGAACTGAATGGAGGTGTAATGACTCCTCTGTTATTTGCATCATTCATAATAAATTGCAAGAAGTCAGCTGCTAGGACAAGCAGAAGGGGTGATAGTGCCCCCCCCCCCCGGCGCCCCCTGTCTAAGACCCCTTCTGCATTTAAACTGTGTCCCAGGATGCTGTTCAAATTTGATTTTACCGTTCATCATGGGGGAGCAATGAATTTGGGTGTAGCCACCACTTTTCCAATATCCTTCATGAGCATACTGCTGTGTATTGTCATATTATATATTTTTTGCGAGAAAAACATCTGATCTATTCATCAACTGTAAAGGTAGTACAAAGAACATCAGAAATAAAAATTACATTCAGGTCCGTAGACCACCTAGCGACGACTACAAGCACTGAAGCGAGCTGAAGGCGCACCGCCGTCATCACCCCTCCATCACCGGAGTCGGGCAAAGCTTGTTGTAGTAGGCAGTCGGGAAGTAGGCCCTACATGATCAGCGCACCAGAACAGCAATCGCCGCTGATGAAAAGAAGCGTAGATTGAAAGGATCCAACCTGTAGACACATGAACATAGACAAACGAAGACTAGATCCATGTGGATCCATCGAAAGCAAACGTCGACCGAATCCCATGAGATCCGCCGGAGACAAATCTCCACACGCCCTTCGGTGATGCCACAAGCACCGTCGGGATGGGGGCTAGGCGAGGAGAACCTTATTTCATTTTCAGAGAGACGCCACCATCTCATCCATCTAAGTAGGACACAAACCCTATCAAAACTAAAAAATCCAAAAACGGAACCCTCCCGCCGGCAAGGCCCGAGATCCACTGCGCCTCCATGGCCCTAAGGCTAGCGAAGACGAGGCAGACCGGCGCCGGCACCGGCGGGAGGCACTGAAAACCCTAGCGGTAGGTGCCTTCCGCTCGTGCAAACATGTCATATATTGAAGTGATTATACTTATATACCAAGAAAGGGAGAACAATAACATGATTCTAGCTAAAGTTGAAATAGTAGATAAGCGAACACAATGATTGAAATCTGAAAATAGGTATAATCATCTACTTAGTACTACATACTGGTGACATGATCATTTAATTTCTAGACAAACGAGACTTTCCACTCAAGACACAGGACACCTTGTCTAAGATATCCTTTGTGAGCAAAGGGCAGCTTGCCATCAGATGCTTGAATCCATCCGTTGCCACGATATTTCCTAGCCTGTTTTGTGAGGTCATGAACTCAATGCAGGCCTTTTTGAGATCGCCGCAATGGTGCTGCTCCGCCAGAACCAGCATGGTCGCAACTGTTTCCACCTCAATGCTATCACACAGCCTGTCTTCGCACATAATTCTTAGTCTCTCCAATCCATATCGATCCGCCGCAACTAGCAAGTGCTGCATTTTTTCAGTTTCATCTTTGTTGTCTCCATCATCTTGGAGGGAATCCGTGTATATGAAGTGAAGAAGCGCCTCGAAGATTGGTGGCTCGACGTCGTAGATCTTGATGCTCTCTGCCGCGCTCTCCTTCATAGGCCCAAAGAGCTCCGCCTTGAAGACCGGAGACCGTGCAGCTAACAAGTATCTGTGAGCGCTGAACAACTGGCCAGACACACTGAATGTCACATCTGCTCCTTGTCCTTCCTTCCACATCTGCTCGAGATGGTCTTGCAGGTTTGGCTGCGGAACCACAAGAAGGTTCCTCTTGACCTCGGTCCGTGGTTCTCTTATCACGGTAAGAACACACCGTATAATGAAGTAGCCATTGTTTGCCTTGGACGACGATGATTTCAGCAGCCTTGATTTTTCGACAAATTTACGATAACCAAAATCATAAGTTGGCGGAGAGAAGGTGTGGTTCAACGAACCGTGTCTTGTTAGCACTTTGCCCTCTTTTTTCAGCATGTTCAAGGTGAACTTAGCCCTCACACCTTCCTGTTGGTTGACACAATACAAAAAGGATGAAGTGTTACCGGCACAGTTGACCGATGAACCATCTGGGTAGAATTTGATAGTCCAGTCGTAGCCACCGACGCTGAAGACACAGGAGTTGATGTACTTGCCGACGCCCAAGCCGTCGAGCAGCGGGTAACTGGCCACCTCGAAATCGTGGGTGGCGGTGAAGCTCTCCGTGGAGGATCTGGACGACGTCGCGGGTAGGATGTGGCCATGGTTATTAACGACGGCCGGGGAGTTGTTGGCCGTGGCCATGGCAAAGATAGCTAGGGAGAAGCGACGATGGTTGATGGCTGATCTCTTTATCGACGATGGACCTTACCTACTGGTTTCCTTGACGACTTCTGTCTCTCTCTCCGGTTATGATGCAGAGTCCGGTATGGTTCAGTTGCTTTTGATGCAAGAAAACCTGATGCAAAGACCGGAGCCCAACGAGGGGGCTTCAGCGTAGACAAGAGACCTGGCCGGGTACATAATAGTCATCCGATCTGAGTCGGTTCAGGCAATTCGATGGACTGAAGACCGAACGGAGTAAATCAACCTGCTGTGTTATAAGATGCTGCCCGGCGCGCGCATCGCTGTTCTCCTCCAGACCAGATGGCCCTGGGCCCTGGCAAACGTAGATATCGAGATCGGAGGACTGCCGGCGGAGCACCGCTTGTGGATCATCAGCGACGGTTCCTCGTCCACGACGAAGGCGAGCCTAAGGAAACGGGAACGGTATGGACGGCGACTGCTGCCGCAGCGGCAACACAGTCCCTGGGAAGAGGAATTACACCTACATGGAAGCCGTCGAGTCCTACCTAGTCAGCGGGCAAGTGTGGTGGTTCTGCGGCCTCTGTCGGTACGTCAACCTCGTCAGAACCGCAATCGGGTCCACCATCACGGCGTCCACCAGCGCCATGGCTCTGTACAAGGCCAACTGCTTCCACAAGGGCGGCCACTCCGCCGACTGCGGTGGTCTTCTCCCAGCTCGCCAACCTCCACGAGCGAGATAGCATGGCTGTTAATCCTCGCCGCGGTCATGTCCTTTTCCTACTCAACTATAGGCGATTAGGCGTTGGCCTCTCCTTGGCGCAGACCATATCAGGTCCTACTGGCAAGATGACCATGGTTGGAACCGTAATTGGGGTAGACGTTGCAAGTTCGGCCCAGAAGATATGGCTAACACTGCAAGTGCTCGGCAAGCGCTCGGCAACATCGCATTCGCCTACTCATAACTCCATGGTCCTTACAGAAATCCAGGACAAGGTGAAGGCGCCTCAGGCCGAGAACAAGGTGGTGAGGAAGGCGAACCTCATGGCCTTCTACATGCACTAGTAGAAAACAGGGCTTTGGTCCAGGCGGGTCAGCCCATTAGTCCCGGTTCTTGAGCCCAGGGGGTCGGCCGGGCCACGTGGGCCATTGGTCCCGGTTCATCTGGACCTTTTGGTCCCAGTTGGTGGGATGAACCGGAATCAATGGGCCTCGCTCCTGGCCCACCACCATTGGTCCCGGATGGTGGCTTGAACCGGGACCAAAGGCTCCCCTTTAGTCCCGGCTCATGTCACCAACCGGGACCAATGAGGTGCCTATATATACCCCTCGCTCGCGAGCAGAGCACCCCAATGCTCTGTTTTTCTCTGGCCGAGGGGGAGAGGGCTTGGTGGTGCTCTAGCTCACCTCCTATGCACACAAGGTGTTCGATGGAATGCCCGAGCCACACTACTTAAGCTTTCTTCTCTCCAAGCTCGACCTCCAAACTCCATTTTCCATAATATTTGTCTAGGTTTAGCGGTCCGTCACGCCCCGTCCCCGTCTTCACCGCCGTCGATCACCCGCGCCGAGCTCATCGCCGGCACCACCGTGGTGAGCCTCTTGTTCTTATCTTCTTTCTGAAAGAAAAAATATTCTTACTTGTATGTTTACATAGATACTTGTATTATTTTCTTACTTTTATTATTACATCTTATATAGTGCGATGGTTTTGGTATCCGCCCCCGTCGGCCCTCGTCCTGTCTATGATTCGAATGTGGTATATATATTATCTTTATAACTATTGATTCATTTATTGTTTATGAAAATTATGCCGATCAACGTGACATAGATTTTATTTATGTAGGATGTATGTGAATCGGAAATGCCAACCGACCGTATTGTCGAGAGGTTAAATTTAGTTGAAGAAGAAAACAATTTGTTGAAGGAAAAAATAAAAAAAATTGAGGAGGGGAAGATGATATTGGAGTTGCATGTTGCGGATGTTGTCGATGATCACAAGATCAAGATGGATGCAATGCGCTTGAAGATTAGGAAGATTAGAAAATATGCCATTCATACCGAGACTTGGTATCATTATGCCGTTGGATCAATTGTTGCCTTGGTTGCGATTATGATCGCATTTGTTTTCGCATTGAAATGTTTTACATAGTTTCAATGTATGGTTTAATTAATTAGATGCTCTGGAGAGCTATATGTTGTTAGATGAGAACTATGTATGCACTTTGGTTTTAATGTGATGATGAACTTCTATTAATTTGGACACTTAATTATATATAATGCACGCAGATGAACCGGCAATGGATGTACGGTGACAGACACACCCACGAGTACATTAAGGGCGTGCATGAGTTTCTTGATGCGGCTGAGGAAAACAAGCAGAATGGTTTTATGTGTTGTCCATGCACTCAATGTGGGAATACGAGGTCTTACTCTAACCGGAAAATTCTTCACTCCCACCTGCTTTACAAGGGTTTCATGCCACACTATAATGTTTGGACGAGGCACGGAGAAATAGGGGTTATGATGGAAGACGGCGAAGAAGAAGAGTACGATGACAACTATGTGCCCCCTGAATACGGTGATGCTGCAACGGGGGGAGCTGGTGAAGATCAAGAGGAACCAGACGATGTGCCCAATGATGCTGCAACGAGTGAAGCTGCTGAAGATCAAGAGGAACCAGACGATGTGCCCGATGATGATGATCTCCGCCGGGTCATTGTCGATGCAAGGACGCAATGCGAAAGTCAAAAGGAGAAACTGAAGTTCGATCGCATGTTAGAGGATCACAAAAAAGGGTTATACCCCAATTGCGAAGATGGCAACACAAAGCTCGGTATCGTACTGGAATTGCTGCAGTGGAAGGCAGAGAATGCTGTGGCTGACAAAGGATTTGAGAAGCTACTGAAAATATTGAAGAAGAAGTTTCCAAAGGATAACGAATTGCCCGACAGTACATATGCAGCAAAGAAGGTCGTATGCCCTCTAGGATTGGAGGTGGAGAAGATACATGCATGCCCTAATGACTGCATCCTCTACCGCGGTGCATACAAGGATCTGAACGCATGCCCGGTATGCGGTGCATTGCGGTATAAGATCAAACGAGATGACCCTGGTGATGTTGACGGCGAGCCCCTCAGGAAGAGGGTTCCTGCGAAGGTGATGTGGTATGCTCCTATAATACCACGGTTGAAACGTCTGTTCAGAAACGAAGAGCATGCCAAGTTGATGCGATGGCACAGTGAGAACCGAAAGAAAGATGGGAAGTTGAGAGCACTCGCCGACGGGTCGAAGTGGAGAAAAATCGAAAGAAAGTACTGGGATGAGTTTGCAAAGGATCCAAGGAATGTATGGTTTGCTTTAAGCGCGGATGGCATTAATCCTTTCGGGGAGCAGAGCAGCAATCACACCACCTGGCCCATGACTCTATGTATGTATAACCTTCCTCCTTGGATGTGCATGAAGCGGAAGTTCATTATGATGACAGTTCTCATCCAAGGCCCTAAGCAACCCGGCAACGAAATTGATGTGTACCTAAGGCCATTAGTTGAAGAACTTTTACAGATGTGGAATGGAAACGGTGTACGTACGTGGGATGAGCACAGATAGGAGGAATTTAACCTTAAGGCATTGCTGTTCGTGACCATCAACGATTGGCCCGCTCTCAGTAACCTTTCAGGACAGACAAACAAAGGATACCACGCATGCACGCACTGTTTAGATGACACTGAAAGTATATACCTGGACAAATGCAGGAAGAATGTGTACCTGGGCCATCGTCGATTTCTTCCGACCAACCATCAATGTCGAAAGAAAGGCAAGCATTTCAAAGGCGAGGCAGATCATCGGAAGAAGCCCGCCATGCGCACCGGTGATCATGTGCTTGCTATGGTCAATAATTTACACTACGTAATCTTTGGAAAGGGTCCCGGTGGACTAGCTGTTCTGAATGACGCTGAGGGACACGCACCCATGTGGAAGAAGAAATCTATATTTTGGGACCTACCTTACTGGAAAGACCTAGAGGTCCGCTCCTCAATCGACGTGATGCACGTGACGAAGAACCTTTGCGTGAACCTGCTAGGCTTCTTGGGCGTGTATGGGAAGACAAAAGATACACCTGAGGCACGGGAGGACCTCCAACGTTTGCACGAAAAAGACGGCATGCCTCCGAAGCAGTATAAAGGTCCTGCCAGCTACGCTCTTACGAAAGAAGAGAAAGAAATCTTCTTTGAATGCCTGCTCAGTATGAAGGTCATGACTGGCTTCTCGTTGAATATAAAGGGAATAATAAATATGCTAGAGAAAAAGTTTCAGAACCTAAAGTCTCATGACTGCCACGTGATTATGACGCAACTGCTTTCGGTTGCATTGAGGGGGCTTCTATCGGAAAACGTCCGATTAGCCATTGTGAAGCTATGTGCAATCCTCAATGCAATCTCTCAGAAGGTGACCGATCCAGAAATTGTACCAAGGCTAAGGAGTGATGTGGCACAATGTCTTGTCAGTTTCGAGCTGGTGTTCCCACCATCCTTCTTCAATATCATGACGCACATCCTAGTTCATCTAGTCGACGAGATTGTCATCCTGGGGCCCGTATTTCTACACAATATGTTCCCCTTTGAGAGGTTCATGGGAGTCCTAAAGAAATATGTCCGTAAGCGTGCTAGGCCAGAAGGAAGCATCTCCATGGGCCATCAAACAGAGGATGTTATCGGGTTTTGTGTTGACTTCATTCCTGGCCTTAAGAAAATAGGTCTCCCTAAATCGCGGTATAAGGGGAGACTGATTGGAAAAGGCACTCTTGGAAGAGACTCAATAATATGCAGGGACGGATATTCTTGGTCTCAAGCAAACTACACAGTTCTACAGAACTCTACCTTGGTGACCCCGTATGTCGATGAACACAAGAACAGTCTGCGCTCCAAACACCCGGAGCAGTGCGACGACTGGATTACATGTGAACACATCAGGACTTTCAGCAGTTGGTTGGAAACACGTCTCAGAGGTGACAACATTGTTTGTGATGAGTTGTACTTGTTGTCCAGGGGACCATCTTTGACTGTATTGACTTACAAAGGATACGAGATAAATGGGAATACAGTTTACACGATCGCCCAAGATCAAAAGAGCACCAACCAAAACAGCGGTGTCCGCTTTGATGCAGCAACCGAGAGCGGAAAGTACACATATTATGGTTACATAGTGGACATATGGGAACTTGACTACGGACCTGATTTTAAGGTCCCTTTGTTTAAGTGCAAATGGGTCAATCTGTTAGGCGGCGGGGTACAGGTAGACCCACAGTACGGAATGATAACAGTGGATCTGAAAAATCTTGGGTACACTGACGAACCGTTCGTCCTAGCCAATGATGTGGCACCAACCGGGACTAAAGGTGGCATTGGTCCCGGTTGGTGCCACGAACCGGGACCAATACTCTGTGTATATAAGCAGGACTTAGGAAATTTTCAGTTTCTCATCGACCATTTGCCCCCGACGCTGCCAGGCTGCCCGTGCTCGCCGTCGCCGTCGCCCCGCGCCCCTGCCCCGTGCTCGCCATCGCCGCCCGCTCCTCGTCGCCGTCGCCCTGCCCCTGCCCCGTCCCG
>NC_041382.1:716486393-716492877 GCF_002162155.2 Triticum dicoccoides | reverse complement strand
TTTTTCATAGATGATCACATATATGATGTATGCACGAATGTGGATGAAATATGATGTTTTTTTATTCATAGAACATGATGTTTTTTTAATTCACATGTTTTTTTGTTCATGAGAGAGGCAGGGACGTTGAGGGATCATAGATGTATTTTTTCAAAATTTTCTAGCGTGCATAGACGGATTTTAGACCACGGGAGCACCCCCTCTCTATCGTTGCAAAATTTGCTAAGTGATATTAAGAAGGAAGGAAAAGAAGTATAGGAAAGAAAGAAAATAAGAAGAGGAAAGAAAGAAGAAGAGGAGAGGAAGAAGAGGAGAAATAAATAAGAAGAAGAAAAAAGAAGAAAAAGAAGAGGAGAAGAAGAAAGGAATAGTGAAAAAGAAGAGAAAATAGAATATATTCTATTTTTTCTTCTTCTCCACTATTCCTTTCTTCTTCTCCTCTTTTTTTCTTATTTTTTTCTTCGATCTTCTCCTCTAGCTATTCCTTTCTTCTTCTCCTCTTTTTTCTTCTTCTTCTTCTTCTTCTTCTTCTTAATTTTTATCGGGAACGAGGGTGTCGAGGATCGCCGAGGGGTCGAGGGTCGGGAACTAGGGTAGAGGGTCGAGGGTTTCAGGGTCGAGGGTTCGAGGGTTCTATAGGGTCGAGGGATCGAGGGTCGAGGGTTCCAGGGTCGTCTAGGGGTCGAGGGTTCCAGGGTCGTCGAGGGTTCGAGGGGTCGAGGATCGCCGAGGGGTCGACAGAGGTTTCCTAGTGTCAAAGTATTGAAGAAATCCATGGCTTCATCATTAGCCGGAAGTAACCAGGGCATGACGAAGTCCTCCAAAGTTATTTTGGAATGGTGTCCCGGATAGGATAATTTGTCTTTTTGTATGAATTTTAGCAAAGGCCTTCTAAATAACGATATTTGGAAGGTTCTTGCTGAACTTTGTACCAAAAAGCAAATTATCCTATCTAGGACTCTGTTCCAAAATAACTTTGGAGAGCTTCGTACCATCATGCACCTGTTACTTTCGCCTAATGATGAAGACATGGTTTTGTTGAATCCTTTGACACTAGGAAACCTCCCGACCCCTCGGCGATCCTCTCGAACATGAGAGGAAGAAGAGGATCGCCGAGGGGTCGAGGGTTCCAGGGTCGTCGAGGGTTCGAGGGGTCGAGGATCGCCGAGGGGTCGAGAGAGAGATTTCCTAGTGTCAAAGTATTGAAGAAACCCATGGCTTCATCATTAGCCAGAAGTAACCAAGGCATGACAAAGTCCTCCAAAGTTATTTTGGAATGGTGTCCCGGATAGGATAATTTGCCTTTTTTATGAATTTCAGCAAAGGCCTTCCAAATAATGATATTTGGAAGGTTCTTGCTGAACTTTGTACCAAAAAGCGAATTATCCTATCTAGGACTCCGTTCCAAAATAACTTTGGAGAGCTTCGTACCATCATGCACCTGTTACTTTCGCCTAATGATGAAGACATGGTTTTGTTGAATCCTTTGACACTAGGCAACCTCCCGACCACTCGGCGATCCTCTCGAACATGAGAGGGAGAAGAGAATCACCGAGGGGTCGAGGGTTCCAGGGTCGTTGAGGGTTCGAGGGGTCGAGGATCGCCGAGGGGTCGAGAGAGAGGTTTCCTAGAGTGCCAAAGTATTGAAGAAATCCATGGCTTCATCATTAGCCAGAAGTAACCAGAGCATGACGAAGTCCTCCAAAGTTATTTTGGAATGGTGTCCCGGATAGGATAATTTGCCTTTTTGTATGAATTTTAGCAAAGGCCTTCCAAATAACGATATTTGGAAGGTTCTTGCTGAACTTTGTACCAAAAAGCGAATTATCCTATCTAGGACTCCGTTCCAAAATAACTTTGGAGAGCTTCGTCCCATCATGCACCTGTTACTTTCGCCTAATGATGAAGACATGGTTTTGTTGAATCCTTTGACACTAGGCAACCTCCTGACCCCTCGGCGATCCTCTCGAACATGAGAGGAAGAAGAGGATAAAAAAATAAAAGGAAGAAGAAAAAAAGAGGAGAAGAAAGAATAGAGGAGAAATCTTCTCCTCTATTCTTTCTTCTCCTCTTATTTTTCTTCTTCTTCCTCTTTTTTTTTATCGGGAACGAGGGTCGTCGAGGGACATAGATGTAGTGTCGTCGTTGTCGATATATACCCCCTCCCGATAGCTTCAACACGTGGGGGGGGGCGATATTACCCCCTCCTTGAAGCGTTCTCGAGGCCACCCCAAACCGTTGAAGCGTTGTCGAGGCCACCCCAAACCCTAGAGAAGCAGCGTCGAGGCCACTAATTAATATATATGATTCCTTACTATGATTAGGTAGCTAGTTCTACGTTTGCCACTAATATATCCATCTGTCATGTTTGAATAATAATTGCCATGTTGTAAATATTTGTAGAAACTATGGACACCGCCCGAGACGAAGCAAAAGAAGCGTTGTTGAGGGACATAATCGTAGAAGGAAGTGATGCCGTCTCGTCGTTTCTCAACGACACCGATGGTCTGGAAGGAGAGGGTGAAGAAGCTGGCTACGGTGACCTAATGCCGGTGCAAGAAGAAGAACATGAGGACGGCTCCGGTGACCCAATGCCGGTGCAAGAAGGAGACCGTGATGACGGCTCCGGTGACCAAACCGAGTCCGGCCAGGTATATATATTAGTTAAGCCTGTGCTGACTAACTAATTGATGCATTCATTATTTTGGTATGTACACATATTAATTAAGTCTTTGTTCTTTTTTCTAGCCCTCCGGATCGAGCACAACTTCGGTAAAGAGACGAGGCCCGAAGAAAAAGTTGAGCTCGGATGAAAGGTTTGAGATCATAGCAATCGCGCCCGACGGCCAACCGATTGAACCCATCCGAACAAAAAACGCATTTGTTGCTCAGTGCAGGGTTCTGGTTAGGGACAAGATCCCGATAAGCATCCAGCAATGGTTTAAGCCGGCTACAGAAGACCCTGAGGTGTCTTATGTCAATGATATGCAGAAAAATGATCTTTGGACTGAGCTGAAGTCAAATTTCACCCTACCGCCAGAGGATAATCCAGAGAACCCAGTTAAAGAGCAATTAATCAAGTCTTTTGCTCTTAAGAGGATGGCAGAACTATTCAGGAGGTGGAAGAAAGAGCTGAATAAGTTTGTCGAAAATGATGAGACACCAGAATTCAAGGGCAGATATGAGAAGATCAGAGATCACTGGCCCGCATTTGTGGCCCACAAGACATCGGAAAAGAGTAAGAAGATGTCGGCGACAAACAAGCAAAATGCTGCGAAGAAGAAGCATCACCATCGCACGGGGTCAGGTGGCTACCTCGTAGCCCGGCCTAAGTGGGCCAAGACTGAGAATGATCTGGTTGATAAAGGGATCGAACCAGAGACAATTAACTGCCAGACCGTTGCCGGACTTGGTTCTTCGGGGCTGGCGGAACCTTGGACCCTGTAACAGGGAAGTGCATTTGGACGAACGATCAAATGGACATACCGGTCAGGAAGCTTAAGAAGTATATCGAAGCAGCGCAGCAAGGGACGTTCTTTCCAGACAGAGAGAACGACGAGCTCACAATGGCCCTCGGGAATCCTGAGCACCCTGGACGGACACGAGGCACACCAGGCTCCATTCCGTGGAAGGTTGGGTTTCCGGACGCAGCGGTTACAAATCCCATGAGAGGAGGAAAAAAGTGCAGCAGACCCAAATGCAGGCGCTGCAAGCAAGGGTAGACGCGATTGAGGAACGAGAAGCAAATCGCAGCAAACGTACTGCCGAAACTTCCCCCAAAGCTACCCCGCTATCTCAGCGCAGAAGCAGCGTGGCTTCCACTGAGCTGCTTCAGCCGGAGCATGCCTTGACGGCTCCTGCCAGCTATCTCGTGAATGCTATCACGGAGTCTCAAAATTGCCACCTTATGACGCAATGGATGAATTTGAAGGTCAGGGCAGCTGTTGGCTCTGTTTATCCTACTGAACCCGGCGCAACTTTTCACTGCCGGCCGATTCCAGAAGGATATGTTAGGGTGATGGTGGATGAAATAACAGAGGGATTTGAGGACCTCCAGCTTGACCACCCTACCGGTGAAGGGGAGACTAGGCTGGGGTCTGCTCTGAAGACTCCATGCATATGGCGGAAGGAGCTAATCAACCTTCCGAACTGGACGCCTCCTCCACCGCCTCCTTCTCCGGCGAGTCAGGGCACTCCGCCTCCTCCTCCGGCGAGTGACGATCAGGGCACTCGACCGGCTCCTTCTCCAGCGCGTGGCGGCACTCCGCCTCCTTCTCCGCCTGCGCCGACGCGCCCGAGCAGCCAACCTCCTCCTTCTCCGCCTCGTCAGCAAGGGCGGAAGAGACCTGTCACCGCTCTGGCTGCTCCGGCGCGTCGTAGTCCTTCTCCTCCGCCTCGTAAGCAAGTAAATAAGACAACCGCTCCGTCTGCTCGGTCGGCGTCTAGCAGTACAACCAGAGGCGGGAGGACATACAGATTCGGTCCTTCTCTGAAGACTCCAGAGAAGTTACCATACGAGAGGACCCCGGAGAAGAACGCCGAGATTGCACGAACCGAAGTGGATGACTGGTTTCAAGGGTTGAAAGCAAAGAGACATCCACTTTCGGAGGAGAAGGTAGATCCGGTGAAAGCGAAGCGCACTCTGGCTGCCCTGACAAAACCACCGAAGTCTCCGCCAAAAGGAAACTATGAGCGCATTATTGGAAAGGAATTTGCCGAAGCGGAACGGTCGGGAAGTACTGTCAGTGATCAAAGGCTGAAAGAACGACGAGCTGGGAAACAAATTGCCCAGCTCGGCGAATAAGCGAAGCAATCATGCCCCCCGCTCAAGGTGCCTAGCCACAACGTCGCTAATGATCCGAGGATGGTGCCCGGTTATAGCAATCTTGCAGATTACCTGCCCGACGATGTACATTATGAACCCATGGACGTGCAGATACAAAGATACGAGTACAGGAAGCCTCTCGTCAAAGATGAAAGATCTCTATCAACGATGATGCGAAGATTGCATGATTAGTACTTGAAAATCTGCAGAGACTCTGGGGGGAGGAGTACTTTGTATGTGAAAGTTAAGAAGGAGTATGACCTCGTTGGAATTGAACTGTTGCCTGTTCCATTTGAGGAGTTCTATTAGTTTTTCAATCAATTGGCCCTCGATAAAATAACGGTCGCCTGCTACTGTCTGTAAGTAGTACTACTTCTGTCATTAAGTTTCTCTATATAGCTCAGCTTTTTTATTGCATGTATTTATAATCATCCTCACTATATTATGCAGATTGAAGATCGCCGAATTGAAGAAAAGACAAGTCGGTGATATTAGGTTCATTAACACATATCTCATAGATGCAACTCAGGTTAAATTTCATGCCACAGCTACCGAGGCCAACTTGCTACGATCGTTCGTAATAAATGAAAACAAAGATATAATACTCTTTTCTTACAACTTCATAATTGATGAGTTATGCATGCGTGTGCAGTTTCCACTATATTCTTCTAGAGATTAAGCTTGCGCAGGGACTAGTAACCGTCTTAGACTCAAGACGAAAAGATCCCTGGGACTATGCAGACATGACTCAAATACTCGAGAATTAAGTTAAATCGATCATTATTCACCATATCAGCAACTTTGTTCATTTCCTGATATATCAAGTAATTGTTTTCTTTGTCCGGCAGGGTTTGGAGAAAATTCACCAGAAAAGCTCCGGGACTGCCGAAGGAGCTGCAATTTAGACACCCGAAAGTAAATACTATAGTAGCATGTTCCGCGCATCTACTAGTTATTCAAGCGCTAGTTTCATCAATACCATTTAGTATTCTTGCGTATCAGTTTGATTGACCTCTATTTTTTGTAAAGTGGTTGTGGCAGGAACAAGGAAATGATTTCTGTGGATACTACATTTGCGAGTCCATCCGCCACACGACCTGTGAGCGGGGCTACACTGACGAACAATATGAAGTACGTAAATAACAACATTCACCATTTTATTTTATTACCATCATTTGTGTTGAGTTTCATTCATTCATATATATATGTATTGACCCCCTTCTTTAAATTAGATGTTTCGGAAGCGGGATGAACTCCTAGCACCAGCTCCCATGCAAGCAATTCAAGAGGAATTGGCGGCATTCTTTCTTGACCACGTGATCCCTGAAGACGGAGAATTCTATGTGGACCCTGAGTCCGTATGATTATATTTGTAAGAGATAATTATTGTACATATGTAGCCGGTAGTGTCGGATAGATATACGAGAACTTGTTGTTCAACCAATCTCTCGGAGAAGGAGAGGTGGTCGATATCACTTCTCTTTGTATGCAGATATGTTCATGACGATCTTCTGTTTCCTTCGTTTGATTACTAGCTAGCTAGCATGTCTAGTCCTTTCTATATGTATGTATAGTACGTAGGGTCGACCAAGCACGGACATAAGAGAGGACACTTCTCTCTATTAATTATAGCTAGCTAACACAATATATGAAACACCT
>NC_041382.1:716426058-716486103 GCF_002162155.2 Triticum dicoccoides | reverse complement strand
CAAAAAAAACAAAAACCCCAGCCACAGAAATGCTGACGCGTGGATGCCTATTGGTCCTGGTTGATGCCACCAACCGGGACCAAAGGGTCTCCTGCCTGGGCTCCGCGCACAGGCCACGTGAAGGCCCATCTGTCCCGATTCTGAATTGAACCGGGACTAAAGAAACAGGGCATTAGTACCGACCCTTTAGTCCCGGTTTCAGAACCGGGATAAAAAGCCCTTACAAACCGGGACAACAGGCCCTTTTTCTACCAGTGATGCTCTGCAGGTGCCTTGGCTACGCCACCTTCGGCGACATGGCGCCGGGCAACATGCTCACCAGGTTCGGCTTCTACGAGCCCTTCTGGCTCATCGACTAAGCCAATGTCTGCATCGTCGTGCACCTCACCGGTATGTACCTACCAAGTTTACTGCCAGCCCATCTACGCTGCCATGGAGAGCTGGGCCGCGGCGCGGTGGCCAGACTCGGACTTCGCCGTCCGCCAGTACCATCCCTTCGGCGTCGGCAGGTTCGGCTTCAGTATATCCAGGCTGGTTTGGAGGATGGCGTTCGTCGACGTGAGCACGGTCCTCGCCATCTTGCTGCTCTTCTTCAACGACATCCGGCATCCTTGCTCCTCGGCGCGCTCGGGTTCTGGCCGCTCACCGTATACTCCCCTGTGGGCTGTGGAGATGCACGTCCGGCAAAGCTAAGTGAAAAGGTCCTCCTGGAAGTGGGTGGCGCTACAGGGCCTGAGCTTCGTGTGTTTCGCGGCGACCGTGGGTGTGAATCACCCGATGCCTCAAAAACTATGTGCCGTTCAAGACCAAGTTGTGAACAAGATAGCTTGGTCAAGTGAATATATTCATTAACTTCTGTTTGTGCAAGCCTTTTATCAGGAAAAGCTTCTTGTTTTGTGCATTTGTGCATTTGGTTGATACTCTATTTACTTTTTTTGGAATCACGAAGGAGGATTGCATGTCTAATATTATAAGAGAGATAAAAAAAAGTTCACAACTAGAACCAAACGACGACAGGACGAAGGAGCACTACCAGATACCGTACCTCAAACCCACCTACCACACACCTAGCTAGGCAAGCTTCGTTGTTGTCAAACTAGATAGGAAATGCGGCTTGCCGCACCCCGGCAGCTTGCTAGCTGCCGGGTATATCTATATACAACCACTGAAGCATTTCAAGTATAAAAAACCACAAACACAAAAAGTTCATATAGAGTGGCACTCCTTCATGAGAGACTTGTAAATAGATAATATAACTTCAGGGCAAAAACCTACTTCTCTACCTACTACCGTATTGCAGCCAAAGTTTGATCAAGCCAATAGAAATCTGCCATACAGCAAAAGGATTACAACGTTCTAGAGCAGCTTACTACAGTAATACAGGGGCCAATTCAGCAAAAGGATTACAACTTAGTTCAGTCACTGATCATGTACTGATTGCCAATAAATGTATTACTGGCAATAATTTGATGCCAACCTACATGAGTTACCAATTTTCTACTGAATTAAGTTGGAATTATTTGATGCCAGTATGCGCAGCAAAGCAGACATCTAAATCACTTCACAACATCTACAATTATCCCCAAAGATTAACAATGCCTACACCATTATAACTGAATTTTCAGTTTGGACAGTTTTTGTCAAACTAACAGTGTAAACTGAATTTTTGACAACTCTGTTGTAGCAAATGTGAAGTCCCAGATTTTCAGTTTAAACTGTTTTGTCAAACTGAAAATTCCATTGTTGTAGCAACTCTGAAAACAGTCCGAGATTTTTGACAGTGTAAATAGACTTCACAGTCCTAGATTTTTGACAACTCTAAATGGCCTCTCTAAATGGCCATCAAGCAATGAAATTTGGTCAATATGACAAGTGGCATTACTTCACAGTAGTCTGAAGAAGTTTGATTTAACATAGCGCGTGCACACACACACACACACACTCAGGGAGGCATTAGTTCACAAGTTACATAGGTTCAGACTTGAAGCATCAAAATGTACTCCTGTAGGTTAGCAGGAAGAGCTTACATATGATCCATATGGCAAGGGTGACTTGATGCCATTATGAAGACCTCGCCGTACATCCGGCCGGCACCACACAGCCTCCCTGAAGGCACCGTACAAAGAACTTAGCAAGCATAGGCCCCTCTCCAGAAGGCAGATTGTAGTATACTGCCTGAATCTAAAGATTATTATTTATCTACCGCTATTACATATACCCCCTAGATTAGATATGTATTTTTCTGCACAGAGCATTTCCTTTGATTTTAAAAATCACTGAGGCACATACAGACTAAATTTTTCCAAGTAAAAACAGAGAAGGGCCACCACAAATATCAATTGACCTGGGCAAGTGCTCACAGACCACCGTTGGAGCCAGCGTCACTCGGCGAGCCTGGCGACCTGTGAACTTGGAGCTGTTTGTCGGCCATCATAACCTAAACAGGACAGATGGATCCAAGAGCCACCCCAGATGAGTTAAGAAAGGAAAGTGAGCTTTGGGTATAATCGTGTATAGACGCGAAGCAATCCGGTAAGGCAAACCAAAACTTGGGGAAGAAATCGAAACAGAGGATGTACCCACCTTGCGAGAGGAAGAATCAATCACACCAGATCCAGTCCCTTGCAAGCCGAAGACGAGGACGACGTGGCAACCTGAGACTAAAGGCCAACCTTAACCCTAATCAAAATGTATTTCACAAAACCAAGCAAAAAATCAAGAGCCCAACTGATGGACAACCATTTCTCATTTTTGAGACTTCACAACAGTTGGCCACATCGTTAATTCATAAAACGGAAGAAATCTCCTTAACATTTTAGTTCATGACATAATAGAACTACCAGCAAGTTACTGACACTTGACTAATGACTGCACCTTAGAGATATATGATTCCACCATTATATTAACAAATAAAATTGAACTCCCTACATGTTATCTGGTTGAGCTAAGCCTAGAACATGGAATTGCAACTTTTGCGCACACAAATTGAGAAGAACATAAGATGATGTCTGGGTGATGGACATAAAACAAGTTTAAAAGCTAACAATGCTAAGGTACCAGATACATGAACTATGCTCTAACAAACGTTCTGAAAAACACCTAGTAAGTGTGAACGGTAAGCAAAGAACACTCCTATCAAAATAGTGTACCAAAATTTGCAATAAATCAAATGTGTTCAAGCAACCAGAGGGCGATCTTAATTGTATAAACATGGTGTCAAGACTCACCAGGGGGGACATGTGGCGTCAATCGAGGTGAAGAAAGAAACATCACCAGTTCAGTTAGCATGAGCCGTAAGCGTAAAGCACTCATCTTGGCTGTTAGAGACGACAAAATAGAGAGGTTAACTATAAGTGGAGGAAACAATTATGTAGCATAAGAACCTGCTTTCTTTGAGATTCCAAATATGTTTTTTGTGGCAATACAATTCTAAGGACGTAAATAAAAAATATTATACTATTGTCTGGTCAGTTTAAGATCTATGTTGAATAGGTTGAAGTTCTGTCCGTACTACAAATCTCCACTTTTTAGGAAGCAGCAAACTTGGAATCAACAATGAAGATTCAATCAGGAAGACAACTGCATATTTGACTTCCATAAAAGCACTTCCGTATTTTGACCATTTATATATATCAAGTATATACACCATCGACTCAATTTCAGTCTTCTTTAATCTCTAACTGAAGCAAATAACAGAAGCTTAAGCTTAAGCATCTACACACACAGAAAATATATAAAAGTTTTGTTCCTGTCATTTATAGTTGAAATAGAGTTCTGCTCTAGAGAGTTTTGTATGGTGGCTCCAGTAATAAAAGAATATGAAGACAACAATATATTCTCTGAAGTTCTATAAATACAGTTCTGCTCCATTTATAAATACATAGGGTAGGTTTTATCTACTGGAAACCCAATAAACCTCACAAATAGTTAGACAAGATTAAACGTTCAAAAATTCAGTTAACTGGAGATTCCAATTTTCAGATTTCAGCATTTCTAGTTCTCAGATATCAAATAGTGTTAATGAACGACCTGCAATTCCACGATGATGGGTGGAGCAGAGAGAGAGAGAGAGAGAGAGAGAGAGAGAGAGAGAGAGAGATTGACTGTAGCAGAACTGCAGCCGAGCCCCTCCTGCCAATGGAGGAGGAAGAACGACCAGGGAACACCTACAGCGGTCGCAGAAGGAGTGACAGGGGAGCGCCGCATCGAGCACCTGCGGCTGGCGCCCCTCGGCCGCGCAAGGCGCAACTGGTGGCAACGGCGTGCACTGCCCAGTAATACAAGATTGGAGCACTGCCCGGCGGCTTCATTATGAGAAACAAAAGGAATATGATAATCCAGAAAAGCAAAATTTATACTCAGAAGTAGCTGCCAGTTACTACCATCTCCTGATCTTGTTCTGCACACCCTAGAAAAGAAAATGAATCTGCACTACTAAGACCTACGGCTAGACAGTTAACTACCTTATCTAACAGTTCCATTACATAATACAGCAGCAGCAGCAAGAAGAAAGCATCAAGGTTCAGGTCACGCCACTACCAAATGTGATCCTATGGAACAAAGAGTAAATTATCTGCACAAGGAAGCCTGTAAATACAAATAAACGAGCATTGTAGGCTTTTATTTATCACATTTTCAGGCTGGTGGGGCAACATAATTCTAGCTCATATCAAAAGCTAACATTGTATCCATATCAACATGGCATATGACAGAACAGAACATTGTGTAATCTGTATCTTCAAGCCACTCAAACTCAAAGCATCTAATAACCAAGAAGCAGCAGAATGAGATACAAAAAGATCATGTAGTATACAGAAAAGGGAGTGCAGCAACAACGGAAAGAAACACTAAAAGGGAACATAGAGCAGAAAACCAACCCAAAATGCAAGCAAGAATTTTTAAAAAGGAACATAGAGCAGCATGACGCATAGAAAAATGGGGTCACCTTAAGATCAAGAATCAATGGCCCTCTCAGAGTTCAAATCATAAGGAAAGAACGACTATTATTGATTAGAGTTTTTTTTAATTAGGCAAAACACTACAACACTGGATCCTGAGCTACAGTTGAGGCATACAAAACTATAAGTGTCTGTTCTTTTCATATAAAAACAACCTTTAGTATCTCAACCAGAACCAAAGCAAAACAAAAAACATGGTTAAGTAACCAGCAAAGGAAGAATGAACCTTTTGGAATTTTAAAGTAGCAAGACATGAAAAGTTCTTTTTTTCCTTCAATATTACAAACATTAGGGGAGGTACTGCAGTTTTATTGCATAGTGGGCTCAGATTTGCCTTTCGTCGATCATATAACCTACCCCATCATCTCTTATCACCAGATCGATCTGTTTATACAGTAGAGCTGCCCTGGTTATCACTCAACAAGAATGACCATCCAAGGACAACAACAAGTATCACAGGATCAAAAAGGATTCTAGAGACAAGAGGGAGGATCCAACTTGATACCCACTGGTGCCTCGATTGCTCAAAGGCACACTAATTCCAGCCAAGGTAATCATCATCGCCCTAGCACGAACACCACTTGAGCATAAATAAGCAACACCTTTAAATACAAATAAAAATGGTTCAGGGTTCATTGCATAGCCGGCACGGACACCATTGCCGGCGCCGCTGATATGCCGCCCTCCTCCGTGGCCGCTGCCGCCATCGCCATGGGAACCACCTGCGTGGGAGGGAGGGAGGCAGCTAGAAGAGCGAGTGAGAGAGGAGGCGGCAGCTAGGTTTTCATCGCAGGAAGCCGCGGTCATTTTATAACCCCCCCCCCCCCAAGCAAAATGACCCAGATGCCCTGGTGGGGGCACGATATTTACATTCTGTTGCCATTGGAATTTTATCCGACGGCCGAAGTTGATCGGTAAATATCCAACGACCCACAGCGATTTGGATCGAGATCCGACGGCTTGTATCGCGAGGAGATTTTGATCCGACGGTCCAGAATCCAAACGCACGGGAGAGCTCCATTTCGGTTCAGACTCTAACAAGTGGAAACGCACGGGAGAGCTCCTTTTCGGTTCAGACTCTAACAAGGGGATGCATATCGGGCTCAGATTCACCTTTCCTCGATCATATAACCTACCCCCGTCATCTCTTATCACCAGATCAATCTGTTCATACAGTGGAGTTGCCCTGGTTATCACTCAACAAGAATGACCATCCAAGGACAACAACAAGTATCACAGGATCAAAAAGGATTCTAGAGACAAGAGGGAGGATCCAACCTGATACGCACAGGTGCCACGATTGCTCAAAGGCACACTTATTTCAGCCACGATTAATCATCATCGCCCAAGCACGAACGCCACTGATCAATCTATCAAATCCAGGAGCATAGCTATAGGACCAGGGCATCCACATGTAAACCAGAGCATCACATTAGCTCCTATGATAGCAACTAAACATGAACAGCAGCCTGCAAACCCTAAAATGGCATGGATCCACAAGTACAGAGCTCAAGTAGGAACCGATGCATGAGTAGGGCATAGAGCATCAACCAGACAAGCACCACATCAGTATAGCCATGGCCATGTCCCATACAGTAGCCGAAGCAGAGGAGCGGGAGGAAGATGGACCTCACCGAGGGAGGCTGTAGCCGAGGCAGTACTCAGTGCGCGCCGGGGTTGCGCCTGAACGCCGTCCAACCGGCGAGGAACCGCGTCGGAGTTGCGCCTTGCACCGTCCCGCCGACGAGCACAAACACATCAAACAACCTGTGTAAGGAAGGCATCGTTGTTTATCAGAAACAATTAGTTAGGAATTACTATTTAACAGAAATGCATTTTTTAGCACAAAGATATGCACAGGAAAAATACAGAGCTCAAGTAGTAAATAAAATTTCATGCAAAAGATATAAAGGTCCAATGTCCAATAACAACTCAACCTTATTTTTTTCAGAATCCTTTGATACACACTATAAGTTGCCGACCAAAATCTTTGAGCATGCACATCTGGCATAAAAATTTGATATGAGAATTGATAGCATTTTTTGTCGGTTTAAAACCTTGGATCTACAATCAGAAGTATCATATTACTATTACTCTTACATACATGTTGGCATACACAATATATCTCTACTCTGCCATAGTGTATAGAAAAATAACAGGACTATTAGCTCTACATGAGAAGTGAACTCATGGGTACAGGGGATCAATCTTACCTTGAATGTCTTGCACCAAGGCATCCAGCTACCAAGGCAAGATCTCAAACACAGAACATCTATCTTAGAACACCAGTGTTTCCCTTCATAGTCCACCCTTCGTACAATATTCTGGTAACAACAGAAATCTCCCGTTAGTTTATAGAGCATGCAATTTGCGCTCAAACTGAAATAAGAACAACATTTTGTCAGTTTTGTCAGTAACATTTGGTTAATTGGGCACCAACAAAATCTCCTATATGATTTGGCGATTAAAGAATAGTAACAAATGATATAAAATAACCAGTGACATCAACTCTAACTACACAATATCCAGGGAAACAACATGAATCTCCAATTGGTTCACAAAGTATGCAACTTTTCTCTCAACTGAAATGAGAACAACATTTTGTCAGTGATATTTAGTTAATGGAGCACCAACAAATCTCCTATTTCATTTAGAAGAATAAGAATAAATAAAGGATATAAAATAACCAGTGGCACATTTAACTCTAACTACAACTTGGCAAAGAAATTACATTAGTTGATTAATGATTATTTGTAGCTAAATCCTATATTCAATACACAAGATGAAGGAATTCATATATTAGAAATCATAGGCACACCAGTCAATCAATTAAACAGCAAGAATCACAAATAAAAAGAAATTACATTGGCAGTTCATATCAGTCTCCTACCTTGAAAGTGAAAGGTTTCAGTAAACCCACTTCATTAGTAATGTGATGCATCAATTTTCTCTTAGCAAAATGATGACTTGCAAGAACTGAAATTACTGAAACAATTATACCTGTCGAAATAGTGTCGTGTAAAGCAAAAGTTGAGAAACGGGTAGCAGTGTAGTGATGCACCCATCAGTCCTTGCTTGCTCCCCCATCATCTACCAGTGACCTCTTTTATCCCTCCCAAGCTGTTGCACACAAACTGAACTATAAGTCTTGAGCTTTAGAAAAAGGGATCTAAACCTGAGGGAGAGAGAGAGAGAGAGAGAGAGAGAGGACCTGGAGCAGCAAACCAAAACTCATGGAAGAAATCGGAAGATAGGATGTACCCACCTTGCGAGAGGAAGAATCAATCACACCGGATCCAATCCCTTGCAAGCCCAAGACGAGGACGACGCGGCAACCTGAGACCAAGGGCCAACCCTAACCCTTATCCTGCGCATCGGTCGGAAACAAATCAAACCAAGAAAAAGGAGACTACAAATCAAGCGTAAAGCAGAGAACATCTTCATGAATTACCTCATCCATCGCAATCAACCAGGGGAAGAGCCGAGATCCATCATCCACGGCAGAAATCGAACCCTAGCCGCCGCCCGAATCTACAAACAACAACACCGCATCAGATGGCAAATAACCATTAGCTAAGAACAGAACTGGAAGCAATCCATCCTCTGATTATATACATGTCATGCCCGTTTATACATACACAAATATAAGCAAAATAAGGCAAAAATGCATTGCTTGCTTCACACATGCACAAGGCATATGTTTCACCCTCCCCACTCTTCTACTCACTCTCTAACATAAGTATGTGTATATACCTTCATCGTCATTGATGTATATCAGGTAGCACCTCCTTGCCGCTTTCATACCATAGTTGTTATTATAGTCCTAGAAAGAGTAAGAACACACTAATACATTTACTCATACTTACACAGAAGAAAGTTAGATGTAAACATATATTATCATTTGTGTATGTAGTTGCTACCGGAGTCTTAAAAAGAGTGGAATCAGTGTGAGCTGAGAGAATGGACCAAAACAAATTTATTATCTACCAAATGTCATCAAACAAAAATTAGTTGGTTTGAAACAAGGATGAAGAAAACAATTTTATTTCTTTTAGTAGCAATAATTTTCAAAAAAAATGCAAACTCACCGGCCACATACGCACAGCGGGGTTATGTTGTTGCCCATCCAATAGAAAAGAAAGGGTATCCGTCCTTCTGTAGGAATCTGAGAGGCACACACAAGTTGTTCCAAGTTGTCATGACCAAAGACATAGTATATATAAGACCAAAAGAAGTAGACCAACAATCTTGAGACATCTCATATTCAAATGCATATTCAGAAAGACCTACCATGCAACCAATTCATCTCCTAGCACTGGATAGGAACAAAAACTTCCTTTCGAAAGAGAAAGGACACAACCTCAGGCCAAATCGGTCCTCCTTGACAGAAAAAAAAGAGGCGCCTAACAAGATAAGAAAGGCAACAAAAGCTACTGTGCTGAATCCCCACCTATCAAGTGCACTCACTTAATCATATTGTATGTCACTAATCAACCAATCAACTGGAATTAATAACGTAATGAGCCATTGCCCTTTTTTGTAAGCAAATATCAGCCCTATATCTGTGAAAAGTAGTAGGCACCATAGTAAACATCTATGATGATAACCATACACGTATTACATCCATGGGTATGTACAGACCGTAAACATAGATCATATGGACAAGATACATGAACAGAAAGGGAAAGGGGATGAACCTGGATAATTGAAGCACAAAGAAGGTCGAAATATCGAAGGCAAGAGTAACCCTGCAATGAAACCAGCTAAGTAGATCGGGATAAATCAACCAACTGTTGTGGTTGGATCTGAGGGACAGCTCCGGTGCTCGGCAGATTCAGTCCTGCCATTGAAAACATGAGAACTTTTCAAACTGAACTGAGGAAAAATGGTTGTTTATGTAAATTTGCCATCTACTTACTGATGGAGTACAACAATATTCAGTTAATGAGACATTAAAAGAACTTATTTTCATACTATAAAGATTCTTTGTGAAACTAACTTCTAAAGGCAAGTATCTGACAATTGTTGGCTGCGCCATATTACAATTTTTCTTCTGGACAATACCATGTTGTTCCAACAAAACCAAAAGAACTGTATATAGATCATTTTGTTAAGACAACCTTGCCATACAAGTATACAACACCAGAAAGGCCTAAGATTTTAACAAAATCAATCAAATCAAAAGGGAGTGAACCATCGAATCAAAGCCGGATGGATGAAGTGGCGCCAAGCTTCTGGCATTCTCTGTGACAAGAGAGTGCCACAAAAGCTAAAAGGCAAGTTCTACAGGACGGCGGTTCGACCCGCAATGTTGTATGGCGCGGAGTGTTGGCCGACTAAAAGGCGACATGTTCAACAGTTAGGTGTGGCGGAGATGCGTATGTTGAGATGGATGTGTGGCCACACGAGGAAGGATCGAGTCCGGAATGATGATATACGAGATAGAGTTGGGGTAGCACCAATTGAGGAGAAGCTTGTCCAACATCGTTTGAGATGGTTTGGGCATATTCAGCGCAGGCCTCCAGAAGCTCCAGTGCATAGCGGACGGCTAAAGCGTGCGGAGAATGTCAAGAGAGGGCGGGGTCGACCGATTTTGACATGGGAGGAGTCCGTTAAGAGAGACCTGAAGGATTGGAGTATCGACAAAGAGCTAGCTATGGACAGGGGTGCGTGGAAGCTTGCTATCCATGTGCCAGAGCCATGAGTTGGTTGCGAGATCTTATGGGTTTCACCTCTAGCCTACCCCAACTTGTTTGGGACTAAAGGCTTTGTTGTTGTTGTTGTTGTAATCAAATCAAAAGGGAGAGTTGTTTCTAATTAAGCAAAACACTGAACCAGTCCAGACTTTCTCAAATTTCTAGTTTGAAGTGGTTCCATTCGTAGAGCCATGCCACACAGGGATAATAAAAGGCAGAAAATCAATAAACAAAAGTATAACCTGCCCCAATACATACACAATTATAGCACTACAAACTTATTGACGTCCTAAGCGGCTACTGAGGCCTATGTTTTTAAAGCGTCCCTAAGGCGACGCCTAGGCGTCGAAGTGCTCCCCCTCCGCTTTGGAAAATCGACCGCTTTGGGCGCCTAGGCGTCCAAAGCGCCCGCCTAGGCGTCGCTTAGGTGCCAAAGCGCCCCCCTCCCTAAGGCGGTAAGGCGTCGCCTTAAAAACATAGATTGAGGCATACACCAAGTCCAACATACAAAACTGCAAGTGTCTTTTCTTTTCATTGACATAAAAACCTTCATTATCTCAACCAAACCAAAATAAAACAAAAATTATCTCACTATCTTTCTCTAGCTTACAACATAATTATATTGTTAAACATTTTTTCATCACATTTTTCTCTAGTTGTTGTTCCCATAAGGTGTGGGCCGGGAGGCTCACCTTTTTACTATATATGACTCTCACATCGCAGTGCCTATGGGAGACGCAACGTGTCGGTCAGGCTCTTCTCTTCCTCACCCTTCTCCCTCTATGCTTCCTCCTCTTCCTGCTTTCTCTGGCCGGCATCAAACACTATAGTCATTTCTTGCTTTTGCTTTACTCAGAAGAGCCAATGGGAAGATGAACAATAATAAGCATGAATGTCTAAAAGGCATATATGATATGAGATCACAGGCAGAAGAAAGCAATGGGGAGGGAGACAATTACCTAGCCAGTTTGCTTGCAAGGTAAAGGATGGGCTTCTCAAAGTTGTAGTCGCTTTTGGCAGAAATTGCATACTACTAAAAACCTTGTTACTGCAGACAACCACGGGAATGTTCTCACACACCGTGCAAGAGTTATACATCAGAACTCCAAAGCACAATACCTGCAACAAACATGATTTATTCAGAGCAAACATGCACATGTCCACGCGCCTCTATTTCTTCTCCTAAACAGATGTAGGCAAAGTTAGAATCATATTGGCTTGGCAATGTCCAACCAATCCCTGCAGAACAGTGAAAAGAAAATAATTGGGCGATTAGATAAAAGTTGAATTTATTAGATCCAGCATATACACAAAAGCACCAAGAGGCAATCATATCATGATATACAAGCCAATAGATAGTGCCAATGCAATAGATAGTTAAATTAACATGATGCTGGGAAGAGATGTGTACAAATATGATGTGTCCTTTGAATCTGAGTACAGAACCTAAGCAAGCACATGATCCTCTCTCTACCTATCTCTCTGAACCCAAAATCTTGACCCTAATCCACTGCACACAATAGAAATTTACTTAGGGGAGCAGCTGACTTCCACACTCTAGTCTGCACAACATTCCTGTCACTCAAATCTATGATAAGTATTGGATCAGGGGACCAAGACGTGGATTACCTGAGGCGGAAACACTTTGTGGGATGGAGAGGCAGCACGAACACCAGTCTGCATCTGCAAGCTGCACACGGGCATATGGTGGAGCAGGAGGACGAGCTTCTCGTCCTGGATTGAGGCACGGCAGCGACGGCGCCGCAGATGGCTAGACCTCCTGCTCCTCCCGCCCACGACTATGCCGCGGACAGCTCTGCCACCTTGCTATCCACGCGGCCCACGCTTGATCCTGGACGGCCTCGAGGAGGAGGAGGAGGAAGGCGGCGCAGAGGAGCGGCGGCCGACTGGGCGCGCGGAGGAGAAGGCGGCGACATGGGGTGCACGAGGACGGCGAAGGCCCACGCTCCTCTCACCCAACTCCTCCGGTGAAGGGAGAGCGCCAGCCGGCGGCTCGAGGGGAGGTGCGACGGGGACGGGGGGCGGAGCGGCGGCCTGAGTTCGACGGTGGGGAAGAGAAGACGTCGTGCGGCGGTCGGGAGCGCCGCCAGGAAGGGGAGCGGGGAGGAGGACGAGTGGGAGAGGAGGGGAGGGGAGGCGCGCGGGAGGGGAGAGGAGGAGGTGGCGAGGCGGGAGGAGCTGGGCGCGGGGGAGGCGCGAGTGCGGAAGGGAGGATGCGGCTAGGTCATCGCGAAATGACCAAATGCCCTGGTGGGGGCATGGATTTTACATTATGTTGCCATTGAATTTTTATCCGATGGCCGAGGTTGATCGGGTAAATATCCAACGACCCACAGCGATTTGGATCGAGATCCGACGGCCTGTATCGCGAGGAGATTTCGATCCGATGGTCCAGAATCCAAACACACGGGGAGGCTTCATTTTGCTTCGGACTCTAACAAGGGGATAGTACCAGAGAGGAATGCCATGAATGAGCCAAGATTTCTAGAGAAAGAGACCTGAGACAAGTTTTCTTGCCGTCAAACACTAAAGTTATTATGCCATGAAGTAGTAACCAAACTGATACGGTAAAAACTAAAAATAACATCAAGACGCAAACACAAATCGTCACAATATCATGGTAACACGTACAAGCTGAAACATTGTTAACTGAACATGGATTGAAATTTAGCAGTCTGCATAATTAGTTGCACATATGATACCTTTACCTCTTAAACAGAACTAGCCACCACGGGACACCATGTCCAGTAACTCCTTCATGAGCAAAGGACAGCTTGCTACCAAATGCTCGAAACCATCGGTTGCCATAACAGCTTGTAGAACATTCCGTGGAGCGATAAACTCAACACATGCTTCTTTGAGATCCTTGCAATGGTGTTGCACTTGCTCTGCTAAAACCAATGTTGTTGCAACAGTCTCCACGTCAATGCGCTCAGACAATTTACTTTCGCACATCCCATTTAACCTATCCAATCCATATCGATCCGAGGCAACTAGCAGATGCTGCATTTTTGCAATTTCACCTTCTCTGTGGTGCTCATTGACTAGCAGGGAATCTGTGTATATGAAGTGAAGAAGCGCCTCAAAGATTTTAGGGTCGATGTCATCAATTTTGATACACTGTGTTTCTTTCTCCTTCATAGGACCAAAGAGCTCCGCCTTGAAAACCAGAGACCGTGCAGCCAACAAGCATCTGTGAGCTTTGAACAATTGGCCACTCACACTGAATGTCACATCTGCTCCCTGTCCATCCTTCCACATTTGGCAGAGTTGGCCTTGCATATTAGGTTGCGGAACCACAACAGTGTTCCTCTTAACCTCGGTGCAAGGTTCTTTTATCACGGTGAGAACACAACGTATAATGAAGAAGCCATTGTTGGCTTGCGACGATGATTTCAGTTTCGCTTTGGCAACGAATCTGAAGTAGCCCCAATATGACTTTGCTGAGGAAAAGACATGATTTATCTCATTATATTTAGTTAATTGTGCCTCGCCGTCTTTCTCTAGCATGTTTAAGGTGAACTTAGTCCTGACATTATAAGTGTCATTCTGTTGGATGACACGGTCAAGAAAGACTGATGTATAGTCAGCGTAGTCTGCCATCCTCCCATCCGGGAAGAAATTGATAAACCATTCGAAGCCACCCACGCTGAAGTTGCTTGAGCTGACGTGCTTGCCGATGCCAATGCCATCCAGCAACCGGTAATTGGCCACCTCAAAATCATGCACCGCAGTGACACCCTCCGTCAAGCATGTGGACGATGTCTTGGGTAGCTGGCCATGGCTAACTTCAGAGGTGGAATTGTTGGCCATGGTGAACAAAAATGCAACAGGTGTTGCAGGCTTGCGAAGAAGACAGAAACTTCCTCTGACAACAGGAGTAGCAAATATGAGCCTTATACTGAGAGATCAACAGGTTACAACCGGCGAAATCGGACCTTGAACGAAACACAGCCCAGATTTGAATCCGATGACAATGAGATCTCAACACCAAACATGCCACCATTTGGCTGATGCATAGCAGCTTACCATCTACAAAAGCTGAGGAAATTCAAATCAGGAAAAATATTTAAGATCTGAACCAAGGCTACCCAACACTAAAGATGGTTCACGGCGAACGGGCAGCGGCGCACCATGGTAGAGAAGGCGACGGAGCTGCGGGAGGGCGGCGCACCGAGGAAAAATACTCGACAGGCGAGGGCGCGACGGGCAATGCACGACAACGTCGCCAGGCGAGGACGCGATCCCGCACGCTGAGCAGGTCCAGCCGGCGGCGAGCCCGCAGGTGGTGGAGGTGGAGAGGAAGAAACCCCAGCCGCCGGCGCCCCTTGGAAGCGTTGGGACTACCTTTTTTTGAGCAACTAGCGTTGGGACTACCTTTGTCGACTAGAGGCTCACTACACCGGCTGAGAGAGAGTCTACTTCGTCGATGGGCAACACAAAGAAAAGAGTTTTTAGTGAAACCGGCCCATGAGAAACTAGGCTCTTGATCCAGTCCCGAGTGAGCTTCAATTTTCCCATGGCCAATGCTAGGCGCGGGCGCGCCGGCCCAATCTTTCGGTCGGTCCGCTGCTAGCCATTCGATCTGAAATTCATGAACCGTCACATCTCATGTCCTCTTCCTCTCCTTTCCATGTCCTTCTTCCCAACACGCACAAGCAAATAAAAACACAATGAGCATCATCGATTCCTTGCCACGCGACCTCGAAGCTTCGCTGGTTCCCCAGCGCTCATCGCTCGCTGTCGCCGCTCGTCAGTTGCAGCACAAAAAACAAAGAATACGCCAGTTTTGAAACCAAAAACACATAGTTCCATCAAATAATTAATATGGCTCCAGCAAACAATAATGTGGTTGCAGCAAATATGCTATGATTTCAGCAAAACACATTGATATGGTTCCAGCAAAAAATACACATGATTCCAACAAAAAATTGCTATAGTTCCAGCAAAAAAGTGAAAAGTGGTTCCTCGGGAAAAAAAGTCAATGCAGCAAAAAAATTCATGGCGTCGCCGTTGTATCCGCCCCAGCACCATCCTTGCCGCTTGCAGGAACTCAAAATGTTGGTTCCAGCAAAAAATCTGTGCAACAAAAATCATGGCACCCCGCCACAGTGGTCACTCAGCACTATCCTCCCCTGCTGCAGCAAATCGAGAAAATGGTTCCAACAAAAATTGAAAGTGGTTCCAGTAAAAGTAGAAAAAGAGGGCAACTTACCGCAGCCACCATTGTCACCGCCATCACCATCATCTCCGGTTGAAGCAAATCCTCGCTATCCTGGACTTAACACGACAGATGTCCTAGCAAAAGGACTTAGGTGTGGAGCCATCGCAATTAGGTTAGCTCGAAGGGGTTGAACGGGACAAAAGAAACAAAGAGTTTTACCCAGGTTCGGCCCCTCCCAATGAGGTAAAAGTTTACTCCTGCTTTCGGTTGTATTGCTTGGGTTTCGATTACCAGGGAGCGAATACGCTTGACCTAGTTCTTGATTCACTGTTTCTTGAGTTAACCCACCACCGGGTCACCCCTTTATATACAGGTTGATCCCCGGCGGCTTACAGAGTCTCGGCCGTCTCACACAAATGTGACCGGCTCAGTTTCTAACTAAGCTTACCTTACAGGACAAGTTAAACATACGGCGGCTCGCACCTTTGGGCCTCAAATCACCTCCGGGTCTTGGGCCTTCAACAAGCCTGCTCTACAAACTGAAGGAAATATGCCCTAGAGGCAATAATAAAGTTATTATTTATTTTCTTATATCATGATAAATGTTTATTATTCATGCTAGAATTGTATTAACCGGAAACATAATACATGTGTGAATACATAGACAAACAGAGTGTCACTAGTATGCCTCTACTTGACTAGCTTGTTAATCAAAGATGGTTATGTTTCCTAGCCATGGACAAAGAGTTGTTATTTGATTAACGGGATCACATCATTAGGTGAATGATCTGATTGACATGACCCATTCCATTAGCTTAGCACCCGATCGTTTAGTATGTTGCTATTGCTTTCTTCATGACTTATACATGTTCCTATGACTATGAGATTATGCAACTCCCATTTGCCGGAGGAACACTTTATGTGCTACCAAACGTCACAACGTAACTGGGTGATTATAAAGGTGCTCTACAGGTGTCTCCAAAGGTACATGTTGGGTTGGCGTATTTCGAGATTAGGATTTGTCACTCCGATTGTCGGAGAGGTATCTCTGGGGCCCTCTCGGTAATGCACATCACATAAGCCTTGCAAGCATTGCAACTAATGAGTTAGTTGTGAGATGATGTATTACGAAACGAGTAAAGAGACTTGCCGGTAACGAGATTGAACTAGGTATTGAGATACCGACGATCGAATCTCGGGCAAGTAACATACCGATGACAAAGGGAACAACGTATGTTGTTATGCGGTCTGACCCATAAAAGATCTTCGTAGAATATGTAGGAGCCAATATGAGCATCCAGGTTCCGCTATTGGTTATTGACCGGAGACGTGTCTCGGTCATGTCTACATTGTTCTCGAACCCGTAGGGTCCGCACGATTAAGGTTTCGATGACAGTTATATTATGAGTTTATGCATTTTGATGTACCGAAGTTTGTTCGGAGTCCCGGATGTGATCACGAACATGACGAGGAGTCTCGAAATGGTCGAGACATAAATATTGATATATTGGAAGCCTATATTTGGATATCGGAAGTGTTCCGGGTGAAATCGGGATTTTACCGGAGTACCGGGAGGTTACCGGACCCCCCGGGAGGTATATGGGCCTTAGTGGGCTTTAGTGGAAGAGAGGAGAGGTGGCCAGGGCTGGGCCGCGCGCCCCTCCCCCCTAGTCCGAATAGGACAAGGAGAGGGGGGCAGCGCCCCCCTTCCTTCTCTCTCTCCTCTTTCCCCCTCCTGAATCCTATTCCAACTAGGAAAGGGGGGAATCCTACTCCCGGTGGGAGTAGGACTCCTCCTGGCGCGCCTCCTCCTGTCCGGCCGCACCCCTCCCCCTTGATCCTTTATATAGGGGGGCAGGGGGCACCCCTAGACACACAAGTTGATCCACGTGATCATATTCTTAGCCGTGTGCGGTGCCCCCTTCCACCATAGTCCTCGATAAAATTGTAGCGGTGCTTAGGCGAAGCCCTGCGACGGTAGTACATCAAGATCGTCACCACGCCGTCGTGCTGACGGAACTCTTCCCCGACACTTTGCTGGATCGGAGTCCGGGGATCGTCATCGAGCTGAACGTTTGCTAGAACTCGGAGGTGCCGTAGTTTCGGTGCTTGATCGGTCGGGCCGTGAAGACGTACGACTACATCAACCGCGTTGTGTTAACGCTTCCGCTGTTGGTCTACAAGGGTACGTAGATCACACTCTCCCTCTCGTTGCTATGCATCACCATGATCTTGCGTGTGCGTAGGAATTTTTTTGAAATTACTACGTTCCCCAACAGTGGTATCAGAGCCAGGTTTTATGTGTTGATGATTATATGCACGAGTAGAACACAAGTGAGTTGTGGGTGATATAAGTCATACTGCTTACCAGCATGTCATACTTTGGTTCGGCGGTATTGTTGGACGAAGCGGCCCGGACCGACATTACGCGTACGCTTACGCGAGACCGGTTCTCCCGACGTGCTTTGCACAAAGGTGGCTAGCGGGTGACAGTTTCTCCAACTTTAGTTGAACCGAGTGTGGCTACACCCGGTCCTTGCGAAGGTTAAAACAGCACCAACTTGACAAACTATCGTTGTGGTTTTGATGCGTAGGTAAGATTGGTTCTTGCTTAAGCCCATAGCAGCCACGTAAAACTTGCAACAACAAAGTAGAGGACGTCTAACTTGTTTTTGCAGGGCATGTTGTGATGTGATATGGTCAAGACATGATGCTAAATTTTATTGTATGAGATGATCATGTTTTGTAACCGAGTTATCGGCAACTGGCAGGAGCCATATGGTTGTCGCTTTATTGTATGCAATGCAATCGTGCTGTAATGCTTTACTTTATCATTAAGCGGTAGCGATAGTCGTGGAAGCATGAGATTGGCGAGACGACAACGATGCTACGATGGAGATCAAGGTGTCGCGCCAGTGACGATGGTGATCACGACGGTGCTTCAAGGATGGAGATCACAAGCACAAGATGATGATGGTCATATCATATCACTTATATTGATTGCATGTGATGTTTATCTTTTATGCATCTTATCTTGCTTTGATTGACCGTAGCATTATAAGATGATCTCTCATTAATTATCAAGAAGTGTTCTCCCTGAATATGTATCGCTGCGAAAGTTCTTCGTGCTGAGACACCACGTGATGATCGGGTGTGATAGGCTCTACGTTCAAATACAACGGGTGCAAGACAGTTGCACACGCGGAATACTCAGGTTATACTTGACGAGCCAAGCATATACAGATATGGCCTCGGAACACGGAGACCGAAAGGTCGAGCGCAAATCATATAGTAGATATGATCAACATAGTGATGTTCACCAATGAAACTACTCCATCTCATGTGATGATCGGACATGGTTTAGTTAATTTGGATTACGTATTCACTTAGAGGATTAGAGGGATGCCTATCTAAGTGGGAGTTCTTTAAGTAATATGATTAATTGAACCTAAATTTATCATGAACTTAGTACCTGATAGTATCTTGCTTATTTATGTTTGATTGTAGATAGATGACCCGTGCTGTTATTCCGTTGAATTTTAATGCGTTCCTTGAGAAAGCAAAGTTGAAAGATGATGGTAGCAATTACACGGACTGGGTCCGTAACTTGAGGATTATCCTCATTGCTGCACAGAAGAATTACGTCCTGGAAGCACCGCTGGATGCCAGGCCTGCTGCTGGAGCAACACCAGATGTTATGAACGTCTGGCAGAGCGGCTGATGACTACTCGATAGTTCAGTGTGCCATGCTTTACGGCTTAGAATCGGGACTTCAACGACGTTTTAAACGTCATGGAGCATATGAGATGTTCTAGGAGTTGAAGTTAATATTTCAAGCAAATGCCGGATTGAGAGATATGAAGTCTCCAATAAGTTCTATAGCTGCAAGATGGAGGAGAACAGTTCTGTCAGTGAGCATATACTCAAAATGTCTGGGTATAATAATCACTTAATTCAATTGGGAGTTAATCTTCCAGATGATTGCATCATTGACAGAATTCTCCAATCACTGCCATCAAGCTACAAGAGCTTCGTGATGAACTATAATATGCAAGGGATGAATAAGAGTATTCCCGAGCTCTTCGCAATGCTGAAAGCTGCGGAGGTAGAAATCAAGAAGGAGCATCAAGTGTTGATGGTCAACAAGACCACTAGTTTTAAGAAAAAGGGCAAAGGGAAGAAGAAGGGGAACTTCAAAAAGAACAGCAAGCAAGTTGCTACTCAAGAGAAGAAACCCAAACCTGGACCTAAGCCTGAAACTGAGTGCTTCTACTGCAAGCAGACTGGTCACTGGAAGCGGAACTGCCCCAAGTATTTGGCGGATAAGAAGGATGGCAAGGTGAACAAAGGTATATGTGATATACATGTTATTGATGTGTACCTTACTAATGCTCGCAGTAGCACCTGGGTATTTGATACTGGTTCTGTTGCTAATATTTGCAACTCGAAATAGGGACTACGGATTAAGCGAAGATTGGCTAAGGACGAGGTGACGATACGCATGGGAAATGGTTCCAAAGTCGATGTGATTGCAGTCGGCACGCTACCTCTACATCTACCTTCGGGATTAGTATTAGACCTAAATAATTGTTATTTGGTGCCAGCGTTAAGCATGAACATTATATCTGGATCTTGTTTGATGCGAGACGGTTATTCATTTAAATCAGAGAATAATGGTTGTTCTATTTACATGAGTAATATCTTTTATGGTCATGCACCCTTAAAGAGTGGTCTATTCTTATTAAATCTTGATAGTAGTGACACACATATTTATAGTGTTGAAGCCAAAAGATGCAGAGTTGATAATGATAGTGCAACTTATTTGTGGCACTGCCGTTTGGGTCATATCGGTATAAAGCGCATGAAGAAACTCCATACTGATGGGCTTTTGGAACCACTTGATTATGAATCACTTGGTACTTGCGAACCGTGCCTTATGGGTAAGATGACAAAAATACCGTTCTCCGGTACTATGGAGAGAGCAACAGATTTGTTGGAAATCATACATACAGATATATGTGGTCCCATGAATGTTGAGGCTCGTGGCGGATATCGTTATTTTCTCACCTTCACAGATGACTTAAGCAGATATGGGTATATCTACTTAATGAAACACAAGTCTGAAACGTTTGAAAAGTTCAAAGAATTTCAAAGTGAAGTTGAAAATCATCGTAACAAGAAAATAAAATTCCTACGATCTGATCGTGGAGGAGAATATTTGAGTTACGAGTTTGGTGTACATTTGAAACAATGTGGAATGGTTTCACAACTCACACCACCCGGAACAGCACAGCATAATGGTGTGTCCGAACGTCGTAATCGTACTTTACTAGATATGGTGCGATCTATGATGTCTCTTACTGATTTACCGCTATCGTTTTGGGGATACGCTCTAGAGACGGCCGCATTCACGTTAAATAGGGCACCATCAAAATCCGTTGAGACGACGCCTTATGAACTGTGGTTTGGCAAGAAACCAAAGTTGTCGTTTCTGAAAGTTTGGGGCTGTGATGCTTATGTGAAAAAGCTTCAACCTGATAAGCTCGAACCCAAATCGGAGAAATGTGTCTTCATAAGATATCCAAAGGAAACTATTGGATACACCTTCTATCACAGATCCGAAGGCAAGACTTTTGTTGCTAAATTCGGAAACTTTCTGGAGAAGGAATTTCTCTCGAAAGAAGTGAGTGGGAGGAAAGTAGAACTTGACGAGGTAACTGTACCTACTCCCGTATTGGAAAGTAGTAGATCACAGAAACCTGTTTCTGTGACACCTACACCAATTAGTGAGGAAGCTAATGATAATGATCATAAAACTTCAGAAGAAGATACTACTGAACCTCGTAGATCAATCAGAGTGAGATCCGCGCCAGAGTGGTATGGTAATCCTGTTCTACAAGTCATGCTACTAGATCATGATGAACCTACGAACTATGAAGAAGCGATGGTGAGCCCACATTCCGCAAAATGGCTTGAAGCCATGAAATCTGAGATGGGATCCATTTATGAGAACAAAGTATGGACTTTGGTTGACTTGCCCAATGATCGGCAAGCAATTGAGAATAAATGGATCTTCAAGAAGAAGACTGACACTGACGGTAATATTACTGTCTACAAAGCTCAACTTGTCGCAAAAGGTTTTCAGCAAGTTTAAGGGATTGACTACGATGAGACCTTCTCACCCATAGCGATGCTTAAGTCTGTCCGAATCATGGTAGCAATTGCCGCATTTTATGATTATGAAATTTGGCAGATGGATGTCAAAACTGCATTCCTGAATGGATTTCTGGAAGAAGAGTTGTATATGATGCAACCAGAAGGTTTTGTCGATCCAAAGGGAGCTAACAAAGTGTGCAAGCTCCAGCGATCCATTTATGGACTGGTGCAAGCCTCTCGGAGTTGGAATAAACGCTTTGATAGTGTGATCAAAGCATTTGGTTTTATACAGACTTTTGGAGAAGCCTGTATTTACAAGAAAGTGAGTGGGAGCTCTGTAGCATTTCTGATATTATATGTGGATGACATATTACTAATTGGAAATGATATAGAATTTCTGGATAGCATAAAGGGATACTTGAATAAGAGTTTTTCAATGAAAGACCTCGGTGAAGCTGCTTACATATTAGGCATTAAGATCTATAGAGATAGATCAAGACGCTTAATTGGACTTTCACAAAGCACATACCTTGACAAAGTTTTGAAGAAGTTCAAAATGGATCAAGCAAAGAAAGGGTTCCTGCCTATGTTACAAGGTGTGAAGTTGAGTAAGACTCAATGCCCGACCACTGCAGAAGATAGAGAGAAAATGAAAGATGTTCCCTATGCTTCAGCCATAGGCTATATCATGTATGCAATGCTGTGTACCAGACCTGATGTGTGCCTTGCTATAAGTCTAGCGGGGAGGTACCAAAGTAATCCAGGAGTGGATCACTAGACAGCGGTTAAGAACATCCTGAAATACCTGAAAAGGACTAAGGATATGTTTCTCGTTTATGGAGGTGACAAAGAGCTCATCATAAATGGTTACGTTGATGCGAGCTTTGACACTGATCCGGACGATTCTAAATCGCAAACCGGATACGTGTTTACATTAAACGGTGGAGCTGTCAGTTGGTGCAGTTCTAAACAAAGCGTCGTGGCGGGATCTACGTGTGAAGCGGAATACATGGCTGCTTCGGAAGCAGCAAATGAAGGAGTCTGGATGAAGGAGTTCATATCCGATCTAGGTGTCATACCTAGTGCATCGGGTCCAATGAAAATCTTTTGTGACAATACTGGTGCAATTGCCTTGGCAAAGGAATCCAGATTTCACAAGAGAACCAAGCACATCAAGAGACGCTTCAATTCCATCCAGGATCTAGTCCAGGTGGGAGATATAGAGATTTGCAAGATACATACAGATCTGAATGTAGCAGACCCGTTGACTAAGCCTTTTCCACGAGCAAAACATGATCAGCACCAAGGCTCCATGGGTGTTAGAATCATTACTGTGTAATCTAGAATATTGACTCTAGTGCAAGTGGGAGACTGAAGGAAATATGCCCTAGAGGCAATAATAAAGTTATTATTTATTTCCTTATATCATGATAAATGTTTATTATTCATGCTAGAATTGTATTAACCGGAAACATAATACATGTGTGAATACATAGACAAACAGAGTGTCACTAGTATGCCTCTACTTGACTAGCTCGTTAATCAAAGATGGTTATGTTTCCTAACCATGGATAAAGAGTTGTTATTTGATTAACGGGATCACATCATTAGGCGAATGATCTGATTGACATGACCCATTCCATTAGCTTAGCACCCAATCATTTAGTATGTTGCTATTGCTTTCTTCATGACTTATACATGTTCCTATGACTATGAGATTATGCAGCTCCCGTTTCCCGGAGGAACACTTTGTGTGCTACCAAACGTCACAACGTAACTGGGTGATTATAAAGGTGCTCTACAGGTGTCTCCAAAGGTACATGTTGGGTTGGCGTATTTCAAGATTAGGATTTGTCACTCCGATTGTCGGAGAGGTATCTCTGGGCCCTCTCGGTAATGCACATCACATAAGCCTTGCAAGCATTCCAACTAATGAGTTAGTTGTGAGATGATGTATTACGGAACGAGTAAAGAGACTTGCCGGTAACGAGATTGAACTAGGTATTGAGATACCGACGATCGAATCTCGGGCAAGTAACATACCGATGACAAAGGGAACAACGTATGTTGTTATGCGGTCTGACCGATAAAAGATCTTCGTAGAATATGTAGGAGCCAATATGAGCATCCAGGTTCCGCTATTGGTTATTGACCAGAGACGTGTCTCGGTCATGTCTACATTATTCTCGAACCCGTAGGGTCCGCACGATTAAGGTTTCGATGACAGTTATATTATGAGTTTATGCATTTTGATGTACCGAAGTTTGTTCGGAGTCCCGGATGTGATCACAGACATGACGAGGAGTCTCGAAATGGTCGAGACATAAAGATTGATATATTGGAAGCCTATATTTGGATATCGGAAGTGTTCCGGGTGAAATCGGGATTTTACCGGAGTACCGGGAGGTTACCGGAACCCCCCGGGAGGTATATGGGCCTTAGTGGGCTTTAGTGGAAGAGAGGAGAGGTGGCCAGGGCTGGGCCGCGCGCCCCTCCCCCCTAGTCCGAATAGGACAAGGAGAGGGGGGCAGCGCCCCCCCTTCCTTCTCTCTCTCCTCTTTCCCCCTCCCGAATCCTATTCCAACTAGGAAAGGGGGGAATCCTACTCCCGGTGGGAGTAGGACTCCTCCTGGCGCGCCCTCCTCCTGACCGGCCGCACCCCCCCTTGATCCTTTATATACGGGGGCAGGGGGCACCCCTAGACACACAAGTTGATCCACGTGATCATATTCTTAGCCGTGTGCGGTGCCCCCTTCCACCATAGTCCTCGATAAAATTGTAGCGGTGCTTAGGCGAAGCCCTGCGACGGTAGTACATCAAGATCGTCACCACGCCGTCGTGCTGACGGAACTCTTCCCCGACACTTTGCTGGATCGGAGTCCGGGGATCGTCATCGAGCTGAACGTGTGCTAGAACTCGGAGGTGCCGTAGTTTCGGTGCTTGATCGGTCGGGCCGTGAAGACGTACAACTACATCAACCGCGTTGTGCTAACGCTTCCGCTGTCGGTCTACAAGGGTACGTAGATCACACTCTCCCCTCTCGTTGCTATGCATCACCATGATCTTGCGTGTGCGTAGGAAATTTTTTGAAATTACTACGTTCCCTAATAAAAACCGCCATCCTCATGTCTTCGTGGATCTAGCCTCTTCGCCTTTAAGCCACGAGTGGTATGACCCGGCCCCTCCTGGGCGAGTCATACCCAGTAGTTACATCCCTAACATTAGGCCAGGTTGATTTGAATTTGTTCACATCAATCTTCACCACTTGACTTAGTAGAATCTTCCATCATGAATTCCTCATCAACTTGCTCTAACCCGCCATGACGTCACATCACATAGCTGCGGTAACCCGCCATGACATCATGCGCATTAACTTCGCACAAACCCAGGATATCTCAACAAATCCTTATCTTAATGGACCTCCCGAAAATTGAGGCGTCCATGTAACCACATAATCATTTTTCAGCCTCCTCGATTCTCGCGCATGCTGCCTAATCACTTCCTTATAAATAAATAAAAAGAAAGAAAAACTCATCCTCCCCTTTTTGAAACATTACATAATAAATAAATAACAAAGGTGATGCCAAAATGTTCAACATTTTCCTCCCCATTTTCCTTTTTGTACAATTATTTTGGTTTCAGATGCACCTTTTTTAGAAAAGGAGGAGGGCCCCGGCCTCTGCATCTGGATGATGCATGCATCAACTTTATTAATAATTCACACAAGACCTTATAAAGTCATAGAACAGTAAGACTAAAACCACCGTCTAGGCGACATCTGTCGCTACTCCTATCCAGTTGATGAAGTGATGCTGATAGTCTGGGCCTAATACCAAACAGACCTCGCAGCCAAACCTAACATCTAAGATTGAGATCCCAACCAGGACTCCTGCCGGGTATGGGGCACCCACCAGTCCGACGCACTCCTCAACCAGGACGCCATCTTCAGTGATGTACTACTGCATCTACCTTGCCCGGTCTACCTGCTGTCGACTCCACCACAACGTCATACAACACCACCATCCTGCGCTCGTCCATCATCACACGCCCACCGGCGAGACTCCGTTGCTCCATGTCGCTGAGACCCACCATTGTCGACGTGCCAGATGCCGCGCCGCTCCTCCATCGCGAACAGCACATATTGCCACTGGTCCCATCCCCTAACCGAGCACCCAAACGCCCCAGGCGGCGCCTCCAAGAAGGGTACGACACACGTAGTGCCGCCGCTACCCAATCTAAGAAGATTTTGGGTTTTCACCCGGGCATGGGGACGGGGTGGAGGGTATGGACCTCGACGGCGCCTGCAAGGAGGAGAACGGCAACCCTGGGCGTCGCCACCGTCGGTATGAAGGAGTCATCCAGAGTTTCCTCCGGTCCGATGGCACCTCTACCAGCCCCGCGAACGCACCAAGGCCGACGACCGCGATCGTAAGCCACCAAGTGCGGCGGGAGAGAGCCTGCAGTGTGGAGGAGATCCACCGGCAACTCACGGCCCACGCGGTCAAGACGTCGTCCATCCACCCCACGCAAACGTCGCCAGCCGAGGGCACTGTCGCTAAGCCTTACGGGGCCGCCGCCCTAGGTCCAGGTTCCTCCACAATTGCCGGAGTGGCGAGATCCGCCACGAGCGATGAGATCCAGCATCGCGCGGGCAACGCCATCGCCCAAGCCCGCCGTCGACCGATCCCGCCACCGCCGGGAGTCCAACACCCATGGATCTGAGCGCCCGTGCACCGTCGTGAGCCCGCTGTCTCCGGGATCCGCCACACCGACGGGAGGGCTGCACCCCGCGGATCAGGACGCCCGCGCCGGCGCGGATCCGGGAGAGGGAGGAGAGACCCTCCACCGCCGCCGTCACACGCACGGGCTTTGCCCGGCGCCAACCATCGGCAGCGGCGGAAGGAGAGAAGGGCGCTGGAGGGTTACTAGGCGACGGCGGCTGAGCCCTCCCGAGCCGCCCGCTGGAGAGGCAACGCGAGAGGGAGCCGGGCAAAGTAAACATAACACTGTGAAACTGGTGATCTACCTAGAGGACGCACTTGTCTCGGTAAACCAAAAAAACCAAGTAATAAGACCGCAAACCGAAGACTGTGAAACTGGTGACGGGCCGTTTCAGCGTCTCTGTCGGTATTGTGAACCCTGCTTGTAATGATCCATGCATCTGGGGGGTGTGGGTATGTGCATCCGGCCGGCTTAGCTACTTTCCTCACGAGGCATGACCTAGCTAGACTTGAATTGCCGGCATGTTTTTACCTTGGAGTAGCAATAATCCGTCGAATCGTGGGAGACAGCAGGCAAGAACCCACTTAGTACTACTTATTGATCCAATCCCTGCTCGCAATCACTTGCCTTTAGGGCATCTTCAATGGTTGTAAGATAGTTGTTCGTAAATTTTGCCACATAGAATTTTTTATAATGTGTCATATAATAAATGAGGGAAGAGAGAAATGTTGTATGTACATGAACCAACACCCTTTGCACAAGTTTCAATGTAGAATGAGAGAGCACATTATTTATTATCTCACATCGTATTGGGCAAACTACATATAACCCATTAGAATTGTTGTATGTTAATGTGTTGGTTGATGACATGGCATATTTTACCAACAAGCTAACATACAAACTGTTGAAGATGCATTTATATGGCGCTTAATTACCAAATCCCTATATAATGTGAGTCAGACAGTCGTCAGTAAATCAGCGACGCAGCGGGTTGACTTGAATGGACCAGGTCACAATCCATCACCATGCACGTGCGTAAATTTGGCTGCAGGCAATAAACCAAGGCCATTGGTACTAGCAAGTTGCAACTTGCAAGATCGCATAGGCAGGCGCCCATGGTTAGGGTACGCACGTAGTTATTGCCTTCTCCTGCAGTTTTTGATTTCCCATTTGAATGAATTTGCACCAAAGTAACTTTCCAAGTTGCAAGCGTGTACATATATGCACGTGGCACCAGAGGACTCTCCATAACCTGTATCATCTCACTCACCAAGTCACCATTCATCCATTCATTCAGAGCATCTCCAGCCGTTGGCCCTCCAGGGGTGCCTAAAGTCGCCGCCTGGAGGTGAGCCGACGCAAAAATTGGGTCTGGGGGCGAATTGGTCCTCAGCCGCCGGGCCCAGGCCGCCCCCAGGCGCGTTTAAAAATAAAATTTGTAGAGCAAATTTCGGCACAGTTCGGCGAAGTTCGGCTAAACAAGATAAATTTCGGCAAACTTGGGCATATATTAGACATGTTCGCGGATTTTTATTACATAGCAAAATAGATAACTAATCTAAAAAAGCTACTGGTTGAACGCCGAGTAGTCGCCGTCGTCGCCGCCATCGTCGCCGCCGTCGTCGGGCTTCTCCTCCTTGACGCGGCCGTCCCTGGTGGACCCCTGACCGGCGTCGCCAACGCGGGCTGGTGGCGGCCGCGCATCGTCGTCGTCGCTGTCGCAGATGACGACGACTCCGCCTTCGTCACGGTCGCGTCGGCGCTCCCCGAAGCGGCGCAGGGCGGCGCACTGGCGTTCCTTCGCCTTCTCCAGGCGCTCCTTCTCCATCGCTATGGAGTCCCTGTGCGCCCATTCCAGGGCCGCGTCGTCGCCGTCGAGCACCGTCTTCACTGGCGCGGCCAGCTCCTTCTTCACTGGCGCGAGCCCCGGCTCCGTTTTTGGCTTGACGAAGCGCGGAGGAGGAGCTGACGAGGAGGCGCGCCGACCGCCCTCGTTGATGACGATGCCGGCGCTACGAGTGCGTCGGCCGAGCGGCGTCTTCGCCACGGGCTCGGCCTTGACGCCGAGCAGGGCCGGAGTACCGGAGGAGTGCGAGAAAGATCGCGAGGAGGAAGAAGAGGAGGAGGACCCTAAACTCCTTGACGCCCATGGCCCGACGCGTCGGTGGTGCGCCGGGGCGACCACCCTCGCCGGTACGCCAACGGCGGGTCGTTGCCGCCCTCGAGGTATGTCAGCCGACCACCGGCGCGTCGTTGGTGGACGCCAACCGCTGCTGCTGGCGGCGCTCGAAGTACGCCGCCCAAGCCGCGTGGTTGTCGGCGGCGTACTAGAGGAGGGAGAGCTGGGCGTCGGTGAGGGAGGCGCGTACGACCTCGACCTCCTCGGCGAAGTATTTGGGCTTGGCCATGGCGTCGGGCAACGGGGGAACGAGCACTCCCCCGTCGCTGAGTCTCCACCCCGTTGGCCCGGCGCGCATGTCCGGCGGCGCCGGGATGTTCGCCTGGAACAGGAGTCAGGACTCCTGTTCGCGCAGGGAACAGCGGCCGAAGCCGTTGGCCGCCGCCTCGTCTCCGGGGAAACGCTCTGCCATGGCGACGGGCTCGGGAGAGGTAGAGAGGGAGAGGGAGGGGCTGGGCGGCGGCGCTCGGGAGAGGTAGAGGGAGGGGCTGGGCGGCGGCGAGGGGCGGGGCTGGTGTGGGCACAGGCGAGTGAGGCCACCGGCTATATAGCCGCGCCGCGCCCGTGTGAACACGTGCGAGGGAGGGGAGGCGTCGGCGCCCCGTCCCATGACGCGCCGCCCGTGAGGAATCAATGGCAAGGCTGACCGGCGACAACCTTGCCATTGATTTGTTGGGGAACGTAGCAGAAATTCAAAATTTTCCTACGCGTCACCAAGATCTATCTATGGAGAGACCAGCAATGAGTAGAAGGAGAGTGCATCTACATACCCTTGTAGATCGCTAAGCGGAAGCGTTCAAGTGAACGGGGTTGATGGAGTCGTACTCGTCGTGATTCAGATCACCGATGATCAAGTGCCGAACGGACGGCACCTCCGCGTTCAACACACGTACAACCCGGTGACGTCTCCCACGCCTTGATCCAGCAAGGAGAGAGGGAGAGGTTGAGGAAGACTCCATCCAACAGCAGCACAACGGCGTGGTGGTGGTGGAGGAGCGTGGCAATCCCGCAGGGCTTCGCCAAGCACCATGGGAGAAGAGGAGGAGGGAGAGGGGCAGGGCTGCACCAACGAGAGATCAAATCATGTGTTATGGGCAGCCCCATGCCTCAATATATATAGGGGGAGGGGAGGGCTGCGCCCCCCTTTAGGGTTTCCCACCCCAAGGGGCGGCGGCCAGCCTCCAGATGGCATCTGGTGCGGCGGCCAAGAGGGGGGGAGGAGTCCATCCTCCCCAAGGCACCTCGGAGGTGCCTTCCCCCTTGAGGACTCTTCCCTCTAGGGTTCCCTAGGCGCATGGGCCTCTTGGGGCTGGTGCCCTTGGCCCATGTAGGCCAAGGCGCACCCCCTACAGCCCATGTGGCCCCCCGGGGCAGGTGGCCCCACCCGGTGGGCCCCCGGGACCCTTCCGGTGGTCCCGGTACAATACCGATGACCCCGAAACTTGTCCCGATGGCCGAAACAGGACTTCCTATATATAAATCTTTACCTCCGGACCATTCCGGAACTCCTCGTGACGTCCGGGATCTCATCCGGGACTCCGAACAACATTCGGTAACCACATACAAGCTTCCTTTATAACCCTAGCGTCATCGAACCTTAAGTGTGTAGACCCTACGGGTTCGGGAGACATGCAGACATGACCGAGACGTTCTCCGGTCAATAACCAACAGCGGGATCTGGATACCCATGTTGGCTACCACATGTTCCACGATGATCTCATCGGATGAACCACGATGTCAAGGACTCAATCGATCCCGTATACAATTCCCTTTGTCTATCGGTATTTTACTTGCCCGAGATTCGATCGTCGGTATACCAATACCTTGTTCAATCTCGTTACCGCCAAGTCACTTTACTCGTTCCGTAACACATCATCCCGTGATCAACTCCTTGGTCACATTGCGCATATGATGATGTCCTACCGAGTGGGCCCAGAGATACCTCTCCGTTTACACGGAGTGACAAATCCCAGTCTCGATCCGCATAAAACAATAGATACTTTCGGAGATACCTGTAGTGCACCTTTATAGTCACCCAGTTACGTTGTGACGTTTGATACACCCAAAGCACTCCTACGGTATCCAGGAGTTACACGATCTCATGGTCAAAGGAAGAGATACTTGACATTGGCAAAGCTCTAGCAAACGAACTACACGATCTTTGTGCTATGCTTAGGATTGGGTCTTGTCCATCACATCATTCTCCTAATGATGTGATCCCGTTATCAACGATATCCAATGTCCATAGCCAGGAAACCATGACTATCTGTTGATCACAACGAGCTAGTCAACTAGAGGCTCACTAGGGACATATTGTGGTCTATGTATTCACACATGTATTACGATTTCCGGATAATACAGTTATAGCATGAATAAAAGACAATTATCATGAACAAGGAAATATAATAATAATACTTTTATTATTGCCTCTAGGGCATATTTCCAACAGTCTCCCACTTGCACTAGAGTCAATAATCTAGTTCACATCGCCATGTGATTAACACTCACAGGTCACATCGCCATGTGACTAATACCCAAGAGTTTACTAGAGTCAGTAGTCTAGTTCACATCACTATGTGATTAACACTCATTGAGTTTTATGTTTGATCATGTTGCTTGTGAGAGAGGTTTTAGTCAACGGGTCTGAACCTTTCAGATCCGTGTGTGCTTTACAAATCTCTGTGTCATCTCCTAGATGTAGCTACCACGCTCTATTTGGAGCTAATCCAAATAACTGTTCTACTTGGAGCTATTCTAAATTGTTGCTCCATTATATGTATCCGGTATCTCTACTCAGAGCTATCCGGATAGGTGTTAAGCTTGCATCGACGTAACCTTTACGACGAACTCTTTTACCACCTCCATAATCGAGAAAATTCCTTAGTCCACCAGTTACTAAGGATAACTTTGACCGCTGTCCTGTGAGCCATTCTTGGATCACTCTTGTACCCCTTGACTGACTCATGGCAAGGCACACTTCAGGTGCGGTACACAGCATAGCATACTGAAGAGCCTACGTCTTAAGCATAGGGGACGACCTTCGTCCTTTCTCTCTATTCTGCCGTGGTCGAGCTTTAAGTCTTAACTTCGTACCTTACAACTCAGGCAAGAACTCCTTCTTTGACTGGTTCATCTTGAACACCTTCAAGATCATGTCAAGGTATGTGCTCATTTGAAAGTACCATTAAGCGTTTTGATCTATCCTTATAGATCTTGATGCTTAATGCTCAAGTAGCTTAATCCAGGTTTTCTATTGAAAAACACCTTTCAAATAACCCTATGTGCTTTCTAGAAATTATACATCATTTCTGATCATCAATATGTCAACAACATATACTCATCAGAAATTCTATAGTGCTCCCACTCACTTCTTTAGAAATACAAGTTTCTCATAAACTTTGTACAAACCCAAAATCTTTGATCATCATCAAAGCATACTTTCCAACTCCGAGATGCTGACTCCAGTCCTTAGAAGGATCGCTGGAGCTAGCATACCTTTTAGCATCCTTAGGATCGACAAAAACTTTCTGATTGTATTACATACAACCTTTCCTCACGAAAACTGGTAAGGAAACTCGTCTTGACATCCATCTGCCAGATTTCATAAATGCAGCTAATGCTAACATGATTCCGACGGACTTTAAGCATCGCTACGAGTGAGAAAATCTCATCGTAGTCAACTCCTTGAACTTGTCGGAAAACACTTCGCCACAAGTCGAGCTTCATAGATGGTGACATTAACATCCACGTCCGTCTTCTTCTTAAAAGATCCATTTATCTCAATGGCTTGCCGATCATCGGGCAAGTCCACCAAAGTCCATGGATCCGTTCTCGGATTTTATGGCCTCGAGCCATTTATCGGAATCCGGGCCCACCATCGCTTCTCCATAGCTCGTAGGTTCATTGTTGTCTAGCAACATGACCTTCAAGACAGGATCACCTTACCACTCCGAAGTAGTACGTGTCCTTGTCGTCCTACGAGGTTTGGTAGTGACTTGATCCGAAGTTTCATGATCAATATCATAAGCTTCCACTTCAATTGGTGTAGGTGCCACAGGAACAACTTCCTGTGCCCTGCCACACACTAGTTGAAGAGACGGTTCAATAACCTCATCAAGTCTCCACCATCCTCCCACTCAATTCTTTCGAGAGAAACTTTTCCTCGATAAAGGACCCGATTCTAGAAACAATCCATATTGCTTTCGGATCTGAATTAGGAGGTATACCCAACTGTTTTGGGTTTCCTATGAAGATGCATTTTATCCGCTTTGGGTTCGAGCTTATCAACCTGAAACTTTTTCATATAAGCGTCACAGCCCCAAACTTTTAAAAACGACAACTTAGGTTTCTCTAAACCATAATTCATACGGTGTCATCTCATTGGAATTACGTGGTGCCCTATTTAAAGTGAATGTGGTTGTCTATAATGCCTAACCCATGAACGATAGTGGTAATTCGATAAGAGACATCATGGTACGCACCATATCCAATAGGGTGCAACTATGATGTTCGGACACACCATCACACTATGGTGTTCCAGGCGGTATTAATTGTGAAACAATTTCCACAATGTCTTAATTGTGTGCCAAAACTCGTAACTCAGATATTCATCTCTATGATCATATCATAGACATTTTATCCTCTTGTCACAATGATCTGCTACTTCACTCTGAAATTACTTGAACCATTCAATAATTCAGACTTGTGTTTCATCAAGTAAATATACTCAACATTTACTCGAATCATCTGTGAAGTAAGAACATAATGATATTCACTGCATGCCTCATCACTCATTCGACTGCACACATCAAAATGTGTTACTTCCAACAAGTTGCTATCTTGTTCCATCTTACTGAAAATGAGGCTTTTCAGTCATCTTGCCCATGTGGTATGATTTGCATATCTCAAGTGATTCAAAATCAAGTGAGTCCGAACGATCCATTTGCATGGAGTTTCTTCATGCATATACACCAATAGACATGGTTCGCATGTCTCAAACTTTTCAAAAACGAGTGAGTCCAAAGATCCATCAACATGGAGCTTCTTCATGCGTTTTATACCATTATGACTTACATGGCAGTGCCACAAGTAAGTGGTACTATCATTACTATCTTATATCTTTTGGCATGAAAATGTGTATCACTACGACCGAGATTCAATAAACCATTCCTTTAAGACCATTGAAGGTATTATTCAAAAATAGAGTAACCATTATTCTCCTTAAATGAATAACCGTATTGCGATAGACATAATCCAATCATGTCTATGCTCAACGCAAACACCAATCTCGGTGGTAGAGGGAGCGTGCGATGCTTGATCATATCAACCTTGGAAACACTTCCAACATATATCGTCAGCTCACCTTTAGCTAGTCTCCGTTTATTCCGTAGCTTTTATTTCGAGTTACTAACAATTAGCAACCGAACCGGTATCCAATACCCTGGTGCTACTAGGAGTACTAGTAAAGTACACATTAACATAATGTATATCCAATATACTTCTATCGACCTTGCCAGCCTTCTCATCTACCAAGTATCTAGGGTAATGCTGCTCCAGTGGTTGTTCCCCTTATTACAGAAGCAGTTAGTCTCGGGTTTGGGTTCAACCTTGGGTTTCTTCACTAGAGCAGCAGCTGATTTGCCGTTTCATGAAGTATCCCTTTGTTCCCTTGCCCTTCTTAATTTCTACTTTCGCGGTGTCAAACATCACGAATATTTCAAGGATCATCATATCTATCCCTGATATGTTATAGTTCATCACGAAGCTCTAGCAGCTTGGTGGCAATGACTTTGGGGAAACATCACTATCTCATCTGGAAGATCAACTCCCACTCGATTCAAGTGATTGTTGCACTCAGACAATCTGAGCACAAGCTCAACAATTGAGCTTCTCTCCTTAGTTTGCAGGCTAAGATAATCGTCGGAGGTCTTATACCTCTTGACATGGGCACGAGCCTGAAATCCCAATTTCAGCCCTCGAAACATCTCATATGTTCCACGACGTTTCGAAAACGTCTTTGGTGCCTCTACTTAAACCATTTAATTGAACTATCACGTAGTTATCAAAACGTGTATGTCCGATGTTCGCAACATCGACAAACGACGTCGGGGTTCAGCACACTGAGCGGTGCATTAAGGACATAAGCTTTTTACTGTCCGCATAATTGCTACTATCAACTTTCAACTATATTTTCTCTAGGAACATGTCTAAAACAGTAGAACTAAAGCGCGAGCTACGACATAATTTGCAAAAGGTCTTTTGACTATGTTCAAGATAATTAAGTTCATCTTATGAACTCCCACTCAGATAGACATCCCTCTAGTCATCTAAGTGATTACATGATCCGAGTCAACTAGCCCGTGTCCGATCATCACGTGAGACGGACTAGTTAACATCGGTGAACATCTTCATGTTGATCGTATCTACTATACGACTCATGCTCGACCTTTCGGTCTCCGTGTTACGAGGCCATGTCTGCACATGCTAGTCTCGTCAAGTTAACCCTAAGTGTTTTCGCTGTGTAAAACTGTCTTACACCCGTTGTATGTGAACGTAAGAATCCATCACACCCGATCATCACGTGGTGCTTAGAAGCGACGAACTGTAGCAACGGTGCACAGTTAGGGGAGAACACTTCTTGAAATTTTGTAAGGGATCATCTTATTTACTACTGTCGTTCTAAGTAAACAAGATGCATAAACATGATAAACATCACATGCAATCAAATAGTGACATGATATGGCCAATATCATTTTGCTCCTTTTGATCTTCATCTTCGGGGCTCCATGATCATCATCGTCACCGGCATGACACCATGATCTCCATCATCATGATCTCCATCATCGTGTCTTCATGAAGTTGTCACGCCAACGACTACTTCTACTTCTATGACTAACGCGTTTAGCAATAAAGTAAAGTAGTTTACATGGCGTTCTTCAATGACACGCAGGTCATACAATAAATAAAGACAACTCCTATGGCTCCTGCCGGTTGTCATACTCATCGACATGCAAGTCGTGAATCCTATTACAAGAACATGATCAATCTCATACATCACATATCATTCATCACATTCTTCTTGGCCATATCACATCACATAACATACCCTGCAAAAACAAGTTAGACGTCCTCTAATTGTTGTTGCATGTTTTACGTGGCTGCTATGGGTTTCTAGCAAGAACGTTTCTTACCTACGCAAGACCACAACGTGATATGCCAATTGCTATTTACCCTTCATAAGGACCCTTTTCATCGAATCCGTTCCGACTAAAGTGGGAGAGACTGGCACCCGCTAGCCACCTTATGCACCAAGTGCATGTCAATCGGTGGAACCTGTCTCACGTAAGAGTACGTGTAAGGTCGGTCCGGGCCGCTTCATCCCACAATACCGTCGAAACAAGATTGGACTAGTAACGGTAAGCATATTGAACAACATCAACGCCCACAACTACTTTGTGTTCTACTCGTGCAAAGAATCTACGCAATAGACCTAGCTCATGATGCCACTGTTGGGGAACGTAGCAGAAATTCAAAATTTTCCTACGCGTCACCAAGATCTATCTATGGAGAGACCAGCAATGAGTAGAAGGAGAGTGCATCTACATACCCTTGTAGATTGCTAAGCGGAAGCGTTCAAGTGAACGGGGTTGATGGAGTCGTACTCGTCGTGATTCAGATCACCGATGATCAAGTGCCGAACGGACGGCACCTCCGCGTTCAACACACGTACAGCCCGGTGACGTCTCCCACGCCTTGATCCAGCAAGGAGAGAGGGAGAGGTTGAGGAAGACTCCATCCAACAGCAGCACAACGGCGTGGTGGTGGTGGAGGAGCGTGGCAATCCCGCAGGGCTTCGCCAAGCACCATGGGAGAAGAGGAGGAGGGAGAGGGGCAGGGCTGCACCAACGAGAGATCAAATCATGTGTTATGGGCAGCCCCATGCCTCAATATATATAGGGGGAGGGGAGGGCTGCGCCCCCCTTTAGGGTTTCCCACCCCAAGGGGCGGCGGCCAGCCTCCAGATGGCATCTGGTGCGGCGGCCAAGAGGGGGGGAGGAGTCCATCCTCCCCAAGGCACCTCGGAGGTGCCTTCCCCCTTGAGGACTCTTCCCTCTAGGGTTCCCTAGGCGCATGGGCCTCTTGGGGCTGGTGCCCTTGGCCCATGTAGGCCAAGGCGCACCCCCTACAGCCCATGTGGCCCCCCGGGGCAGGTGGCCCCACCCGGTGGGCCCCCGGGACCCTTCCGGTGGTCCCGGTACAATACCGATGACCCCGAAACTTGTCCCGATGGCCGAAACAGGACTTCCTATATATAAATCTTTACCTCCGGACCATTCCGGAACTCCTCGTGACGTCCGGGATCTCATCCGGGACTCCGAACAACATTCGGTAACCACATACAAGCTTCCTTTATAACCCTAGCGTCATCGAACCTTAAGTGTGTAGACCCTACGGGTTCGGGAGACATGCAGACATGACCGAGACGTTCTCCGGTCAATAACCAACAGCGGGATCTGGATACCCATGTTGGCTACCACATGTTCCACGATGATCTCATCGGATGAACCACGATGTCAAGGACTCAATCAATCCCGTATACAATTCCCTTTGTCTATCGGTATTTTACTTGCCCGAGATTCGATCGTCGGTATACCAATACCTTGTTCAATCTCGTTACCGCCAAGTCACTTTACTCGTCCCGTAACACATCATCCCGTGATCAACTCCTTGGTCACATTGCGCATATGATGATGTCCTACCGAGTGGGCCCAGAGATACCTCTCCGTTTACACGGAGTGACAAATCCCAGTCTCGATCCACATAAAACAATAGATACTTTCGGAGATACCTGTAGTGCACCTTTATAGTCACCCAGTTACGTTGTGACGTTTGATACACCCAAAGCACTCCTACGGTATCCAGGAGTTACACGATCTCATGGTCAAAGGAAGAGATACTTGACATTGGCAAAGCTCTAGCAAACGAACTACACGATCTTTGTGCTATGCTTAGGATTGGGTCTTGTCCATCACATCATTCTCCTAATGATGTGATCCCGTTATCAACGATATCCAATGTCCATAGCCAGGAAACCATGACTATCTGTTGATCACAACGAGCTAGTCAACTAGAGGCTCACTAGGGACATATTGTGGTCTATGTATTCACACGTGTATTACGAGTTCCGGATAATACAGTTATAGCATGAATAAAAGACAATTATCATGAACAAGGAAATATAATAATAATACTTTTATTATTGCCTCTAGGGCATATTTCCAACATGATTCCCCGCGGGAACCGAGGTCGTTGGGGGAAGACGAGGCGCCGTGTCGCTGACGCGGCTGGCCCGCGGCTTTTTCGCGCCAAAACAGCTCGCCCTGGCGCCCCCGGGCGCCCACCAGCACGCCGGGTTCGGCCTGGGTCCGCCGGCGCTGTTTTCGGCCCAGGCCGGCGAAAATCAGGCTTCTGGGACGCGACTGGACCGTTTTTTCGGCGCCGACGCGAGAAAATTGCCTGGGGAGGCCTTTCTGGGAGCGCGGCTGGAGACGCACTCACAAATTAAGACAAGATGGGCGCCTCATCACTCATGGAGCACTGCGACACCCTGGTCGTCGTGGTGCTCCTCGCCGCAGCCGCAGCGGCACGGGCGAATAACGAGTGCCACCCCGGCAACAAGGCGGCGCTGTTGGCCATCAAATCCGCCTTCGGCAACGCCTCCTACTTCAACTCATGGACGCCCGCCACCCCGTGCTGCGAGTGGGCCAACGTCTCCTGCGACGGCTCCGCCTCCCCCTACACCACGCGCCGCATCGTCGGCGTGTCCTTGGTGAACGACGCCAGCCTCGCCGGCCCGTTGCCCAGCGCCGCCATCGCCCGGCTCACCGCGCTGCAGCAGCTCGTGCTGAACTACATGCCCGGCGTGAATGGCACCATCCCGCGCTACCTCACCCGCCTCAAAGCCACCCTCAGCTTCCTCGACATCATCTCCATGGGCATCTCCGGCCCGGTGTCGTTGTTCCTGTCCGAGATCACGGCGCTCAGCTACCTCAGCCTCTCCTTCAACAAGCTCACGGGCCCAATCCCGGCGTCGCTCGGGGACATGCCCAACCTCTACTTCCTCGACCTCGGCTATAACCGCCTCACGGGCACGATACCGCCTCAGCTCCTCAGGAAGGGCTCATACGTCTACCTCTCCCACAACAAGCTCACCGGCAGCGTCCCGGCCGAGTTCGCCCCCGTGAATTTCTGGACCATCGACCTGTCGTATAACGGGTTCAAGGGCGACGCCTCGTTCCTGTTGGGCGCGAACAAGCCCCTGCTGAACCTGGACCTGTCGCACAATGCCTTCAGCTTCAACCTGTCCGCCGTGCAGCTGCCCGAGGGCCTCAACAGCTTGGAGCTGAGCCACAACTGTTGGGTTTCGTAGTAATTTCAAAAAATTTCCTACGCACACGCAAGATCATGGTGATGCATAGCAACGAGAGGGGAGAGTGTTGTCTACGTACCCACGTAGACCGACTGCGGAAGCATTGACACAACATAGAGGAAGTAGTCGTATGTCTTCACGATCCAACCGATCAAGCACCGAAACTACGACACCTTCGAGTTCGAGCACACGTTCAGCTCGATGACGATCCTCGGACTCCGATCCAGCAAAGTGTCGGGGAAGAGTTCCGTCAGCACGACGGCGTGGTGACGATCTTGATGTACTATAGCAGCAGGGCTTCGCCTAAACTCCGCTACAGTATTATCGAGGACTATGGTGGCTGGGGGCGCCGCACACGGCTAAGGAATAGATCACGTGGATCAACTTGTGTGTTCTTTGGGGTGCCCTGCCTCTGTATATAAAGGACTAGAGGGGGGAGGCTGGCCGGCCAAGGGAGGGCGCGCCAGGAGGGTCCTACTCCCTCTGGAAGTAGGATTCCCCCCCAATCCTAGTTGGAATAGGATGCCTTGAGGGGGGAAAGAGAGAGGGGGGGCCGGCCACCTCTCCTAGTCCTAATAGGACTAGGGGAAGGGGGGAGGCGCACAGCCACCTTGGGCTGCCCCTTTCTCCTTTCCACTAAAGCCCACTAAGGCCCATATAGCTCCCGGGGGGTTCCGGTAACCTCCCGGTACTCCGGTAAAATTCCGATTTCACCCGGAACACTTCCGATATCCAAACATAGGCTTCCAATATATCAATCTTTACGTCTTGACCATTTCGAGACTCCTCGTCATGTCCCTGATCACATCCGGGACTCCAAACAACCTTCGGTACATCAAAATGCATAAACTCATAATATAACTGTCATCGTAACCTTAAGCGTGCGGACCCTACGGGTTCGAGAACAATGTAGACATGACCGAGACACGTCTCCGGTCAATAACCAATAGCGGGACCTGGATGCCCATATTGGCTCCTACATATTCTACGAAGATCTTTATCGGTCAGACCGCATAACAACATACGTTGTTCCTTTTGTCATCGGTATGTTACTTGCCCTAGATTTGATCGTCGGTATCCAATACCTAGTTCAATATCGTTACCGGCAAGTCTCTTTACTCGTTCTGTAATACATCATCCCGCAACTAACTCATTAGTTGCAATGCTTGCAAGGCTTATGTGATGTGCATTACCGAGAGGGCCCAGAGATACCTCTCCGACAATCGGAGTGACAAATCCTAATCTCGAAATACGCCAACCCAACATCTACCTTTGGAGACACCTGTAATGCTCCTTTATAATCACCCAGTTACGTTGTGACGTTTGGTAGCACCCAAAGTGTTCCTCCGGCAAACGGGAGTTGCATAATCTCATAGTCATAGGAACATGTATAAGTCATGAAGAAAGCAATAGCAACATACTAAACGATCGGGTGCTAAGCTAATGGAATGGGTCATGTCAATCAGATCATTCAACTAATGATGTGACCTTGTTAATCAAATAACAACACTTTGTTCATGGTTTAGGAAACATAACCATCTTTGATTAACGAGCTAGTCAAGTAGAGGCATACTAGTGACACTCTGTTTGTCTATGTATTCACACATGTATTATGTTTCCGGTTAATACAATTCTAGCATGAATAATAAACATTTATCATGATATAAGGAAATAAATAATAACTTTATTATTGCCTCTAGGGCATATTTCCTTCAGTCTCCCACTTGCACTAGAGTCAATAATCTAGTTCACATCGCTATGTGATTAACACCAATAGTTCACATCTTTATGTGATTGGTTCACATCTCCATGTGACTAACACCCAAAGGGTTTACTAGATTCAATAATCTAGTTCACATCGCTATGTGATTAACACCCAAAGAGTGATCATGTTTTGCTTGTGAGAGAAATTTAGTCGACGGGCCTGCCATATTCAGATCCGTATGTATTTTGCAAAATTCTATGTCAACAATGCTCTGCACGGAGCTACTCTAGCTTATTGCTCCCACTTTCAATATGTATCTAGATCGAGACTTAGAGTCATCCAGATCTGTGTCAAAACTTGCATCGACGTAACTTTTTACGACGAACCTTTTTGTCACCTCCATAATTGAGAAATATTTCCTTATTCCACTAAGGATAATTTTGACCGCTGTCCAGTGATCTACTCTTAGATCACTATTGTACTCCCTTGCTTAACACAGTGTAGGGTATACAATAGATCTGGTACACAGCATGGCATACTTTATAGAACCTATGGCTGAGGCATAGGGAATGACTTTCATTCTCTTTCTATCTTCTGCCGTGGTCGGGCTTTGAGTCTTACTCAACTTCACACCTTGTAACACAAGCAAGAAACTTTTTCTTTGACTGTTCCATTTTGAACTACTTCAAAATCTTGTCAAGGTATGTACTCATTGAAAAACCTTATCAAGCATTTTGATCTATCTCTATAGATCTTGGAGCTCAATATGTAAGCAGCTTCACCGAAGTCTTTCTTTGAAAAATTCCTTTTAAACACTCCTTTATGCTTTACAGAATAATTCTACATTATTTCCGATCAACAATATGTCATTCACATATACTTATCAGAAATGCTGTATTGCTCCCACTCACTTTCTTGTAAATACAGGCTTCACCGCAAGTCTGTATGAAACTATATGCTTTGATCAACTCATCAAAGCGTATATTCCAACTCCGAGATGCTTGCACCAGTCCACAGATGGATCGCTGGAGCTTGCACATTTTGTTAGCACCTTTCGGATAGACAAAACCTTCTGGTTGCATCATATACAACTCTTCTTTAACAAATCCATTAAGGAATGCAGTTTTGTTTATCCATTTGCCAGATTTCATAAAATGCGGCAATTACTAACATGATTCGGACAGACTCTAGCATAGATACGAGTGAGAAACTCTCATCGTAGTCAACACTTTGAACTTGTCGAAAACCTTTTGCGACAATTCTAGCTTTATAGATAGTAACACTACTATCAGTGTCCGTCTTCCTCTTGAAGATCCATTTATTCTCAATTGCTTGCCGATCATCGGGCAAGTCAACCAAAGTCCATACTTTGTTCTCATACATGGATCCCATCTCAGATTTCATGGCTTCAAGCCATTTTGCGGAATCTGGGCTCATCATCACTTCCTCATAGTTCGTAGATTCGTCATGTTCAAGTAACATGACCTCTAGAACAGGATTACCGTACCACTCTGGTGCGGATCTCACTCTGGTTTACCTGCGAGATTCGGTAGTAACTTGATCTGAAGTTACATGATCATCATCATTAGCTTCCTCACTAATTGGTGTAGTAGTCACAGGAACAGATTTCTGTGATGAACTACTTTCCAATAAGGGAGAAGGTATAATTACCTTATCAAGTTTTTTTACTTTCCTCCCACTCACTTCTTTCGAGAGAAACTCCTTCTCTAGAAAGTTTCCGAATTTAGCAACAAAAGTCTTGCCTTCGGATCTGTGATAGAAGGTGTATCCAATAGTTTCCTTTGGATATCCTATGAAGATTTACTTCTCCGATTTGGGTTCGAGCTTATCATGTTGAAACTTTTTCACATAAGCATCGCAGTCTCAAACTTTAAGAAACGACAACTTTGGTTTCTTGCCAAACCACAGTTCAGATTGTGTCGTCTCAACGGACTTAGATGGTGCCCTTTTAAACGTGAATGCAGCTGTCTTTAATGCATAACCCCAATACGATAGTGGTAGATCGGTATGAGACATCATAGATCGCACCATATCTAATAAAGTACGGTTATGATGTTCGGACACACCATTATGCTGTGGTGTTCCAGGTGGCGTGAGTAGTGAAACTATTTCACATTGTTTTAACTAAAGACCAAACTCGTAACTCAAATATTTGTCTCTCCAATCAGATCGTAGAAACTTTATTTTCTTGTCACGATGATTTTCCACTTCACTCTGAAATTCTTTGAACTTTTCAAATGTTCCAGACTTATGTTTCATCAAGTAGATATACCCATATCTGCTCAAATCATCTGTGAAGTTCAGAAAATAACGATATTTGTCGTGAGCCTTAACACTCATCGGACCGCATACATCAGTATGTATTATTTCCAATAAGTCTGTTGCTCGCTCCGGAGAACGGAGTCTTAGTCATCTTGCCCATGAGGCATGGTTCGCAAGCATCAAGTGATTCATAATCAAGTGATTCCAAAATTGCATCAACATGGAGTTTCTTCATGCGCTTTACACCAATATGACCTAAATGGCAGTGCCACAAATAAGTTGCACTATCATTATTAACTTTGCATCTTTTGGTTTCAATATTATGATTATGTGTATCACTACGATTGAGATCCAATGAACTATTTTCATTGGGTGTGTAACCAAGGTTTTATTCATGTAAACAGAACAACAATTTATTCTCTTACTTAAATGAATAACCGTATTACAATAAACATGATCAAATCATATTCATGCTCAACGCAAACACCAAATAACACTTATTTAGGTTCAACACTAATCCTGAAATTATAGGGAGTGTGCGATGATGATCATATCAATCTTGGAACCATTTCCAACACACATCGTCACTTCACTCTTAACTAGTCTCTGTTTATTCTGCAACTCCCATTTCGAGTTACTAATCTTTAGCAACTGAACTAGTATCAAATACTGAGGGTTTGCTATAAACACTAGTAAAGTACACATCAATAACATGTATATCAAATATACTTATGTTCACTTTGCCATCCTTCTTATCCGCCAATCACTTGGGGTAGTTCCGCTTCCAGTGACCAATCCCTTTGCAGTAGAAGCACTTAGTCTCAGGCTTAGGATCAGATTTGGACTTCTTCACTTGAGCAGCAACTTGCTTGCTGTTCTTCTTGAAGTTCTCCTTCTTCCCTCTGCCCTTTTCTTGAAACTAGTGATCTTGTCAACCATCAACACTTGATGTTTTCTTTGATTTCTACCTTCGTTTGATTTCAGCATCACGAAGAGCTTGGGAGTTGTTTCTGTTATCCCTTGCATATTATAGTTCATCACTAAGTTCTACTAACTTGGTGATGGTGACTAGAGAATTCTGTCAATCACTATCTTATCTGGAAGATTAACTCCCACTTGATTCAAGCGATTGTGGTACCCAGACAATCTGAGCACATGCTCACTAGTTGAGCGATTCTCCTCCATCTTTTAGCTATAGAACTTGTTGGAGACTTCATATCTCTCAACTCAGGTATTTGCTTGAAATATTAACTTCAACTTCTGGAACATCTCATATGGTCCATGACGTTCAAAACGTCTTTGAAGTCCCGATTCTAAGCCGTTAAGCATGGTGCACTAAACTATCAAGTAGTCATCATATTGAGCTAGCCAAACGTTCATAACGTCTGCATCTGCTCCTGCAATAGGTCTGTTACCTAGCGGTGCATCAAGGACATAATTCTTCTGTGCAGCAATGAGGATAAACCTCAGATCACGGATCCAATCCGCATCATTGCTACTAACATCTTTCAACACAATTTTCTCTAGGAACATATCAAAATAAACATATGAAAGCAACAACGCGAGCTATTGATCTACAACATATATATGCTAATACTACCAGGACTAAGTTCATGATAAATTAAAGTTCAATTAATCATATTACTTAAGAACTCCCACTTAGATAGACATCCCTCTAATCTTCTAAGTGATCACGTGATCCAAATCAACTAAACCATAACCGATCATCACGTGAGATGGAGTAGTTTTCAATGGTGAACATCGTTATGTTGATCATATCTACTATATGATTCACGCTCGACCTTTCGGTCTCTGTGTTCCGAGGCCATATCTGCATATGCTAGGCTCGTCAAGTTTAACCTGAGTATTCTACGTGTGCAAAACTGTCTTGCACCCGTTGTAGATGGACGTAGAGCTTATCACACCCGATCATCACGTGGTGTCTGGGCACGACGAACTTTGGCAACGGTGCATACTCAGGGAGAACACTTCTTGATAATTTAGTGAGAGATCATCTTATAATGCTACCATCAATCAAAGCAAGATAAGATGCATAAAAAGATAAACATAACATGCAATCAATATAAGTGATATGATATGGCCATCATCATCTTGTGCTTGTGATCTCCATCTCCGAAGCACCGTCATGATCATCATCGTCACCGGCGCGACACCTTGATCTCCATCGTAGCATCGTTGTCGTCTCGCCAATCTTATGCTTCCACGACTATCACTACCGTTTAGTAATAAAGTAAAGCATTACATCGTGATTGCATTGCATACAATAAAGCGACAACCATATGGCTCCTGCCAGTTGCCGATAACTCGGTTACAAAACATGATCATCTCATACAATAAAATTCAGCATCATGCCTTGACCATATCACATCACAACATGCCCTGCAAAAACAAGTTAGACGTCCTCTACTTTGTTGTTGCAAGTTTTACGTGGCTGCTACGGGCTTAAGCAAGAACCAATCTCACCTACGCATCAAAACCACACCGATAGTTTGTCAAATAGACTTTGTTTTAACCTTCGCAAGGACCGGGCGTAACCACACTTGGTTCAACTAAAGTTGGAGAGACAGTCGCCCGCAAGCCACCTATGTGCAAAGCACGTCGGGGGAACCGGTCTCGCATAAGCGTACGCGTAATGTTGGTCCGGGTCGTCTCGTCCAACAATGCCGCCGAACCAAAGTATGACATGCTGGTAGGCAGTATAACTTATATCGCCCACAACTCACTTGTGTTCTACTCGTGCATATAACATCAACATAAATAACCTAGGCTCGGATGCCACTGTTGGGTTTCGTAGTAATTTTAAAAAATTTCCTACGCACACGCAAGATCATGGTGATGCATAGCAACGAGAGGGGAGAGTGTTGTCTACGTACCCACGTAGACCGACTGCGGAAGCGTTGACACAACGTAGAGGAAGTAGTCGTACGTCTTCACGATCCAACCGATCAAGCACCGAAACTACGGCACCTCCGAGTTCGAGCACACGTTCAGCTCGATGACGATCCCCGGACTCCGATCCAGCAAAGTGTCAGGGAAGAGTTCCGTCAGCACGACGGCGTGGTGACGATCTTGATGTACTACAGCAGCAGGGCTTCGCCTAAACTCCGCTACAGTATTATCGAGGACTATGGTGGCTGGGGGCGCCGCACACGGCTAAGGAATAGATCACGTGGATCAACTTGTGTGTTCTTTGGGGTGCCCTACCTCTGTATATAAAGACCTAGAGGGGGGGGGGAGGCTGGCCGGCCAAGGGAGGGCGCGCCAGGAGAGGGAGTAGGATTCCCCCCCAATCCTAGTTGGAATAGGATTCCTTGAGGGGGGAAAGAGAGAGAGGGGCCCGACCACCTCTCCTAGTCCTAATAGGACTAGGGGAAGGGGGGAGGCGCACAGCCACCTTGGGCTGCCCCTTTCTCCTTTCCACTAAAGCCCACTAAGGCCCATATAGCTCCCGGGGGGTTCCGGTAACCTCCCGGTACTCCGGTAAAATCCCGATTTCACCCGGAACACTTCCGATATCCAAACATAGGCTTCCAATATATCAATCTTTACGTCTCGACCATTTCGAGACTCCTCGTCATGTCCGTGATCACATCCGGGACTCCGAACAACCTTCGGTACATCAAAATGCATAAACTCATAATATAACTGTCATCGTAACCTTAAGCGTGCGGACCCTACGGGTTCGAGAACAATGTAGACATGACCGAGACACGTCTCCGGTCAATAACCAATAGCGGGACCTGGATGCCCATATTGGCTCCTACATATTCTACGAAGATCTTTATCGGTCAGACCGCATAACAACATACGTTGTTCCCTTTGTCATCGGTATGTTACTTGCCCTAGATTCGATCGTCGGTATCCAATACCTAGTTCAATCTCGTTACCGGCAAGTCTCTTTACTCGTTCTGTAATACATCATCCCGCAACTAACTCATTAGTTGCAATGCTTGCAAGGCTTATGTGATGTGCATTACCGAGAGGGCCCAGAGATACCTCTCCGACAATCGGAGTGACAAATCCTAATCTCGAAATACGCCAACCCAACATCTACCTTTGGAGACACCTGTAATGCTCCTTTATAATCACCCAGTTACGTTGTGACGTTTGGTAGCACCCAAAGTGTTCCTCCGGCAAACGGGAGTTGCATAATCTCATAGTCATAGGAACATGTATAAGTCATGAAGAAAGCAATAGCAACATACTAAACGATCGGGTGCTAAGCTAATGGAATGGGTCATGTCAATCAGATCATTCAACTAATGATGTGACCTTGTTAATCAAATAACAACACTTTGTTCATGGTTTAGGAAACATAACCATCTTTGATTAACGAGCTAGTCAAGTAGAGGCATACTAGTGACACTCTGTTTGTCTATGTATTCACACATGTATTATGTTTCCGGTTAATACAATTCTAGCATGAATAATAAACATTTATCATGATATAAGGAAATAAATAATAACTTTATTATTGCCTCTAGGGCATATTTCCTTCAACATCGACATCTACGGCGACATCCCAGAGATGGTGGTGGACATGATGCTGAATTATTTGAACGTGAGCTATAAGCCTCAGCGGCGTGGTGCCCGCCGGTGGCAACATGGCCTGGTTTGATCAGTCCTGCTTCCAGCACAACAAGGGGCTGTGTGGAAGTCCACTTCCACCCTGCAAGCAGTGGTCGTCGTCTCCACTCTCGACCAACCCGTACGTCCGGCTGTAATCTGATGGATGGATAATTACAACTTTATTATCATATAAGAAATAAAGGATAGCATCCCTGTGGCTTTTTCTACTACTGTTTACTGCGTGTTTTCATCAGTTGGATTAGCCAGCTGCTTGTTAGACTACTCATAGTGGAGAGTAACTTAGAGTAGTAACATGCATATGTTACTAGTCTATGTTACTACCTTTATAGTGGGGAGGGACTTAGATTAGTAACTTAATTTATTAGCTTATAGACTTATTTTGTGTTGGTATGTGTGATGTTATTCGAAGGGGAGCCTTGGCGCAGTGGTAAAGCTACTGCCTTGTGACCATGAGGTCATGGGTTCAAGTCCTGGAAACAGCCTCTTACAGAAATGTAGGGAAAGACTGCGTACTATAGACCCAAAGTGGTCGGACCCTTCCCTGGACCCTGCGCAAGCGGGAGCTACATGCACCAGGTTGCCCTTTTTTTTATGTGTGATGTTATTCATAGTATGAGTAACTAGCTATGTTACTCAAATCATCTCTCACTATTAAATCATTGTCACATAAGCAATTTGCTGAGTTGAACCTTATATTACTCCTGAATGAGCAATGCTAGACCTACGTACAAGTCCTACGTGCTGATGTGGCCCAATAACAGATAGAAATTTCTGTTGCCTCAACAGCACTACAGCAGACGTGCTGGTCCACAGTTCTCAGCCTGTGTTTGGTTTGAGTCATGTCACTATTAAATCATTGTCACATAAGCAATTTGCTGAGTTGAACCTTATATTACTCCTGAATGAGCAATGCTAGACCTACGTACAAGTCCTACGTGCTGATGTGGCCCAATAACAGATAGAAATTTCTGTTGCCTCAACAGCACTACAGCAGACGTGCTGGTCCACAGTTCTCAGCCTGTGTTTGGTTTGAGTCATGTCCCCGGACGAGACAGGACGGTCCCATTCCATTTTTCGTGGTGTTTGATTCAGAGGCGAGATGGAGTGGGACGACCCAAGCAGGGCCCCCTAGCTCGTGGTGTCACAAATACTTGAACTGCTGCGGTGACTAGGTACATACAGTGGGTCCTAGTCATTATTTTCTCAGTTCTGAGCTATGAGAATCTAACTTCCTTCAAATCTTTGAGCTATAACAGTTTTCAGTTGGTGTTCAAACTTTCCTGTCTTCTATACTGAATATAATATAGACGCACAGTCAGTTATGTGCGTGCAACCTTCAAGCCCTCTTGCAGCTTTGGAACTTTAAGTCAGTCATGAGTTGGGCTAGGGTTCAAATTTTCTTCCAGCATGTTTTGCCTCTGTAGGATTTATTTTTAGCTCAGATGAAATTCCATGGTTTGATGCTCCGTGCATAGTTTCTGATGCAAACCGTACATCTATCAAAAGGCACAATGCAACTGAACTTGTTTTCTATTGCTTGGTTCCACTAAGATGCATGATTGCAACCTATTCATTATCTTTCAGTTTTTAGATGTGAGAAGATTGCCCATGTCCATGTGTGTGTGTTGTGCTCATTTGAGCAAGAAATTACCAAGTGTATGTCTTTTGCAAATGTGTTCGTCCATGGAGTTCTCCTCTGCTCACTCTCACTGTGCTCTCATCTCTATAGGTGTGAGCGAGCAGGACGAAGCAATGGATGCTGCTCGTGGTCCGCTCCTTCCCCACCAGGACGACGCCCACAGCAAGCTCAGGGTTTGCTCCTTCTCTGCGTGGCCTGTTAACACCTCTCCCGTCCATGGAAGCCTGGAAGGTCCACCTCCCCTCTCCTCTCCCTGTTCAATGCAATTTCTTTCTTTCTTTTTGCTCTTTCTGATTCAAGCATGCTAGAGCATATTCCAGTATGTGCCCATGTGGCTCACAAGTTTGGAACATCGAATCTAATTAGGGATTAGATTAGAAGTTTGGAAGGTGTTCTGCTGCTGCTAATCAAACCACCCTAGCGAGTTACTTAGTTGATGCAGATGCAAGAATGCTCACTTGTCCTGCCTACCGTGCCACTGCTCGGTTTTCGGTGTATTTGTGTTTGTAACTGATGCAAAGCTATCAAATCTTGTTGTGTGCAAAGCTAAGCAATCAAATTTTACTGGTGTGTGTAATCAACGTAAAGCAATCAAATAAACTTGCTACATGTTGCTTAGCTTATTTACCGGAACACTTTTAGGACCACTTATATAAGTAACAAAGAAACCTCAGCTTGCTTAATTTGTTACTCCCTCCATCCCATAATGTAAGACGTTTTCTTACACTAGTGTAGTAGTGCCAAAAAACATCTTATATTATGGGCCGGAGGGAGTACTTCTCAATGACAAGCATATATGTCAAATTAACTTGTTATTTCTCCTGTCCTTGTGTGGCAGGATTCGGTTTGGTACAACACCATCACCGAACCGATGCAGACGACAAAGACCTTCAGCGTGCCAGGTACCTTGGCGCTGCTGCTTCCGTGCGATGGCGGCAGCGGTGGGTTCGGCATCGGCTACAAAAACAGCCACGGTGACCTCCTCTCTTTGCCTCTAGCAATTCTCTTCTGATGTAGGTGGTCTATGTTCATCTCTAACCCATGTGTGTGTGTTGTGCTCATGTGAGCAGCATATTACCAAGTTGTATGTGTGTTGAAAATGTGTTCTGCACATTAGCAGATCATGTTGATGTGATACAGTACAGTGGTTTAGTTCTTTAATGAACATGAGCTGATTTTCTTATCTCTGCTTAGGGATTCTTGTTGTATGAATTTCAGTTTTTGATGTTCTGCCCACTGATGCTTATTTATTGGTGTATGTGCTATGCAAATATGTTCTGTACAATAGCAGTTCATGTACATCATACAAGTGTTTGCACATGCCATACTTACCTGCACCATCAAACTATCTTCTTTATCCACTAGCTGCTGCAAATGCCAACTACTCCCTCTGTCCCACAATTTTTCGCAAGCTAAAACAGATTGCAAAAACATCTTATATTATGGGACGGAGGGAGTATTATGATCTGATGGATGCCTCTATGTATATATATCGAGAGAAGTATAATAATGGTTAGAGAAAAGTTGAGCTATTACTTTGGTGCCAAGACATGAAAGTTTATTACTTTGGTGCCAAGACATGAAAGTATTTCTTTTCAAGGTCAGGGTAGTAGGACCGCATGCAATGTTCAAATATTTATATAGGCGGATCACTTGTTCCACTCAATCGATTCGTTCTTTAGCACTAGTCACTGCTCAAATTAGCACAGGAACAACAAGAGTGAATTCCATTTTTTACCTTGTAGTTGTACATTTGTGACACATATTACCCTATTTAGCGGAACTTTTATCGAAATGTCAGATTTTGGAGACTTTTAACACGGTTTTACCCCAGTTTTACATTTTGTTTGTTTATGGTCGATAGGATCGGCATGTTGCGTCATTGATTCGTACAAAAAACTGTAAGGATCGGAGGGCATCATTGGCGATCTTGTCCAAGCTTCTCTTGCCTATCTGTTCCACTCCTTGTGGCTGTCGACATGTTTTTGGATACAGGGCGTCACCTCACACCTTACCTGATGGACACGCATCAAAAAACAAGGGTCCAAAGATTTCAAAAGGGGCATTCTAGACGAATTTTCACTCGAAGGGGTAATTAGTGTCACAAATGTATAAATATGGGGTAAAAAGTGGAATTCACTCGAACAACAATATCATGGCACTCCAAACTAGTCATGTTAATACGTAGTATTAATTAGTATTGAGTCTCTGTGATGACTCTCCTCTCATATATGGGTTAAATCTTGCATCTGTGTGTGACGCGTATTTAAGTTTGTTAGATATAAATAAAAGAAGAGCAACGGGTCATTCATGCTAGCATGATTTTTTCTCCCGCTTCAAATTTTTTATGCCAGCATGATTTTTTCTCCTGCTTCAAGAAATATGTGCCTGATCGCAGCAGTCCAGTCCATATTATCTATCATTGGTGGAAACAATTGAACAGTTTGGTGAATTCACGGCATTTATGCCTGCCCTGTACTTTCTTCAGAGCATCTTAATTCACTGTGTTGGTTTGTTAATTATATTTATTATATTTTTCAAGCTAATTCTTATGGAATCTGACCTGTGATTTATGGATCAGCTGATGAAGATACTTGATATATTTCTCAGGTATTTACCGTAATTGCTAGACGATTTTTGAGTCATACTCCAGAGACCACCGTATGGTGTGGGTGGGGGAGAACTTCACCAGCGAGTCGGTCAGTGTGAGGCCTAGTTCAGCTGCAAAACGTGCCCAACCATCAGTGCCTTTACATGTCACTTGTCGTTCTCGACGGTGTCTCAGTGTCTGTTTGCACTCTTTTATGGGAGGAAAAATAATGCATTTCAGGGGAGGCGGTGACAAATTTTAAGCTTGTTTTAGAGAAAATGCAAAAGAGCTTGCGTTTCATTGTATTAAAAAGAAGAGGGTTTAATAGTTACAATCCTCCTGGGAGGCGGTTACATTTCGGGGTGATGATAGTCAATGGACATCCTAGGTTTGTGGGATGATGGCTCTAAGCCCTAACGCGCCAGCGGCAGCCCAAAGGGTGGCCTCCTCCTTGATCTTTGTGAGCAAGTCAGCAATGAGGGGGCGGCCATGATTGAAGACGCAGTCGTTGCGGTGCTTCCAAAGCATCCAGGGGACTAGCAGGACGGCAGAAGCGAGGCCTTTGCGCATGGGCTTGGGCGCGAGCTGTCTTGCGGATTGCTTTGTGATGTATGGATCAGCTGATGAAGTTATTTAATATTCTCCGGCCCGGTGCCGTCGTTCCTGTCGGAGATCACGGCGCGCGGCTACCTCAGCCTCTCCTCCAACAAGCTCACGGGCCCAATCCCGGCGTCGCTCGGGGACATGCCCAACCTCTACTTCCTCGACCTCGGCTATAACCACCTCACGGGCACGATACCGCCTCAGCTCCTCAGGAAGGGCTCATACCTCTACCTCTCCCACAACAAGCTCACCGGCGGCGTCCCGGCCGAGTTCGCCGCTGTGAATTTCTGGACCATCGACCTGTCGTATAACGGGTTCCAGGGCGAAGCCTCGTTCCTGTTGGGCGCGAACAAGCCGCTGCTGAACCTGGACCTGTCGCACAATGCGTTCAGCTTCAACCTCTCCGCCGTGCAGCTGCCCGAGGGCCTCAACAGCTTGGAGCTGAGCCACAACGAGATCTACGGCGAAATCCCGGAAATGGTGGTCGACATGATGCTGAATTATTTGAACGTGAGTTACAATCGCCTCGGCGGCGTGGTGCCCGCCGGTGGCAACATGGCCTGGTTTGACCAGTCCTGCTTCCAGCACAACAAGGGGCTGTGTGGAAGTCCGCTTCCGCCCTGCAAGCAGTGATCGTCGTCTCCACTCCCGACCAGCCCGTACGTGGCTTACTACGTTGTAGGTTCGTATAATACCCAGCGAACAGCCCTCCCACATGGGCTCAGCCCATTTAGCTTTTTTAGTTTTAATGAGGCCATTTAGCTTTTTTAGTTTTAATCATCAAAAATGGATCCATCTGGGCTACCACATCTGATATGCTTACTAATCTTGTTTTCTTCTTCTTGTTGGAGAGACACAACGCCAAGAAAAAAAACACAGCACCTTCACTCTTTGGTTTATGTTTTTTTTGCACGGTTTTTGTTACGGTTTCTAGTTTTCCTGTTTTGTTCATAAAAGACTAATATTTGTTTTTTTAAAATTGTACATAAATTTCAAAAAAAAAATGTTCATGCCTTTCAAACTTGCTCAGAATGTCAAAACACGAACAGTTTTTTTATAAAAGACCAAAATTTTAAACAAGTTCTGCATTTTTTGGAGTTTTCTTAGTAAAAGAAGACCGATAAAATAGTCGAACATGTCGCAACTTACATATGGTGTCGGAAATTGTTAAACCTAGCATGGTTGCCTACCATGGGCATGCCCATCCGGGTGCACCCTTCATTGAACATGGTCTAGTTTTGAAAAAAATTTAAATGACCCAAACTTTTGCAGGCAGGGGGCATGCCCATGGTAAGGATCCATGCCAGGTTTGAACGATTTCCGACAAAATATGCAAGTTGCGACACATCCTATCATTTAGCTGCCTTTTTTAACGGAGAGAAGTCCAGAAAAGATCAAATTTGTCGAAAACCAAAACAACTTGGCATGGTGCATTTAATCGATCATATAAGATCATGGAAAGATTTAGGGTGAGTTAATGGATGCCGCAAAAACATGCCCTCAAATGGACGCTTCTCGCTTACCTGAACATCCTCTGTTGAACATGATATATTTTTGGACATGCATGAAATGATCCCAACCTTTTCCAGTAGGCTGGCATGCCCATGGTAGGCTCCATGTTAGGTTTGAATGAATTTCCCACAACATATGCATGTTGTGTCACGTCCGGGCATTTATAAGCCAGTTTTCACCGAGAAAACTCTAAAAAATGCAAGAATTATCAAAAACTTAAATAGCTTGACATGGTGCCTTGATTTAATCATAGAAGGAGGTGGGAAAAATTAGGCCATTTGAAGGATGTTGAGAAACAATATACCCTCAAGTAGAGTCTTCTAGCCAACCCGAACATCATCCATTAAACATGGGCTACTTTTGGACATTCTTAAAATGACCCCAACCTTTCCAACCTGGTGGGCATGACCATGGTAGTCATCCATGCCAGGTTTGAACGATTTCTAACACAGTATGCAAGTTGTGACATGTCCGCCCATTTATCGGGCGTTTTTTACCGAGAAAACTCTGAAAAATGCAAAACTTGCGGAAAAGCAAAACAACTTGGCATGGTGCCTTGAATTGGTCATACAAGGCATCAAAAAAAAATATGGGCCATTTCAAGCATGTCGGGAAACGACATGCTCTTATATGGAGCCACCTCGCCTACTCGAACACCTCTGTTGATCATGGTCTAAGTTTTTCTTTTTCCATCTTTTGTAGTGCGTCAAATATAACACTAAAAAAGACTTTGGTTTTCCTTTTCAACCGGGCTGGTTTTTTCTTCAGTTTTTACATGGGTTTTTATATTATTTTGTTTTTCTTTTCTTTTATTGATTTTGAAAAAAGTTCATCAAAAAATCAAAATAAGTTTATCAATTTTGAAGGAAAGTTCATTGATTTGGGAAAAAACACAAATTTGAAAAAAAACATTGATTTAGAAACAAAGTTCATCAATTTTATAAAAAAGTTCAACAATTTTCAAAAACAAATCGCCAATTTGCGAAATAGTTCACGAATTTGAGAAGAGAACCGATCAATTTTGGGGAAAAAAAGTTCACTGATTTGGAAGAAAAATTCAAGAATTTGAAATTTTGTCGTCATTTTCGAAAAAAAAATCACTAATTATAAAAACTTCACGCATTTAAGAAAAAAAAACAAGAAGAAAATACCCAACAGAAAATGTTCCGCTTTTCCAGTATCCTATTTTAAGTATTAAAAAATGTACACAACACGTGAATTCCTATTGCTGAGGTGGTTAGTGCGGGTGTGCTAGTTCCTGGAGGACCTAGGATCAATACTGCAGGACGCATGATTTTTTGCCTTTTCATAAAAAAGGAAGGCTGAATGGGCCAGCCCGCGGCAGGGTGTGCACGTCCGTTCATGTACAGCGTATACGTGTTTGTCAAAAAAAAAACAGCATATACATGAAGAGTTTATAAATTATGACCATCATGCCTTTACTTATAAAGAGGTAATGGGCTAATCTGAGCCGTTCTTATGTTTAAGGGGGGTGTACCGAAGCAGAAGTGCCCATAATATAAGAGAGTTTTTGACACTACAGGGAGTACTATCTTTATAGTGGGGAGTGACTTAGATTAGTAACTTAATTTATTAGCTTATAGACTTATCTTGTGTTGGTATGTGTGATGTTATTCATAGTATGAGTAACTAGTTATGTTACTTAAATCATCTCTCATTATTAAATTATTGTCACATAATCAAATTTGCTGAGTTGAACCTTATGTTATTCCTGAATGAGCAATGTTAGACCTACGTACAAGTCCTACGTGCTGATGTGGCCCAATAACAGATAGAAATTTCTGTTGCCTCAACAACACTAGAGTAGACGTGCTGGTCCACAGTTCTTAGCCTGTGTTTGATTTGAGTCATGTCCCCCGACGAGACAGGACGGTCCCATTCCATTTTTCGTGATGTTTGATTCAGAGGCGAGATGGAGTGGGACAACCCAAGCAGGGCCCCCGAAATTCGGCTGTGTCAAGCGGCTCAGCAAGAAGCGAGTGGCTGTGTCGAGCGCGTGTGGCAAGGCAGGGTGGCGCGGCCATGTGGGCCGGGCGGGCGATGTCACGCTGGTCCTCTGTGTTCCTCTCCTTCCCAAAACGCGACTGCAGCCGGATCGGCGATCGAGCTGGCGATGTTCAGCGGCAAGGCATGGCGGCGTGGCAGCGCCAAGAGCACGTGCGGCAAGGTTGCCAGCCTCCACCTCCTCGTCGTGGCCCTCATCGCGTCCTCTCTCTCCGGCCGGTGGGGCGCGCGTTGGAGCCCGCCCCGGACGAGGAGGAGCACGGTGTGCACGTCCGTTCATGTACAGGGTATACGTGTTTGTCAAAAAAAAACAGCATATACATGAAGAGTTTATAAATTATGACCATCATGCCTTTACTTATAAAGAGGTAATGGGCTAATCTGAGCCGTTCTTATGTTTAAGGGGGGTGTACCGAAGCAGAAGTGCCCATAATATAAGAGACTTTTTGACACTACAGGGAGTACTATCTTTATAGTGGGGAGTGACTTAGATTAGTAACTTAATTTATTAGCTTATAGACTTATCTTGTGTTGGTATGTGTGATGTTATTCATAGTATGAGTAACTAGTTATGTTACTTAAATCATCTCTCATTATTAAATCATTGTCACATAATCAAATTTGCTGAGTTGAACCTTATGTTATTCCTGAATGAGCAATGTTAGACCTACGTACAAGTCCTACGTGCTGATGTGGCCCAATAACAGATAGAAATTTCTGTTGCCTCAACAGCACTAGAGTAGACGTGCTGGTCCACAGTTCTTAGCCTGTGTTTGATTTGAGTCATGTCCCCCGACGAGACAGGACGGTCCCATTCCATTTTTCGTGATGTTTGATTCAGAGGCGAGATGGAGTGGGACGACCCAAGCAGGGCCCCCGAAATTCGGCTGTGTCAAGCGGCTCAGCAAGAAGCGAGTGGCTGTGTCGAGCGCGTGTGGCAAGGCAGGGTGGCGCGGCCATGTGGGCCGGGCGGGCGATGTCACGCTGGTCCTCTGTGTTCCTCTCCTTCCCAAAATGCGACTGCAGCCGGATCGGCGATCGAGCTGGCGATGTTCAGCGGCAAGGCATGGCGGCGTGGCAGCGCCAAGAGCACGTGCGGCAAGGTTGCCAGCCTCCACCTCCTCGTCGTGGCCCTCATCGCGTCCTCTCTCTCCGGCCGGTGGGGCGCGCGTTGGAGCCCGCCCCGGACGAGGAGGAGCACGGTGTGCACGTCCGTTCATGTACAGGGTATACGTGTTTGTCAAAGAAAACAGCATATACATGAAGAGTTTATAAATTATGACCATCATGCCTTTACTTATAAAGAGGTAATGGGCTAATCTGAGCCGTTCTTATGTTTAAGGGGGGTGTACCGAAGCAGAAGTGCCCATAATATAAGAGTCTTTTTGACACTACAGGGAGTACTATCTTTATAGTGGGGAGTGACTTAGATTAGTAACTTAATTTATTAGCTTATAGACTTATCTTGTGTTGGTATGTGTGATGTTATTCATAGTATGAGTAACTAGTTATGTTACTTAAATCATCTCTCATTATTAAATCATTGTCACATAATCAAATTTGCTGAGTTGAACCTTATGTTATTCCTGAATGAGCAATGTTAGACCTACGTACAAGTCCTACGTGCTGATGTGGCCCAATAACAGATAGAAATTTCTGTTGCCTCAACAGCACTAGAGTAGACGTGCTGGTCCACAGTTCTTAGCCTGTGTTTGATTTGAGTCATGTCCCCCGACGAGACAGGACGGTCCCATTCCATTTTTCGTGATGTTTGATTCAGAGGCGAGATGGAGTGGGACAACCCAAGCAGGGCCCCCGAAATTCGGCTGTGTCAAGCGGCTCAGCAAGAAGCGAGTGGCTGTGTCGAGCGCGTGTGGCAAGGCAGGGTGGCGCGGCCATGTGGGCCGGGCGGGCGATGTCACGCTGGTCCTCTGTGTTCCTCTCCTTCCCAAAACGCGACTGCAGCCGGATCGGCGATCGAGCTGGCGATGTTCAGCGGCAAGGCATGGCGGCGTGGCAGCGCCAAGAGCACGTGCGGCAAGGTTGCCAGCCTCCACCTCCTCGTCGTGGCCCTCATCGCGTCCTCTCTCTCCGGCCGGTGGGGCGCGCGTTGGAGCCCGCCCCGGACGAGGAGCCGGCGTTCAACCTTGTTACGTCCCTGCCCACGCGCCTTGGTCGCCAGGAGGACCTGACCTCGCCATTGCACGGGCTGGACGAGCTGTTGAGCTTAGGCATGATACTCGATGAAATGCCTACAAGACGGGCTGACGTTATATAGGATTCATCCCATCCCTGCTTCATCTCTCCAAGGACGGTCATGTCTCTTGAAGGAATTTTATAGGAATTTCATATGATAGGATTTTTAAAAAAGAAATTCCTATAGAACTCTTCGGTTTGTAGGAATGAAATCCTATTCCTATGAAGGAAATCTTCATATCCTTCACATTTCATAGGAAAATAAATATTAACCTAGACTCAATGGAAAAAATCTTATGATGTAAAACAAATGACATCTCCTTTCCTATTACTACTTATAGGATTTGAGATGCATGTCATCTCTTATTTTCTATGACTTTTTTATTCCTATAGTTTTCCTACCCTATGAACCAAAGGAGGCCTAAACACTATCTGGGATCGTCCCGTCTTCGCCTGGTTCCACCTTGTCCCAAAACAAAACACACCCTAGAATTCGATAAAGCAACCTAGGCTTCACTGCGACCATACTGTCACTTGGCCCGCAGCTGAGAATGTTATTCCTCTTGTTTTGGTTCTTCCGAGGATGCGCCTATTAAGTTCCACAATTTAAATGGAGGAAGCCTATTTTTACTCTCCTCAATAATTCCCACAAGTTATCATCTCCTCTTGGGATTACATTGGAGCTTGCCATAGCATCAAGGAAGCGAAACTAAGAGCAATCCGGCCTGTATATTGGTACCACTCTTGACAAGCCCGTTATTTTGAAAACTGACAGTTCTTTTGGGGCTTCTGTGTTTGGAAAGGAGTATGTTGACAGGCCTACTCTGATGGATTTAAAGAAGGATGCATTGAATGTGTCTAAGCTGATGGTGGATATAAAGATATTGAAGATGAACATGAGGGACACTATGGTGGCTAACGAGACTGCAAAGTTTAGTTTTGATAATAGGTCTGATAGTATTATTTTAATACTATTCCGTTTGACCCTCTAAATAAAATTATGATTCAAATTTACACCCTCGAACAATTCAAGATAACAATATGTGATGCCTTACAAGCCATCAAATTTTTTGAAGTTCCTTGTATGACATTTGATATGAATTTCATCCCTCACATGCCACTGCTCGTAAGTTGATCTGGAAAAAGGAAAAATTAAACAAAGTTTTTGTCTGCACTGTTTTCATGACATTATATCTGTAAATACAAATAATTGTGTTCCTTCCATGTCATTATAATTACGAATACAAATGCAGTGTGAGTACAAGAGGCATCAACCAATAATTTTTTTTGCGGATGAACCAATAAAAAGTTGTGAATATGTATTGCCGAGAAATAGATTAATCATAAAAAAATATTAATAGACAATGTCACAAATAATAGACAAGTGCACAATTCCGATACAACCAGTATTCCATTATGTCCATGGACCGGAGTAAATCTAAGCAAAAACATAATTAGGAGAACTGGATAGAACGAGATAGAGAGTGTCTAGTAAAATTATTTTGCCATTGTTGGCACTCAAATTTTTAAAAAGGTATGGGCCAGCACATGGCCTA
>NC_041382.1:716411646-716425845 GCF_002162155.2 Triticum dicoccoides | reverse complement strand
GTATCTGATATAGCAGGTCTTCTCTGGTTCTATTTTTTTGCGAGAAAATTTCCAATATATTCATCTTCAATCATGGTAGTACAACGAACACGAGAAATTACAGCTAGATCCGTAAACCATCTATCAACAATTACAAGCACTGAAGCAAGTCGAAGATGTGCCGCCGTCATTGCCCCTCCCTTGCTGAAGCAGGTCTTCTCTGGTTCAATATCTATTTTGAGGGTAAATTTCATGTCTATCACGTTATGCAAGAGAGCTAGCTAGGAGTATCCAATCCAAGTGGACATTACTAGTTGTTTAGGCAGGGTGTCATAGCTAACGATGCATAGTTTGACCGATGGTCTGATTTGTGGGATCTGCTAGAGATGTTCTTAGCTACAACTTCATCACGAGCGATGACGACCTACACTTGAATTGGCCGCAGGTTCTAATATACCTTGGAAGATCAATCCACGCCCACGGAGATTCAAAAAGCTTAATAGGCAGCTGCATGCTGGCAAGAACCCGCTTACTTTGATCCAATTCTAGGTCAATCACTTACTCCCTAAAGTTAGTATAAAATTGGGTCATCTATTTTGGAACGGAGAGACTATATATGATTAGATGATGCTTAATTGCCAAACACACCCATGTGAGTCAGAGTAGCTACTGGTTGACTTGAATGGACCACCAGGTCACCTAAATTGGCAGGAGGCAAGAAACGAAGCCCGTCGGATATTGCAAGATCTCATTTCACTCAAATTAGCTTCATATTGACTGCAGCTGCACAAATTAATCAGAAAACAGGCAGGCAGGCAGGCAGGCACCCACGGTTGCAACTTGCAAGTGTATACATATATGGGTATGGCGCGAGTCTCTCCATAACCAGCATCATCATCATCTCACTCGCCATTCATTCCGAAATTAAGATAAGAAGATGCGCGCCTCATCACTCGGACGCTGCGCCACCGTGGCACTCGCCGTGCTCCTCGCCGCAGTAGCGGCTGCGGCTCCGGCAGCACGGACGAAGAACGAATGCCACGCCGGCGACAAGGCGGCGCTGCTGGCCATCAAGGCGGGCTTCGGCAACGCCTCCTACTTCCAGTCGTGGACTCCGGACAACCCCTGCTGCGAGTGGATCAGCGTCTTCTGCGACCTCTCCGCCTCCCCGTACACCTTACGCCGCGTGGTGGCCGTCTCCTTCCTCCGCGACGCCAGCCTCGTGGGGCCCTTGCCCGGCGCCTCCGTCGCCCGCCTCACCGCGCTGCAGCAGCTCGTCCTCATCCACGTGCCGGGCGTGAACGGCACGCTCCCGCGCGACCTCGCCCGGCTTTCCAACCTCAACTTCATCGACGTCTCCTACACGGGCATATCCGGCCCCGTGCCTCCGTTCCTGTCGAGGCTCACCAAGCTCACCTACCTCAGGCTCTCCTTCAACTCGCTCACGGGCCCCATCCCGGCGTCGCTCGCCGACGTCCCCAACCTCTCCTTCCTCGACCTCGGCGGCAACCGCCTCAAGGGGACCATACCGCATCTCCTCCTCGGCAGGACCAACGACACGGCCTACCTCAGCCTCTCCCACAACAACCTCACCGGCGGCGTCCCCGCCGACTTGGCCGCCGTGAGGTTCTCAAGCCTCGACCTGTCGCACAACGCCCTCGCCGGCGAGGCCTCGGTCCTGTTCGGCCTGAACAAGTCGCTGGAGAAGCTGGACCTGTCGCGCAACTCCTTCAGCTTCAACCTCTCTGCAGTGACGCTGCCGTCGCAGCTCGGCATGCTGGACATCAGCCACAACGACGTCTACGGTGTGCTGCCCCCGCAGGTGGCCACGCTGCAGTACTTGAACGTCAGCTACAACCGCCTCAGCGGCAGAGTGCCCATCGGCGGCAACATGGATCGGTTTGATCAGTACTGCTTCCAGCACAACAAGGGACTGTGTGGGACTCCACTTCCTCCCTGCAAGTGATCGTCGTCTCAAGCGACTAGCTCCTCCAGCCGTAATCTAACGGATGATTATTAATTACAACTTCTTTAAGAAATAATAAAAGCATCCCTCTTCAGTACAGTAATGCTTCTTACTGTGCTCAAGTGTGCATCTTCACATATATTTCATTACAGTTTTGCTAAGTCACAGTCGTCTGAGACTTCGTTATGTCTCAGTCGATATTATCTTCTTTTGATTTTGCATGAAGATTTATGCAAAATTTTGTTTTGAGTTTTTCCTTTTTCTTCTTACATTGCTATATCACTTGACTGAGACTTGGTTAAGTCTTAAAGCATCTCCAGCCGCGCCCCGAACAGGCCTCTCAGGCCACTTTTTCGGCGCCGGCGCCAAAAAACGTCCTAGTCGCGTCCCAGAACATCGAAAAGCGCCGGTTCGGCCCGTTTTTGGGCCCGGCGGTCGCAGGCCGAACCCGGGCACTGGGGGCGATCGGGGGCTCCGGCGTAAGGGAAAAGCGCGGCTGGCCCACCCCGTCAGGTGAAAAGTCAAGTCTTTCTTCCCCGACTCGCCTCCCACCCCCCGCGCCCTCGGCCGCCACTAGCTGTATCCCGGCGCCGCCCGCCGCCCTTCGCCACTAGATAGCCAATCCTCGCCAGAAAATAGCAGAGGTTCGCCGAGGCAGCCCCTTCACCTGCAGCTGGGCGCTTCCGGCCAGGCTGTTTCTGGCCGCGGAGGGGCAATTTAGCGGCGGGTACATGCCCGCCGGCGTGCAAGGTGTTCGACGATTTGCCTGCCTCGGCGAGATGGACTCAAATGATGAGGAAGTGCTCGTCGCGTTGTTGGAGGAGGAAGTCGAAGCCGACGTCCAGGAGGAAGAGCATCTCATGGTGCTCGCCACCCTCGCCCAGCTGCTGGCGAGCAATGAAAAGCTGCGGCGAGGTGGCTTGGCGCCGGGGCGGGTGAAAGCAAAGAACCGGCATCGTCTCGAAGGCTACTGCATGCTTTACTCCGACTACTTCACCGACGCTCCACTGCACGGCGACAAAACATTTCGGCGCCGTTATCGGATGAGCCGAAAGCTTTTCCTCAGGATTGTGAACTCCATCCGGGAGTTCGACAGCTACTTCAAGTGCAAGAAAGATTGCACCGGCAAACTTGGATTCACCTCGATCCAGAAGTGCACGACAGCGATGAGGATGCTTGCATACGGAGCTCCCGGTGATTCACTCGATGACTATGGGCGCATGGCCGAGTCCACCAGCATTGAGTGTTTCTGCAAGTTCTGTCGGGCAGTGGTGGCAGTGTTTGGACCGCAATACTTGTGAACACCCAATGCGGAAGACACTGCTCGAATCCTAGCACATAATGCAGCAAGAGGATTTCTTGGGATGCTTGGAAGCATCGACTGCATGCATTGGAAATGGAAGAACTGCCTATTTGCTTGGCAGGGGATGTACAAAGGCGCCAAAGGCGGTTGCAGTGTGGTACTTGAGGTGGTGGCCACACATGATCTCTGGATTTGGCACTCCTTTGGTATGCAAGGAACTCACAATGACATCAACGTGCTGCAGTGCTCCCCTGTCTTTGCCAAGCTTGTTGAAGGTCGTTCTCCTCCGGTGAACTTCGAGGTCAATGGGCGACACTACAACAAGGGGTACTACCTAGCTGATGGCATCTATCCGAGATGGTCTACATTTGTGAAGACTATCTCAAACGATGTGCCAGGAAGCAAGAAGTCCTACTTTGCCAAGTGTCAAGAGGCTTGCAGGAAGGATGTCGAGCGGGCTTTTGGTGTGCTCCAATTTCGATTTGCTGTTGTCCGCTACCCTGCTCAGACCTGGTTGAAAGATCAAATGTGGGAGATCATGACTTGCCGTGTCATTTTGCACAACATGATCATCGAGAGCGAGCAGGAAGAGCCAGTGTTTGACACTGAACCATACTACAGGCAGGGTCCTCTAACCGAAGTTGATCACCAGCTACCGGTAACCTGGATTGCCTACCTCAGTATGCGTCAGGAGGTCCGAGACCCACAGGTGCATCATCAACTGCAGCAGGATCTGGTGGAGCACCTATGGAGGCTCAAGGGCGACGTCGGGCTCGACGTGTGATGAAATATGAGTTTTTATTTGTTGAACAATATAATTTGTATTGAACTATTTGTTGTTGCACTATTTTGTTGAATTATTTGATTTTCTATGATGAACTATGTGATAAAAAAAATATTTATGTTTATAATTGAACGCCGAGCCACGGTGAACCACGTCGAATATGGGTCGATTATCGCCCATACGGGGCCTTTTATTCGCCGAAAGTGGCCCAAAAACTGGGCCAATCTCGGCGCCTGGGGGCGACGACTGAATGCCCAATCGCTCCCAGCGCCGATTCTATCACCGGCTCGCCCCCAGGGGGCGATTTTTATGCCTCCTGGGGGGGGGGGGGGCAACGGCTGGATATGATCTTAGTCTATTGAGACCTAGCCACACCCATTTCATTAAGCTATGTACTATGTGAATAGCTGGATTAGTCTGCTGCATGTTATGCTCAAGTAAGGTCCAATAAAAGATTCACTTCTCTTTTTTTCTCAAAAGCAAATAGCAGATGTGATGTTTTGGGTGAAAAAAACATGGATGGTGGATCATTCCACTTCTGTCCTGCTGTCTCTTAATGTTCCAAGTCAGATTCATAATACTTGACAAATTTGGCATTAGGCATACAGATGATACATTGCAACGCTATTTCTTTGTTGGAGTTTTCAAGTGAGAACCCCAAGTTGACAGGCTGCTGAATTCTCAAACTCCAGCAAGACTAGTGGAATTTTTATGTTTTGCTCCTTCAATTTTTATTTATTTAGACACACCTACGAAAGTATACCCAGAAATGGAACCTAGAGTCCTGGGAGACGGATCCGGCTTGCCTGCTCCCTCCCCATACTTCCATCCGTGCTCCCACTTCATCCTACGGCTGTCTTTTTTCTTTTTCCTTTCTAATCTAATCACCCCCCTGATTTTAAGGGGATGGGGTTGGATCTTATTTTGTTCCAATCAAATCAAGACATGTATGCGAAAGCAAAGATGGGCATGCATGGAGAGCAGGCAAGTCTCGTCCCTGGGAGACGCGTTAATTGGTGTTGTATGCTGCCATGCCAATAGAGGCGCACTTACCCGTAGGCCGAGCTGGCGCATATACGGTGTCAAAGGTGTGACTCCCTACGGACAAAAGTCTTAAACAGAGATTGAAGAAAAAATGGTTTGAGAGAATTAAGTGATTGTATTGATGATTGAGTTGGATATTTATATGTCGCCAACGGATGCATACAAAGGTTGCTTCACAAGGTTCGCATCCTCTCAAAGGGACGCAGCGTTTGGACAAAAAGTACTAACTACCTAATTAGCTCAAGATGTAAGCCAATCTAATAAATGCCTAGTTGGCTTAGGATCTAAGCTAATATATTCCTAACACTCCTCCTTGGACAACGCCATTTCTTGAAAATCTCTTGTATAGTCTTCGGATCTTCTTGCATAGTATTTAGAGTGTTCCTGTGTATCCATGAGGTGTCCTTTGTAGATTCTATCATCTTGCAATTCTTCATTTTTAGAATCTCTCCTCCAAAAACCCGGTGAAAAAATAGGAGAAAATGATACAACATACAATGATTATTGTCTCCTTGATAACTCATATGAGAAAAACCTTGATAGGAAAAGTCTCATTAGTGAGTTTAGCGACCAATAAATATGCCTTATATACTTCCTTTAAAATCTCCGGTGGGGAAAATAGAAAGTATGACATATCATAATGAAGATATATTACCTCATTTAGCACCTTATATGAGAACCTTGAGAGTAAACCCATAAAGTGAAAAGGTGTGAAAATGAGTGTAATATGATGTGCCAATGTAATTCCTCTAAAATGCAGCGGGAAAATATAAGGAAAGCGAAATGGCATATGTGAACACTTGTATTTATATAGTCTCGGAAAACCTTTTATGAGAAACCATCAGGGAAAACTCATTAAGGGGAAAAAGAGTACAATATGTATGATCTAGCGACCATCGACTCGCTATGATTTGGGGGTTTTACTCCCCCTGAACTTTGCAAATTTGAATATTTTTCTTTGCAATATTGTTCTGTATATAACCTTTATGCATTTGAGAAATACAAGTGGTATTATCTTGATAGATAATGGTAGGTGACTCTGTTGAAACTTAACCACATAATCTTGAATGTAGTCAATCATTTTGTGAAGCCATACAAATTTTATGATGATCCGTATAAAGTAATTATACCATAATGATTAATAACAGTAGACATTAAAGTATGTGTGAAGACATCCCTTAAAAGATCTTGGGTGAATTCAGTCCGCGATATGGCATTTTCGGGACCAAACAATTATAGCTAATATTTGTATATCACACAATGGTCAATTCTTGATGTTCCCGAGGGATTCAATCAAGATCTTTTGTGCCTTGAAGATATCGAAGGATATTACTTATACTAACATTTAGTTGGGGTTAGCACTTTGAATAATTTGACAACAAAATATTGTCACACATGATGCAGTTTGCAATAATGGTATTGTGATATGGAACTAGAGGTCCCGATGCCACTTCATCATAGATACTATGTATAAAATGAGTTTGCATTCTTGTTAGCTAGGGATAGTATGACCATATGTGTCTTTGATATGATTTATCCATATTTAACTTCTACCATATTTTATGGATATGTTAAGACCGGCGGATATGTATTCCTTGTTGGGTTTCGTAGTAATTTCAAAAAATTTCCTACGCACACGCAAGATCATGTGGTGTATAGCAACGTGGGGAGAGTGTGATCTACATACCTAGTAGATCGACAACGGAAGCGTTTGGTTGATGTAGTCGTACGTCTTCACGATCCGACCGATCAAGCACCAAAACTACGGCACCTCCGAGTTCGAGCACACGTTCAGCTCGATGACGATCCCCGGACTCCGATCCAGCAAAGTGTCGGGGAAGAGTTCCGTCAGCACGACGGCGTGGTGACGATCTTGATTTACTACAGCAGCAGGGCTTCGCCTAAACTCCGCTACAGTATTATCGAGGACTATGGTGGCTGGGGGGCGCCGCACACGGCTAAGGAATAGATCACCTGGATCAACTTGTGTCTTTTTGGGGTGCCCCTGCCTCCGTATATAAAGGACTAGAGGGGGGAGGCTGGCCGGCCAAGGGTGGCGCGCCAGGAGAGTCCTACTCCCTCTAGGAGTAGGATTCCCCCCCCCCCCAATCCTAGTTGGAATAGGATTCGCGGAGGGGGAAAAGAGAGAGGGGGGGCCGGCCACCTCTCCTTGTCCTAATAGGACTAGGGGAGGGAGGGAGGCGCGCAGCCCATCTTGGGCAGCCCCTTCTCTTTTCCACTAAGGCCCACTAAGGCCCATATAGCTCCCGGGGGGGTTCCGGTAACCTCCCGGTACTCCGGTAAAATCCTGATTTCACCCGGAACACTTCCGATATCCAAACATAGGCTTCCAATATATCAATCTTTATGTCTCGACCATTTCGAGACTCCTCGTCATGTCTGTGATCACATCCGGGACTCCGAACAACCTTCGGTACATCAAAATGCATAAACTCATAATATAACTGTCATCGTAACCTTAAGCGTGCGGACCCTACGGGTTCGAGAACAATGTAGATATGACCGAGACATGTCTCCGGTCAATAACCAATAGCGGGATCTGGATGCCCATATTGGCTCCTACATATTCTACGAAGATCTTTATCGGTCAGACCGCATAACAACATACGTTGTTCCCTTTGTCATCGGTATGTTACTTGCCCGAGATTCGATCGTCGGTATTCCAATACCTAGTTCAATCTCGTTACCGGCAAGTCTCTTTACTCGTTCTGTAATACATCATCCCGCAACTAACTCATTTAGTTGCAATGCTTGAAAGGCTTAAGTGATGTGCATTACCGAGAGGGCCCAGAGATACCTCTTCGACAATCGGAGTGACAAAACCTAATCTCGAAGTACGCCAACCCAACATGTACCTTTGGAGACACCTGTAGTACTCCTTTATAATCACCAAGTTACGTTGTGACGTTTGGTAGTACCCAAAGTGTTCCTCCGGTAAACGGGAGTTGCATAATCTCATAGTTATAGGAACATGTATAAGTCATGAAGAAAGCAATAACAACATACTAAACGATCGGGTGCTAAGCTAATGGAATGGGTCATGTCAATCAGATCATTCTCTTAATGATGTGATCCCGTTAATCAAATAACAACTCATTGTTCATGGTTAGGAAACATAACCATCTTTGATTAACGAGCTAGTCAAGTAGAGGCATACTAGTGACACTTTATTTGTCTATGTATTCACACATGTATTATGTTTCCGGTTAATACAATTCTAGCATGAATAATAAACATTTATCATGATTATAAGGAAATAAATAATAACTTTATTATTGCCTCTAGGGCATATTTCCTTCAGTCTCCCACTTGCACTAGAGTCAATAATCTAGATTACACCGTAATGATTCTAACACCCATGGAGCCTTGGTGCTGATCATGTTTTGCTCGTGGAAGAGGCTTAGTCAATGGATCTGCAACATTCAGATCCGTATGTATCTTGCAAATCTCTATGTCTCCCGCCTGGACTAGATCCTGGATGGAATTGAAGCGTCTCTTGATGTGCTTGGTTCTCTTGTGAAATTTGGATTCCTTTGCCAAGGCAATTGCACCAGTATTGTCACAAAAGATTTTCATTGGACCCGATGCACTAGGTATGACACCTAGATCGGATATGAACTCCTTCATCCAGACTCCTTCATTTGCTGCTTCCGAAGCAGCTATGTACTCCGCTTCACATGTAGATCCCGCTACAGTTTAGAAATGCACCAACTGACAGCTCCACCGTTTAATGTAAACACGTATCCGGTTTGCGATTTAGAATCGTCCGGATCAGTGTCAAAGCTTGCATCAACGTAACCATTTACGATGAGCTCTTTGTCACCTCCATATACGATCCTATCAGGATGTTCTTAGTCCTTTTCAGGTATTTCAGGATGTTCTTGACCGCTGTCCAGTGATCCACTCCTGGATTACTTTGGTACCTCCCTGCTAGACTTATAGCAAGGCACACATCAGGTCTGGTACACAGCATTGTATACATGATAGATCCTATCGCTGATGCATAGGGAACATCTTTCATATTCGCTCTATCTTCTGCAGTGGTCGGGCATTGAGTCTTACTCAATTTCACACCTTGTAACACATGCAAGAATCCTTTCTTTGCTTGATCCATTTTGAACTTCTTCAAAATTTTGTCAAGGTATGTTGTTTGTGAAAGTCCAATTAAGCGTTTTGATCTATCTCTATAGATCTTAATGCCTAATATGTAAGCAGCTTCACCGAGGTCTTTCATTGAAAAACTCTTATTCAAGTATCCCTTTATGCTATCCAGAAATTCTATATCATTTCCAGTTAATAATATGTCATCCACATATAATATCAGAAATGCTACAGAGCTCCCACTCACTTTCTTGTAAATACAGGCTTCTCCAAAAGTCTGTATAAAACCAAATGCTTTGATCAGACTATCAAAACGTTTATTCCAACTCCGAGAGGCTTGCACCAGTCCATAAATGGATCGCTGGAGCTTGCACACTTTGTTAGCTCCTTTTGGATCGACAAAACCTTCTGGTTGCATCATATACAACTCTTCTTCCAGAAATCCATTCAGGAATGCAGTTTTGACATCCATCTGCCAAATTTCATAATCATAAAATGCGGCAATTGCTAACATGATTCGGACAGACTTAAGCATAGCTACGGGTGAGAAGGTCTCATCGTTGTCAATCCCTTGAACTTGCCGAAAACCTTTTGCGACAAGTCGAGCTTTGTAGACAGTAATATTACCGTCAGCGTCAGTCTTCTTCTTGAAGATTCATTTATTCTCAATTGCTTGCCGACCATCGGGCAAGTCAACCAAAGTCCATACTTTGTTCTCATACATGGATCCCATCTCAGATTTCATGGCTTCAAGCCACTTTGCGGAATCTGGGCTCACCATTGCTTCTTCATAGTTCGTAGGTTCATCATGATCTAGCATCATGACTTCCAGAACGGGATTACCGGACCACTCTGGCGCGGATCTTACTCTGGTTGATCTACGAGGTTCAGTAGTATCTTGTTCTGAAGTTTCATGATCATTATCATTTACTTCCTCACTAACTGGTGTAGGTGTCACAGAAACAGTTTTCTGCGATGTACTACTTTCCAATAAGGGAGCAGGTACAGTTACCTCGTCAAGTTCTACTTTCCTCCCACTCACTTCTTTTGAGAGAAACTCATTCTCCAGAAAGTTTCCGAATTTAGCAACAAAAGTCTTGCCTTCGGATCTGTGATAGAAGGTGTATCCAATAGTTTCCTTTGAATATCCTATGAAGACATATTTCTCCGATTTGGGTTCAAGCTTATCAGGTTGAAACTTTTTCACATAAGCATCGCAGCCCCAAACTTTCAGAAACGACAACTTTGGTTTCTTGCCAAACCACAGTTCATAAGGCGTCGTCTCAACGGATTTTGATGGTGCCCTATTTAACGTGAATGCGGCCGTCTCTAGAGCGTATCCCCAAAACGATAGCGGTAAATCAGTAAGAGACATCATAGATTGCACCATATCCTGTAAAGTACGATTACGACGTTCGGACACACAATTATGCTGAGGTGTTCCGGGTGGCGTGAGTTGCGAAACTATTCCACAATTTTTGAAATGTACACCAAACTCGTAACTCAAATATTCTCCTCCACGATCAGATCGTAGAAACTTTATTTTCTTGTTACAATGATTTTCAACTTCACTCTGAAATTCCTTGAACTTTTCAAATGTTTCAGACTTATGTTTCATTAAGTAGATATACCCATATCTGCTTAAATCATCTGTGAAGGTGAGAAAATAACGATATCCGCCACGAGCCTCAATATTCATCGGACCACATACATCTGTATGTATGATTTCCAACAAATCTGTTGCTCTCTCCGTAGTACCGGAGAACGGCGTTTTGGTCATCTTGCCCATAAGGCACGGTTCGCAAGTACCAAGTGATTCATAATCAAGTGGTTCCAAAAGTCCATCAGAATAGAGTTTCTTCATGCGCTTTACACCGATATGACCTAAACGACAGTGCCACAAATAAGTTGCACTCTTATTATCAACTCTGCATCTTTTGGCTTCAACATTATGAATATGTGTGTTACTACTATCGAGATTCAACAAGAATAGACCACTCTTCAAAGGTGCATGACCATAAAAGATATTACTCATATAAATAGAACAACCATTATTCTCTGATTTAAATGAATAACCGTCTCACATCAAACAAGATCCAGATATAATGTTCATGCTTAACGCTGGCACCAAATAACAATTATTTAGGTCTAATACTAATCCCGAAGGTAGATGTAGAGGTAGCGTGCCGACTGCGATCACATCGACTTTGGAACCGTTTCCCACGCGCATCGTCACCTCGTCCTTAACCAATCTTCGCTTGATGCGTAGTCCCTGTTTCGAGTTGCAAATATTAGCAACAGAACCAGTATCAAATACCCAGGTGCTACTGCGAGCATTAGTAAGGTACACATCAATAACATGTATATCACATATACCTTTGTTCACCTTGCCATCCTTCTTATCCGCCAAATACTTGGGGCAGTTCCGCTTCCAGTGACCAGTCTGCTTGCAATAGAAGCACTCAGTTTCAGGCTTAGGTCCAGGTTTGGGTTTCTTCTCTTGAGTAGCAACTTGCTTGCCGTTCTTTTTGAAGTTTCCCTTCTTCTTCCCTTTGCCCTTTTTCTTGAAACTAGTGGTCTTGTTGACCATCAACACTTGATGCTCCTTCTTGATTTCTACCTCCGCAGCTTTCAGCATCGTGAAGAGCTCAGGAATAGTCTTGTTCATCCCTTGCGTATTATAGTTCATCACGAAGCTCTTGTAGCTTGGTGGCAGTGATTGAAGAATTCTGTCAATGACGCAATCATCTGGAAGATTAACTCCCAATTGAATCAAGTGATTATTATACCCAGACATTTTGAGTATATGCTCACTGACAGAACTGTTCTCCTCCATCTTGCAGCTATAGAACTTATTGGAGACTTCATATCTCTCAATCCGGGCATTTGCTTGAAATATTAACTTCAACTCCTGGAACATCTCATATGCTCCATGACGTTCAAAACATCGTTGAAGTCCCAATTCTAAGCCGTAAAGCATGGCACACTGAACTATCGAGTAGTCATTAGCTTTGCTCTGCCAGACGTTCATAACATCCGGCGTTGATCCTGCAGCAGGCCTGGCACCCAGCGGTGCTTCCAGGACGTAATTCTTCTGTGCAGCAATGAGGATAATCCTCAAGTTATGGACCCAGACCATGTAATTGCTACCATCATCTTTTAACTTTGCTTTCTCAATGAACGCATTAAAATTCAACGGAACAACAGCACGAGCCATCTATCTACAATCAAACATAAACAAGCAAGATACTAATCATGTACTAAGTTTCATGATAAATTTAAGTTCAGTTAATCAAATTAATTAAAGAACTCCCACTTAGATATACATCCCTCTAATCCTCTAAGTGATTACGTGATCCAAATCAACTAAACCATAACCGATCATCACGTGAGATGGAGTAGTTTTCAATGGTGAACATCGTTATGTTGATCATATCTACTATATGATTCACGCTCGACCTTTCGGTCTCCGTGTTCCGAGGCCATATCTGTATATACTTGGCTCGTCAAGTATAACCTGAGTATTCCGTGTGTGCAACTGTTTTGCACCCGTTGTATTTGAACGTAGAACCTATCACACCCGATCATCACGTGGTGTCTCAGCACGAAGAACTTTCGCAACGGTGCATACTCAGGGAGAACACTTCTTGATAATTTAGTGAGAGATCATCTTATAATGCTACCGTCAATCAAAGCAAGATAATATGCATAAAAGGATAAACATCACATGCAATCAATATAAGTGATATGATATGGCCATCATCATCTTGTGCTTGTGATCTCAATCTCCGAAGCACCGTCGTGATCACCATCGTCACCGGCGTGACACCTTGATCTCCATCATAGCATCGTTGTCGTCTCGCCAAGTTTGTGCTTCTACGACTATCGCTACCGCTTAGTGATAAAAGTAAAGCATTACATCGCGATTGCATTGCATACAATAAAACGACAACCATAAGGCTCCTGCCAGTTGCCGATAACTCGGTTACAAAACATGATCATCTCATACAATAAAATTCAGCATCATGTCTTGACCATATCACATCACAACATGCCCTGCAAAAACAAGTTAGATGTCCTCTACTTTGTTGTTGCAAGTTTTACGTGGCTGCTACAGGTTTAAGCAAGAACCAATCTTACCTACGCATCAAAACCACAATGATAGTTTGTTAATTTGACTCCGTTTTAACCTTCGCAAGGACCGGGCGTAGCCATACTCGGTTCAACTAAAGTTGGAGAGACAGTCGCCCGCAAGCCACCTATGTGCAAAGCACGTCGGGGGAACCGGTCTCGCGTAAGCGTACGCGTAATGTTGGTCCGGGTCGTCTCGTCCAACAATGCCGCCGAACCAAAGTATGACATGCTGGTAGGCAGTATGACTTATATCGCCCACAACTCACTTGTGTTCTACTCGTGCATATAACATCAACATAAATAACCTGGCTCGGATGCCACTGTTGGGTTTCGTAGTAATTTCAAAAAATTTCCTACGCACACGCAAGATCATGTGATGTATAGCAACGAGGGGAGAGTGTGATCTACATACCTAGTAGATCGACAACGGAAGCGTTTGGTTGATGTAGTCGTACGTCTTCACGATCCGACCGATCAAGCACCGAAACTACGGGCACCTCCGAGTTCGAGCACACGTTCAGCTCGATGATGATCCCCGGACTCCGATCCAGCAAAGTGTCGGGGAAGAGTTCCGTCAGCACGACGGTGTGGTGACGACCTTGATGTACTACAGCAGCAGGGCTTCGCCTAAACTCCGCTACAGTATTATCGAGGACTATGGTGGCTGGGGGGCGCCGCACACGGCTAAGGAATAGATCACGTGGATCAACTTGTGTCTTTTTGGGGTGCCCCTGCCTCCGCATATAAAGGACTAGAGGGGGGAGGCTGGCCGGCCAAGGGTGGTGCGCCAGGAGAGTCCTACTCCCTCTAGGAGTAGGATTCCCCCCCCCCCAATCCTAGTTGGAATAGGATTCGCGGAGGGGGAAA
>NC_041382.1:716315982-716411332 GCF_002162155.2 Triticum dicoccoides | reverse complement strand
CTCTCCTTGTCCTAATAGGACTAGGGGAGGGAGGGAGGCGCGCAGCCCATCTTGGGCAGCCCCTTCTCTTTTCCACTAAGGCCCACTAAGACCCATATAGCTCCCGGGGGGGTTCCGGTAACCTCCCGGTACTCCGGTAAAATCCCGATTTCACCCGGAACACTTCCGATATCCAAACATAGGCTTCCAATATATCAATCTTTATGTCTCGACCATTTCGAGACTCCTCGTCATGTCCGTGATCACATCCGGGACTTCGAACAACCTTCGGTACATCAAAATGCATAAACTCATAATATAACCGTCATCGTAACCTTAAGCGTGCGGACCCTACGGGTTCGAGAACAATGTAGACATGACCGAGACATGTCTCCGGTCAATAACCAATAGCGGGACCTGGATGCCCATATTGGCTCCTACATATTCTACGAAGATCTTTATCGGTCAGACCACATAACAACATACGTTGTTCCCTTTGTCATCGGTATGTTACTTGTCCGAGATTCGATCGTCGGTATTCCAATACCTAGTTCAATCTCGTTACCGGCAAGTCTCTTTACTCGTTCTGTAATACATCATCCCGCAACTAACTCATTTAGTTGCAATGCTTGCAAGACTTAAGTGATGTGCATTACCGAGAGGGCCCAGAGATACCTCTCCGACAATCGGAGTGACAAAACCTAATCTCGAAATACGCCAACCCAACATGTACCTTTGGAGACACCTGTAGTACTCCTTTATAATCACCCAGTTACGTTGTGACGTTTGGTAGTACCCAAAGTGTTCCTCCGGTAAACGGGAGTTGCATAATCTCATAGTTATAGGAACATGTATAAGTCATGAAGAAAGCAATAGCAACATACTAAATGATCGGGTGCTAAGCTAATGGAATGGGTCATGTCAATCAGATCATTCTCTTAATGATGTGATCCCGTTAATCAAATAACAATTCATTGTTCATGGTTTGGAAACATAACCATCTTTGATTAACGAGCTAGTCAAGTAGAGGCATACTAGTGACACTTTGTTTGTCTATGTATTCACACATGTATTATGTTTCCGGTTAATACAATTCTAGCATGAATAATAAACATTTATCATGATTGTAAGGAAATAAATAATAACTTTATTATTGCCTCTAGGGCATATTTCCTTCATTCCTAAGGGAACATGCTCAAGTTATGAACTTGAATAGTGTTTGGTTTCATCCAAATCTTCGTCTTGATATGATTGTGAGCACCTTTCATGTATTGTATATATTTTGATGATAAAATCATCGACATATACATAGGCCATGTACAATCCAATGGGTGATTTTGTTAATGACTACATGCAAGCAATCTTTATCCGAGTAATCATTGTTTGTATGTGGTGCAACCAAGCTACTAAAAGTAGTGGATGTAGATGCACCGAGTTTCTTTTCGTTTTACACCCTTATTTGTTTTCCTGTGGTGCAATTGATCTGGTAAAGCCTAAAAATATTAGCTATAGGGACCCTGAGTTATTTTAATATAAAAATGGGAGTCTACAAGTGCTAACAGAATGTGATTGCTGCATGTAGGGACTAGCTCTCTAATGTAACTCCTTGAGGATGATGCACTTGAAACGCTCTCTGGTGAGTTCCTAGTCTCCTCCCTCTCTCCCTTGTGGCTGATATTGTCTGGCCATCGAGCCATGACTGATTGTGGTGCTGACCATCTAGCCAATGATTGAGGACCCCGTTGTGTGGTTATGGTCTTTGTGGTGTTTTCTTCGGCCATCGCAATCTTGTGATTGTGATGATCTTGTTGGCATGTTTATGTTACTTTCTACGAATTACTTTTGGTCAGAATTGGTGTTTGTTTAGCCTTTTATTTCCAGATGATGTTACACCAGGTTTAATTTCATGAAGTGGCATGGAACAGTTACCAATTGATCAGGGTTATGCGATTGTTTGAGTTGTAATTCAATGAATATGCTTCTTGGCCATGCTAGAATTGGCCTTTAGAGTTAATATTTCTCTCGCAACCATTCTTGTCTTGTTTCATAGGTATAAGAACAAATATTCTTTTACCAAGTGCTAGTGTTGTGCTTTGTGTTGATGATAAGAATGTGGCATGCTTCACCTATTTATCATGTGTCGTGTTGTGTTGTGCACAGTGACGATAGTAAAAGGATTGTTTGACTTATGAGCTTGATTTATCAGATTTGCAAGAAATTTTTATGTGGCAGTGTAAGTCTGTTGTGAAATATGATGGCATGGGGAGTAGGGAGCATTTTGTGGTTTGACATTTTTTGTCGAACTAATAATCTTTGAGCGTGAATCAATCAAGTATCCTACTAACTGACCCTATAATGTGTCACGTTTCTACTGCAGCAATGGAGGATGCTATGAAGCGCCAAGACTAGCAACTTTTTGTTGGTCGACATTGTTGAGTACTAGAGTCGGCGTTTTGCATCGCCAAAGGGGAAATCTGCCATGCCGGGGATCTGGGTGGCGGTGGCCAAAGCATGGGAGCCCTCCATGGATGAATAGCTAAAGTGGTTAAGGAAACAAGGAAGTGATATCCCATCGTCCGTCGCCGGTAAAGAAATCAGGGACTGGCGCACATACGCCCATCAACCGTCGTCGCTTCCCTCCATCTTTGCCATAGCCAACAACTCCATGGCTTTCGTTAACCATGGCCACATCCTGCCGGCAACGTCGTCCAGATGCTCCACGAAGAGCTTCACCAGAGCCCATGATTTCGAGGTGGCCAATTACCTGCTGCTTGATGGCTTGGGCATCGACATGTACATCAGCTCATGCGTCTTCAGCGTTGGTGGCTACGACTAGACTATCCAGTTCTACCCAAGTGGTGAATCGGTCGTCTGTGCCGGTAAGGCTTTAGCCCTTTTGTATTGTGTCAGCCAACAGGAAGGTGCGAGGGCTAAGTTCACCTTGAATATGCTGAATTAAAAAATGAACCGGATAAAAAATAATTCATGAATGGCCCACTTGCATGAAGCCTGGGGCTGGGGCGCTAAATAGCATGGCGCCCTCGGACTAGCAAGGTGCCTCCGGACAGGGCGTCATGCTATTCAGCAGGGCCGCCCCAGCTCTGGGCATCATGCAAATGGGCCATTTTGTGTTTTTATTAATCCAGTTCATTTTGTGCTAAAGTTTCTGAAAAAGGAAAGATTTGTTCATTTTCACCAGGCCAGATGCAGCCCTTGGCACGCGCCTTCGTCATCGAAATTCAAAGTACGCCACGGGAAATCGACTCGCGGAGGCTGTCTTCGTAGGAAAAGATTCCACGGAGATCAGATATTTAGTTCGACAAAACAAGACCGGAGGTCGGCTGCCGTGCATTCGGTAATGCCGACCCTTGGATCTTCTACCATATTCAAAGACTGGCAGAAGCGTCACACATTGCCCCAAGAGCAAGTCGATGCATAACCCATCTTTTGGGGAACTTCGTGAACCAACTGTCAAGGCCTCGTCAAGCTATGGGAAGACAATGTGATGAGGTCGACCCTAGGCCGGAAGGTGCCAAGTCGGCCAGAAGGTGCTTAGTTCGTGGGCTTGTTCAGGAGTTACCGACGGTGCTATGACCCAGGAGTGACTCAAAGTGCCGGAAGTCAGCCCAGAAGGTCGACCCAAGACCCCCAGGCCACCTCATGGCGTCATCTTATCAGTCCGCCCTGGTAGCCCTCCAGTGGAAGGAACTGTCATCCTTGTCATGCAAGACGAGGAGGCCGGACCAACCGGGAGATTCTTCAACAGTCTAGAACTGACTAGGATTCTATAACCATAGGCCCATCGTGTCATTTTAAGCCGGGGATAGTCGATAGGCCCACTGGTATACCTATGATTCCTGATATCATCTTTGTACCCCGTACACCCCATCCGGTCAATACAATAAGAGAGTGAGTGGGGTTTTACCTCTAGAGCAAGGACCTGAATCTAGGTAATTTTGTCTCTTGTTCCCCTCTAGGCTTTCTGGCTAGTCACAGCACCCTACCGAGGGGTTTATCAAAATTTACACCGACACTATGTCTCCCACCTAAAAACTGGAATATTCTAAGGCTCTATTTTTTGAGTTAATCGATACTTTCTCAAGTGCAGTCACTTGTTAATGTATTTTTCTAGAGAAATTTTTTGTATTGACTAGTCAATTTCAAAAGAATCTTGAACCAACATATGGTTAGATGGTTAAGAGGACAGTAATATTCCCAGCCCACCACGGTTGAAGTCCTAAAGTTAACATTGATGCTTACATTTTTTTTGGATTTATTTCAGGCGCGTTCACTGGGAAAACACGTTTCCGTAGACTACAAAGGCATCTGTGATGACTTCGTCAACATGAGTGAGTGTATGTGTGTATGTGTTGTATGTGCATGAACGCCTTTTTTTAGACAAGTATATGCATGAACGTCTGCGTGTGTACTGTATTTTTTTTCTAAAGGATCTTTTTAGGGAACAAGGCCTTTTTTTTGGTAATAATTTTTCCGCAAGCCCATTCGGCTCCGGACCGAGCCTAGTTTCTCATGGGCTGATTTCACTTTTCTTTGTCTTGCCCACCGACGAAGTAGACTCTCACAGCCCGTCTGCTGCGCCTCTAGTCGACGGTCCCCAACACTTCCAAGTGACGGCGGCGGCGGTTTCTTCCTCTCAGCCTCCACCACCTGCGGGCTCGCCGGCGGTTGGACCTGCTCAGCGAGCGGGACTGCGTCCTCTCCTGGCGACGTTGCCGTGCATTGCCCGTCGAGTCTTTTTCTTCGGCGCGCCGCCCTCCTGCAGCTCCGTCGCCTTCTGTACCACGGTGCGCCGCTGCCCGTTCGTCGTGAACCATCTAGTTGGGTAGGCTTGGTTCAAATCTTAAATATTTTTCCCGATTTGAGTTTTCCTCAACTTTTGTAGATGGTAAGCTGTTATGCGTCAACGAAATGGTGGCGTGTTTGGGGTTGAGATCTCATTGTTATCAGATTCAAATCTGGGCTGTGTTTCTTTCGTTCAAGGTCCGATTTCGCCGGTTGAAACCTGTTGATCTCTCAGCTTAAGGCTCATATTTGCTAGCCTTGTAAACTGAATTTTGTCAGAGGAAGTTCTGTCTGCTTCGCAAGCCTGCGACACCCGTTGCATTTTTTTTCACCATGGCCAACAAATCCACCTCTGAAGTTAGCCATGGCCAGCTACCCAAGACATCGTCCACATGCTTGACGGAGGGTGTCACTGCGGTGCATGATTTTGAGGTGGCCAATTACCGGTTGCTGGATGGCATCGGCGTCGGCAAGCACGTTCGCTCAAGCAACTTCAGCGTGGGTGGCTTCGAATGGTTTATGAATTTCTTCCCGGATGGGAGGATGGCAGACTATGCTGGCTATGCATCAGTCTTTCTGGACCGTGTCATTCAACAGAATGACACACATAATGTCAGGACTAAGTTCACCTTAAACATGCTAGAGAAAGACGGTGAGGCACAATTAACTAAATGTGATGAGATAGGTCATGTCTTTTCCTCAGCAAAGTCATATTGGGGCTACTGCAGATTCGTTGCGAAAGAGAAACTGAAATCATCGTCGCAAGCCAACAATGGCTTGTTGATTATACGATGTGTTCTCACCGTGATAAAAGAACCTCGCACCGAGGTTAAGAGGAACACTGTTGTGGTTCCGCAACCGAATCTGCAAGACCAGCTCTGCCAAATGTGGAAGGATGGCCAGGGTGCAGATGTGACATTCAGTGTGGGTGGCCAATTGTTCAAAGCTCACAGATGCTTATTGGCTGCACGGTCTCTGGTTTTCAAGGCGGAGCTCTTGGGTCCGATGAAGGAGAAGGAAACACACTGCATCAAAATTGATGACATCGACCCTGAAATCTTTGAGGCTCTTCTTCACTTCATATACACAGATTCCCTGATAGTCGATGAGCACCACAAGGAAGGTGAAATTGCAAAACTGCAGCATCTGCTAGTTGCCTCGGATCGATATGGTTTGGATAGGTTAAATGTGATGTGTGAAAGTAAATTGTCTGAGTGCATTGACGCGGAGACTGTTGCAACAACATTGGTTTTAGCAGAGCAACACCACTGCAAGGATCTCAAAGAAGCCTGCATTGAGTTTATGGCTCCACGGAATGTTCTACAAGCTGTCATGGCAACCGATGGTTTCAAACATTTGGTAGCAAGCTGTCCTTTGGTCATGAAGGAGTTACTGGACATGGTGTCCCGGGGTGGCTAGTCTGGTACGTTCAGAGGTCAAATTATCATATGTGGAACTAGTTATGCAGACTGCTATTTTCAATCCATTGCTCGGTTTACCTATGACTTATTACGCCGTGATATTGTGATGAGTCGTGTTTGCATTTTTTATGATATTTTTACCATATCAGTTTGATTAGTACTCCATGGCATAACTCCTATTTGAGGAAAAGGCTGTTATCCAAGGGAGTGCTTGGATCATTCGTTGGCAGTATAAACTGTAAGATAATATACTGTTGCTCATGCAGTTTATTATTAAGTTCATTCAGAATTTTTCTGTATGATTGAATTTATTGTAGTGAGAATATTATTCGGGTATTATACTAGTACAATTGTCCAAAATTTAACTAATGATCCTCGTGCTTTATAGTACAACCATGTAAATGGTAACTTCAGATTCATTCTATTTTAGACAATTCTGGAGTAACCAATTTTACACGATTGTAGTTGATATTTTAGTATGCCAAATAAAGAGAATTCGTCCTATTTTAAGAGTAACCACATATGAGCCAAAAAAAAAGGTTCGTTCATATTATTATACACATGTATGTCAACTAAGTTCGAAAGAAAAGGAAGGGTGTTAAATAATGTTTTTGACTCAATGCAGCATAGCATGCATCTACCAAATAAAAACTGATGAGAGAAGGGGCGTTTGCCTACTCTCACTACTGAATCTGCCCGTTTTCTTCCGTAATTGTTGTTTTCTATTGCCAAGGTGTGTAGTAGGTAAGTTTCAGGTACAGTATCTGGTAGGGCTCCTGCAGTTTTTGGTCGTTTGGTTCTAGTTGTAAGTTTTTTTTATCCTTCTCTCTCTTAATATTACACATGCATCCTCCTGCGTGATTCAAGAAAAATAGTAAAAATCTTTTTCGAAGCATAGGCAAAAGATTTGCCTCATCGCTTAATTAAGCAGAAGAGAATTGCCCAGTTGATTAACGGAAAACCGGGCAAAAAAGGGTACAAACCAACCACATGTGGTATACTCACAAAACATGCAACCCTATAATTAAGCACATGATCAGCTCGACAACGTTATGCAACACGTAACAGCCATCAACCTTCACACTGCTACATCGCAAAGACAACCCCAACAAAAGTAACTCGGCTGAAGATCACCTCATTGGGCTCATTGGAGTCCTTGGCGGTGGCCGTGACGCCCTCACCACCATGGTCACAGTCTTGACAGCCTCTCGCCTTTGTGAACAATGGAGGCTTGGTTGGTTTTGTTACTCTCATCTATGACCATTGAGCATGTGGTGTCTTTGAGTGGCGAGGTTGATGAGACACCTAACTCTAAGGCTCTGTCTTCTGAGCAATTTGAGACGCTTGAGTACATAGTGTCGGTTGTATCTGCGGCTGATGATGCCGAGGCAGTCGGTATTTTGACGCCTGATCCCTTGGAGCCCACACAGCTGCTCGCCTTTGTGGAGCATGGAGGTTTGGTGTTGGAGTCACCCACTCACACATGACCGTTGTGCACGTTTCTGTGTGTGACAAGGTTGATGATATTCTCTTCCAGATAAAACTTCACAGCTTGCTCAAACGTTTGGAGACGGCTGGCCTTGGATCTAGCAAGACGATTTTGGAGGAGGCTATCAGGTGCAAAGGAAAGAAAAAAAAGAGTAAATATCCTTCTCTCGGTTTATCCAAATGCACAAACACAATTTACCAAAGGTTTTCTCATAGAAAAACTAAGCTATTCTGTTCACAACTTTGGTTGTTTGGTTGTAGCTACTAGTTGTAAACTGGGATGTGATTATGTGTCAGTTTTTGATTCGTGATTAGAAGGGAGGCAGGGCCCACCCCATGAGAATCAGGGGAAGAGATTAATTAGCATTGAGTAGTCCTTGGGAGGCCCGTATGTTAGAAATTTAGGGTTTTGCGGTCTACCCCTAATTCCTCTGCGCTTATCCGTGGTGCCGCTCACAATTCACATATTTGAGACTAGGGGGTAGGGACCTTCTTATACTGTCTTTTCAAAGAGTCCACCTCTTATACAGATATAAGATTCCTAGTCTTTTCCACTAGTTTCCGGGATAGAGTCCAGATCAAATTACCAACCACGATCATATTTGTCTGTTAACAGATTCTACCCGTTATGTCCCGGAGCACGTGCTTGTGAGCAACGCGTCATAATAAAGTATAAATTCTTCTAATTATGTAGATCAGCATTAGGGTTATAATCTAACTATATGATCTAGCTCCTTCCAATTATCAGCGTACCCGGGTAGTCTTTCCAATATAAATAGTATATTGTATTTCAGTGATAATGGACCAGCTTCCTTAAGCATATTTTACTTAAGTACATTTCAACAAGTGATAATTCCATGATAATTATGTAAAGTAATTCCATGCACAAATACATGTATATAATTCCATAATGAGGTATTCCGAATATTTAGTAATTCCTAATAATTGGAATATAGTTGCAGGACACATAATTCCAACATCTCCCACTTGTCCAAAACGATCATTCAAATATTCGTAAATCCATAGCCTTAACATGCTTACCAAATACCTCATGACTAATAGGCTTAGTCAAGGGGTCAGCAACCAGGTTAACACTACGTTGAAAATCCAAAGAAATATATAGTGATATCTTCCATCAATATGTTTCCTTGCTGTGACACTTAAGATCACTAGAGACCTTTTGTTTCTGCCTAATTATTCCAGCAGAGTTGTCCTCGGCGCCTTGAGTATTATTTCCTCGAGTGCAATTCCACCTTTATAGGCATCTTGAGTATTTTGTTTCCTCAAGTGAAATTCCGCATCAATTATTTTCAGTCACATATATCAATAATATAAATAATTCCACATTGAGTCAAATAGAAGATAACCATCTTGAATAAAGTTTCCAAAACCACATAAATATCAAATCCAATCAGTAAATGAAGCTCCATAAGAAATCATGTTCTGAAAGAAATTCCTGACTTCGGTCAGTGAACCTGCAACATATTAGTACTTCACAAAAAAATGGATATGCGTACCTGGACTTATTTCTCAACTCGTAGATACAGTAATAGCTTTCTCAATGTGTTTACCTTAAATATAAATTCCAAAACAAGTGACAGGTTGTGATGCATTTTTCACAATCTTATATGATGTGTGAGATTCCCTTAGCTGCTCGTCTTTCCTTCCACTATTTGGAGGCAGCATAATTCTGAAAGCTATGGTATGATTGTATAATGAAGATACATACAAATTCCAGTACCATTTATTATTCCATTTTCCTCATGAGTTTAAATATAATTCCTCACTGAGTATGATTCCCTTTATCAAAGGTATTTTAACAGATTTTCAATTTTCCATAGAGAAACACTTGAAAATATTTTCTATGTATTTCCACTCGTAAAACATTGGATGTTTCAAATGTTCCTTTCATATGAAAGTTAAAAAAAAAGACCAAGCTTTCACTTCCATCAATGTGACTTTATCATTGCAAACAATAAAACACATATACAATAATAATGCAAAATACTTTACACTTATATTTATAGATGACCGCCTTGCTTCATTTAGAAAACCATATGACCTGCTATTCCATTGATGTGAAGCTTGTTATAAGACCACACATTAATATACTCAATTAGCTTACCATGTCTTTAGTTCCACTTTCCCAAAATTCCAGGAGAGAGAGTTTCCACAAAGTATATTTCCCTTTATGTGAATAATTGAATAAAGGGAGTGATATTATACTATTTCAATGAGACAAATTTCCTCACAAATAAATAAATAAAACACTTATAAACAATGGGCTTGCGGTTGTTTGGTATGATTATAAGTTCCTGAAAGTGCGTTATATCGACTAGAGGGGGGTGAATAGGCGATTTTTATGAAATCTTCACTGAGGAATTTCAGGGTGAGGAAATTCCTGAGTGAAGAACTACTTGAAGTGGAATAAGTACTCAGAAGTAAACATAACAGAACATGAGCATGGTCTTCAAGATGAAATGAAAAACAGGCACAGAGTACAGAAAGCGTAAACACAGGATAACACAAGATGAAGACAAACAGACTAAAGAAATTGAACTGAGGAAATAGAGAAAGTCTTCAGTCAAAGTCTTCAAACAGATATGAACAAGCTCACAACATAAAAATAAGGAAATGAAAGGGTTGAGGAAATGGAACCAGGTAGCTTGGTGAAGACAATGATTTGGTAGACCAGTTCCAACTGATGTGACAGTTGTACATCTGATTAGGGCGGCTAGGTGTTTAAATCTGAGGACACACAGTCCCGGACACCCAGTCCTGAACACATAGCTCAGGACAGTCAGTCCTCACCGTATTTCCCTTGAGCTAAGGTCACACGGACCTCGCCCAATCACTCGTGGTAAGTCTTCAGGTGACTTCCAAACCTTCACAGACTTGGTCACTCGACGATCCACAATTTCCTCTTGGATGCTCTAGACCATGACGCCTAACCGTCTGAAAGATGCACAGTCTTCAAAGGTAACAAGCGTTGGATCCACGCAGGATCAATCTCTTCAGTGATGCTCAATCACTTTGGGTTTGTAGGTGTTTGGGTTTGGGTTTTTCTCACTTGATGATTTTCAGTCAAAGTCCTCGGAGGATGGGATGCTCTCAAATGACAAGTGTCAGTTTCTCTCGGAGTAGCCAACCAGCTAGTGGCTGTAGGGGGTGGCTATTTATAGCCTAGGGAGCAGCCCAACATGATAAGACATAAATGCCCTTCAATGATATGACCGTTAGGTGGGTAGATATTTTGGGACAGCTGGCGCATAGCACAGCAATGGTCAGAATTTTGAGTATCAAATTCCTCAGGCCTATCATGTTCCTCACTGTGTAGGCAATCCGCATTGGCGAATTCCTAACTCCTCAGTTAGAACAAATTCCTCAGAGACCAGAAGAACTTCGTCTCTGTCACTGAAGAAATTGACTGAGCTGTATGAGATTTCCAATGGCTTCACTCGAAGGGATTGGTAGGTGTAGGATTTGAGTTGAGCATCACTTGGAAAATTTTCCTTACTATTTCCTCGACCCCCTTTAACAGTACGGTGTTTCCTATGACTCAAGAAAGAGAAAATGAAACTACGAAAACAAAAGTCTTCACGCTTCATGTTCCTTGAACGAATACCAAGTCTTCAGGATTACACCAATTTCTTCACTTTCAAAGTCTTCAGAAAGTCTTCAGAAATACAAAGTCTTCAGTCGAAGAACTTCATTTTTACGGGTCGACTTTCTCTGTAAACATCAAACTCCTCATAGACTTATAGACATGTGTACACTCACAAACGCATTAGTCCATTAACCTATAAGTCTTCAATGCACCAAAACCACTAAGGGGCACTAGATGCACTTACAATCTCCCCCTTTTTGGTGATTGATGACAATATAGGTTAAGTTTTCAACGGGGATAAACATATGAAGTGTAAATACTGATATTGAGAAATTTGATTGCAAGATATAGAAGAACTCCCCCTGAAGATGTGCAAAGTGAGGAATTTTCTTTTGAAGCAATGCACACTTGAAGAGTAGAATCATGGAGATCTCCCCCTATATCTTGTAATCCATACACGCATTTAACATATAACATGAAGAATTTGAAATGCATGATGAAATATAGTGACTGATGTCATTCAGCATGCGTGCATTAGCATTAATGAGGAAAAAGCATGCAGAAAACAACTCAGCAAAAGTATCAGACCACCATAGAGTTTAAGTTTACAACTCGATCAAATAAAGTCTCAGAAGAATGAGAGTTGTAACTTAGAAAAAACGCCCATATAAGTAGACCCGCTTGAAGACTAACTCAAATTTCCCCCCTTTGTCATCGAATGACCAAAAGGATCGAAAATGAGGACTAACGCCCCTGAAGAATATCAAGTTGATGGAGGAGCGCCAGCGTTGTTGGGGTCGTTTGTCGTTGTAGGGCTTGCCGTAGTGTCGTCCAAGTCTTCATACTCGTCGGTGTCGTGGGATGAAGAATAGGAGCTGGCCAACAAGGTAGGAACTTTGACCTTCTTAAATTTCTTCGGAGGAGGTGCAGACCAGTCAAAGTTCTCCTTGAGACCCATTTGCTTCAGATCTTCTTCGCCATACAGATGTGATAAGACAGCCCAGGTGCGACCGAAAACTTCATGGAGGTAGTAATGGTGTTTCTTTATTGCATTATGTGTAGCAGTCATGTTGTGAAGAATTGAACCAAACTGATGCTTAACCCATTTATGGTCGCGATCCACCTTCTGGTGAAGACTAAGAAGCAGCTCACGGTTAGTCATCACTCTTGGAGCTGTGGCTTGAGGAGTTGACTTCGATGCATTTGCAGCAGAGCCATGAGTGGCAGAGTCATCATTGGTGGAATAAGATGCAGCTTTGCGAAACTGACCATCCAATGGACGAATGGCTTCACCAATGACAACAGGTGCCTTGCCCTTTTCATCAATTGAAGTAAAAGTTTGCTTGAGGACTTCAATCGGGGGTAGGTAGCTGAGGTGATTCTGAAAATCAGCCTTGTAGTTGAGTGAAGACCTTGTTCTGAGGAATCTCATAATGCAAGGAGCATAAGGCTTCAACTCAAACGGAGAGAGAGCAACATTGGCCAGAGTCCTCGTGAAGAAATCATTGTAATTGACAAGAATTCTATGAATGATGTTGAATAGCAGATTCTTCATGATGCCAACAATTTCCTCATCAGATGAGTCGTGGCCTTTGATAGGACTCATTGTCCTCGTCAGAATGCGATAGACTATTCTGGGCACATAGAGTAAGTCCTTCACAAGGAATTTGGTCCGTGGGGCTTGACCGGGCTTCAGAGGCTTCATTAATGAAAGTGCGTTATATCGATTAGAGGGGGGTGAATAGGCGATTTTTATGAAATTCTTCACTGAGGAATTTGCCGGTGAGGAAGTTCCTTAGCGAAGAACTACTAGTAGCGGAATAAGTACTCAAAAGTAAACATAACAGAATACAAGCATGGTCATCATGATGAAATGAAGACAGGCATAGAGTACAGGTAGCGTAAGCACATGATGAAGACAAACAGACTGAAGAAATTGAACTGAGGAAGTTGAGAAAGTCTTCAGTCAAAGTCTTCAAACACAGATATGAACAAGAACACAACACATTTATGAGGAAATGAAAGAGTTGAGGAAATAGAACCAGTAAGCTTGGTGAAGACAATGATTTGGTAGACCAGTTCCAACTACTGTCTCAGTTGCACGTCTGGTTGGAGCGGCTGAGTATTAAACTCGAGGACACACAGTTCCGGACACCCAGTCCTGAACACGCACCTCAGGACACCCAGTCCTCACCGTATTCTCCTTGAACTAAGGTCACACAGACCTTGTCCAATCACTCGTGGTAAGTCTTCAAGTGACTTCCGACCTTCACAAACTTGGTCACTCGGCGATCCACAATTCCTCTTGGATGCTCTAGACCATGACGCCTAACCGTCTAGAAGAAGCACAACCTTCAAAAGTAACAAGCGTCGGATCCACGCAGGATCAATCTCTTCAGTGATGCTCAATCACTTGGGGTTTGTAGGTGTTTGGGTTTGGGTTTTTCCTCACTCGATGATTTTCGCTCAAAGTCCTCGGAGGATGGGTTGCTCTCAAATGACAAGTGTCAGTTTCTCTCGGAGCAGCCAACCAGCTAGTGGTTGTAGGGGGCGGCTATTTATAGCCTAGGGAACAGCCCGACATGATAAGACATAAATGCCCTTCAATGATATGACTGTTAGATGGATAGATATTTTGGGACAGCTAGCACGTAGCACAACAACGGTCGGAATTTTGAGTAGCAAAATCCTCAGGGCTATCATGTTCCTCACTGTGTAGGAAATCCGCACTGGCGAATTCCTAACTCCTCAGTCAGAACAAATTCCTCAGAGACCAGAAGAACTTCGTCTCTATCGCTGAAGAATATGACTGGACTGTATGAGATTTCCAATGGCTTCACTCGAAGGGATTGGTAGGTGTAGGATTTTGAGTTGAGCATCACATGGAAATTTTTCCTTAGTATTTCCTCGACCCCCTTTAACAGTACGGTGTTTCCTATGACTCAAGAAAGAGAAAATGAAACTACGAGAACAAAAGTTTTCACGCTTCATGTTCCTCAAATGAATACCAAGTCTTCAAGGTCACACCAATTTCTTCACTTTCAAAGTCTTCAGAAAGCCAAAGTCTTCAGTCGAAGAACTTCATTTTTAGGGGTCGACTTTCTCTGTAAATATCAAACTCCTCATTGACTTATAGACCTGTGTACACTCACAAACGCATTAGTCCCTTAACCTATAAGTCTTCAATACACCAAAATCACTAAGGGGCACCAGATGCACTTACAATCTCCCCCTTTTTGGTGATTGATGACAATATAGGTTAAGTTTTCAACGGGGATAAACATATGAAGTGTAAATATTGATATTGAGGAATTTGATTACAAGATATAGAAGAACTCCCCCTGAAGATGTGCATAGTGAGGAATTTGCTTTTGAAGCAATGCACACTTGAAGAGTTGAGTCATGAAGATCTCCCCCTATATCTTGTAATTCATACACGCATTTTACATATAATAGTGAAGAATTTGAAATGCATGATGAAATATGGTGACTAATGTAATTCAGCATGCGTGCAATAATATTAGCGAGAAATAAGCATGCAGAAAAAACGACTCAAGAGTATCAAAGCACCATCAGGTTTAAGTTTACAACTCGATCCAGTAAAGTCTCAGAAGAACGAGAGTTGTAACTTAAAAAAACGCCCATATAGAAAGACCCGCTTGAAGACTAACTCAAAATTCTCCCCCTTTGTCCTCAAATGACCAAAAGGATCGAATATGAGGACTAAACGCCCCTGAAGAATGTCAAGTTGATGAAGGAGCGCCAGCGTTGTTGGGATCGTTTGTTGTAGTAGGGCCTGCCGCAGTGTCGTCCAAGTCTTTATTCTCATCAGTGTCGCGTGATGAGGAATATGAGCTGGCCACCAGAGAAGGAACCTTGACCTTCTTGAATTTCTTCGATAGGGGTGCAGACCAGTCAAAATCTTCCTTGAGACCCATTTTCTTCAGATCTTCTTCACCATACAGATGTGATAGTATTGCCTAGGTGCGACCGAAGACTTCATGGAGGTAGTAATGGTTTTTCTTCACTGCATTGTGTGTAGCAGTCATGTTGTGAAGAAATGAACCAAACTGACGCTTAACTCATTTATGATTTCGATCCACCTTCTGGTGAAGACTAAGCAGAATCTCACGATCAGTCACACGAGGAGCAGTGGCTTGAGGAGTAGACTTGGGTGCATTGGCAGAGTCATGTGTGGCAGAGTCATCATTGGTGGAATAAGAGGCATCTTTGCGAAACTGTCCATCCAATGGATGAATGCCTTCATCTATAACAGCTGGTGCCTTGCCCTTTCCGTCAACTAAGGAATAGGTCTGCTTGAGGACTTCAATCAGGGGCAAGTAGCTGAGGTGATTCTGGAAATCAGCTTTCTAGTTGAGTGAAGACCTTGTCCTGAGGAATCTCATAATCCAAGGTGCATAAGGCTTCAGCTCAAATGGAGACAGTGCAACATTTGCCAGAGTCCTCATGAAGAAATTGTGATAATTGACAGGAATGCCATGAACGATGTTGAATACCAGATTCTTCATGATGCCAACAATTTCCTCGTCAGATGAGTCGTGGCCTTTGATAGGACTTATTGTCCTCGTAAGAATACGATAGACAGTTCTGGGCACATAAAGCAGTTCCTTCATGAGGAATTTGGTTCTTGGTACCTGACCAGGCTTCAAAGGTTTCATCAGCACCTGCATGTAGTGATTTGTAAGCTCAGGTTCACTGTAGATGCAACGAGCTTCTTCAAGGGGAGGACTGAGTGGTAAGGCACGAAGCAAGTCAAAGGCTGGTGCAGTGTAGTGAGTGTTTTCAGACATCTAGTTCAGCACCCATGAATTCACATCTTCAGAATCTCCTGTGATGTGCAGCGTTGCATAGAATTGAAGAATCAGTTCTTCATTCCAATCCCAGATGTCAGAGCAAAAGTTTAACAGTCTAGCGTCGTGAAGAACACTGAGGACTGGTGCGAAGCACGGTAGAGATTCCATATCCATGTGAGGAATGTGCTCATGATAGAAGATTATCTCTTTGTTGAACAACACCGAGGAATAGAAATTGGCTTGACTAGCAGCCCAGAAACGCATCTTCCTAATGCGAGCAGAGTTATATGGGTTGTAGTCTTCGAAGAATACGTGCTCGCCGAAGAAATCATCAGCCTTGAACTTTTGCTTGCGTGAGAATGGATCCTTTGGCTTTGGCAGAGGAGTGTCAGTGAGTTGCATCACGACCTCAAGAATCACAATCTCAGGTTCTTCAGGCTGAGGAATTTCTGGTTCCTCTTCAATGGCAGTCTGTGTCTTCAGATGTTCAGCAGCAGCAGTTTCTTCAGCACTAGTGGCTGGAATTTCCTCATGTACAGATGAAGTGGGGTGAGTTTCTTCAGAGCCCATTTGAACAGTTTGTGCAGGTGACTGAGGTATTTGCTGCAACGGTGTGAACATTGGAGAGTTTGGATGCTGACTTTCCTAGAATTCATCACTTATTACGGGTGTGGAGCAGCCAACGTCCACATCTTCATCTTCCATTTCTTCAATGCCAGCCTCTTCAGCTGTGAACTGAGGCATAGGCGAGGAGATAACAGGTGTTTAAGGGATCGCATCCACTTCAATTTCTTCATCAATCTGCTCTGACGAAGCAGCAGAATGATTTTCTTCATCAGATCCACTAGGGATCTCATATTCTTCACCAAAAGGAACAAGGTCCTTTGATGGCATGGTTGAGATTGGAATATCATCAATGGGATTAGCAAATGAACTTGTCAAAGGCTTCATCTTCTTCGGAACTGAAGAATATGAAGTAGTTGATGCTTTCCTTTTCTTCACTGCTGCACGCTCTGCAGCCTTGGTCTTCTTCACATCTGATGCAGATGGAAGGATCAGAGTTGGTATTGGCGCAGGAGGAGCAGAGGAATCTGGTTGATTTTCTTCACGCACAACTGATGCAGTTTCCCTCATTTCTTCAGTTTCTTCAGGCGCACCACTAGTGGATGCCCTGATAATTTCTTCAGCGGCTGGAATGCAGTCATCAGCCCTGGAACTCACGTTTTCTTCAGCAGCCTGATTGTCATCAGCGGTGCTGGCATTTTCTTCAGTAGGCCGAGCAGATGCTTCAGCCTGAGGAATTTCCTGTTGCGTTGGGGCTCCAACATTGGAGGTGAACTGTTCTGTTATCTTTACAAATCAGACTTTGGCTCCCAGCCAGTCAGCATAATAGTGATCAAATTCATCACTCAATTTCTTGATTTCTGATTGGAGAGCAACAAGTTCTTCAGGTGAAAGTTTCCGAATGTTTTGCTTCAGAAAGCGCTCTTTCTTGTACTGCGCTTTCTTCACCCTCCTCCCCTGTTCAAATTTCCATTTCTCTTCTTGTATGAAGTGAGTCAGCATGTGACTTTGGCCAGGAGTGAGCTTGAAGTCAGGCATGGGAGTGTTGGGGTCCTTGTGCCAAATGTCAATGTATTCGAGGATCAACTTGGGATCCAAAAGAAGTGGCACATTTGTTCCCTTGGCTCTAGCGGCCCTGACTTGCCTATCTCTGATGATTTCTGCAAGTTCATCACCATCAGCTTCGTCTTCTTCAGACGACACTTGGAAAGTGACTTGCTTCTTCCGAGGACTTGGGCGAGGACCTCGTCCAACAGTGGCCTTTGTCTTCAGGAGAGAGGGTCCCGTTGAGGAATTTGGTGCAGCTGAGGAACTAGATGAGACACCTGAGGCAATGGAGATGCCTGCGGTCCTTTGGCACGAGGCAAGATTTACAGGTGCAGAGGACTTTGTCGGAACAGCTGAGGACTTTGGAGGAGCTGAGGGTTTTGAAGGAGCAGGAGCAGCATGAGGAATTTGTCGTGAGGGCTTTGAGGATTCTGGCCGTGAGGGCATTGTTGGTGAAGCACTTGGCTTGCGCGCAGGCTTCTTTGACATAGTCTTCTTCGGCTTGACAGTAGAGGCCTCAACAGAGGCAGCAGCAGCAGCAGAGTCTTCATTGAATTTCCTCACCGCTTCTCTGGCTTGCTTAGCCAACTTGGCTTGGCGCTTGGCCCATTCATCAGGATAGTCCTCACCGCGCTTGAGGCTGGTGGGATCAGCTATTTGGCCAGGTGCCAATGGAGGTCTTGGGCATGGAGGATTGAGTGCGAATTTCTTCATGTACTTGGGAGTGACATATCTGTACTCCCTCCACTCTCTAGCCCATCTCCTCTCTATCTTCGGAATGCTCACCGTGCGCTCATTCTTGGTTTCTTCAGTAGGTGTGCAGTACCCAGCATATATTTCATCAGGGATCTCAAACACTGTATTGACCTCAGGCCTCTTTCCTCCTTTCTGTGGCTTCTTACCATCAGCCATTTTCTTCAGTTGAGGAATTTGGACAATTGAATTCTCTAAAGAAGTATGCAACTTTTCTTTGAGGAACGCTGCAAATGAGTTAAGTTGATGAGAACCTAGTGATTCAGCAGCTGACATGAGTACCTGTGAACAGAGTATAGTTGCGAGGAATTTGGAGAGGTCATATGCGTTCTCAGAAGGTTTTTCAAAAAGAACAAGTTTGAGGAATTTGACCAGATGAGTCTTGAAGAATTTCACTAAGCGTTCTTTGTCTTAGGTTCCAAAGTTGTATAGATCGAAGATCCACACAATTGAGGAATCTTGAAGAAAAATGATGCTTAGAGAAATGAATCAAGAACAGATGACTTGTGAGGTGTTTAGTGTGTGAGGATATGAAGAAAAACACCTTTGAAGATTTTGTAGATAATCATTCGAATCAACGAGGGCAGTAAAAGTAACTTTTAATTACCCTGTATGAAGAACACGACGAACAGTGAAGTGGAGAGGTGAAGTTCGTCTGTGTAGATCTTCCACGCCCTAACTCGGCGGAGGAAGACGGCTACGGCGGCGACAGAGTGAAGATTTCCGCGGTCGGCGCGAGTACGGCGGCGACGAGGTTGAGGCAGTGAAGCTCTTCCTCACCGGCGATGATGAAGTAGCGGCGAATCTAGGGTTTGAGAAGCTCGAGCTGGAGAGAGGTCGAGCGAAGTAAAAGAAGTGAGTAAGGGAAGGAGGGGTATTTATAGCCACGGTGAAAAACTGTTCGCCCGAAGAAATTGGACAAACGTGCCCCTGAGCCTTCTCATTCGCTTGACATGTGTCACCCACGAACTGAGAGGTGGAGATCGTGTGCGATCGTGGGTGAATGGATAAGTGTATCGTGGGATGCGGAGCGGTTTGAGCGCCAAAGCCGAAAATTTAGATAAGATAGGTTTTAAAGTTCCGTTCGCAATTTCTTCAGCTGACAAGGACCCAGTGAAGATTTTGAACGAGTTTCAAATAGAATGCACATGAAGAATTTGTGAATAGTTTGGGTTGAGTATAGCATAGAGGGAAAGGGTCCGATCACATTCACTTAGCAGAAAAACCAACTTGAAGAATTAGCAATAAGTGAATGTTGTAGAGGACATAAACTCTCTCTCTCTCTCTATATATATATATATATATATATATATATATATATATATATATATATATATATATATATATATATATATATATATATATATATATATATAGCCAATGAAGAAAGACGACAGAAACTGTGAAGACAATGCAAAGTTGAAGAATATGAATAATTGAGAAATTTCAACTTTTGGTGGTGGCGTGACAAACCGTATAAGAATGATGATTTCAGACACCGCGTACAATTATCGTAGGGTTCTGAGAATCAAATTCTTCGTTAATTTCTTCACATTAAGAGTGTTATTCTTCATTGATTGAAGAAAAATGTTTCTTCATGTGTTGCACATCTAAGTCATCAATTTTGCGTAAGTGTTAGGATGAGTGTCCCTTTCAAAGAACATTCGAAGATTCTAGGATATTTAGCTCACACCGTAACTGCCTAAATCTCTTCTCATCCAAGGGCTTTGTGAAGATATCGGCTAGCTGTTCTTCAGTCTTCACATGCTCAATAGAAATATCGCCCTTCAACACATGATCACAAAGAAAATGATGATGAATCTGAATGTGCTTAGTCTTCGAGTGCTGAACTGTGTTGTGAGCAATCTTGATGGCACTCTCATTGTCACAGAAGAGAGGCACATTCTTCATGTTGACGCCGTAGTCCTTGAGAGTTTGCTTCATCCATAGCAATTGAGCACAGCAAGAACCAGCGGCAATGTACTCAGCTTCAGCAGTAGATAGTGATACGCAGTTCTGTTTCTTCGAGGACCAACAGACCAAATATCGTCCGAGGAAATGACATGTACCAGATGTTGACTTGCGGTTCACACGATCACCAGCATAGTCAGAGTCAGAATATCCAATGAGATCAAAAGCCGAGCCCTTGGGGTACCATAATCCAAGTGTTGGTGTGTGAGCTAGATATCGAATAATATGTTTCACAGCCTTATGGTGTGATTCCTTCGGTGTAGCTTGAAATCGGGCACACATGCAAACAATAAGCATTATATCTGGCCTAGATGCACATAAGTACAATAAAGAACCAATCACGGAGCAGTATACCTTATGATCGAAGTCAATACCATTTTCATCAGTGCATAGATGACCATTTGTGGGCATAGGAATTTTGACGCCTTTGCAATCTTGCATGCCGAATTTCCTCAGTACATCCTTGAGGTATTTCTCCTGGGATATGAATATGCCATTGCGTTGTTGACGAATTTGAAGACCTAAGAAGAATTTCAACTCTCCCATCATACACATTTGATATTCTTCACTCATCATATAGGCAAATTCATCACTATAATGTTGGTCAGTACAGCCAAAGATAATATCATCAACATATATTTGGCACACAAACAATTCACCATCATAAGATTTAGTGAAAAGAGTAGGGTCGAGTGAACCGGGTTTGAAGCCTTTCTTCATGAAGAATTCCTTCAAGGTATCATACCACGCCTGTGGGGCCTGCTTGAGGCCATAGAGGGCCTTGTTGAGTCTGAAGACTTTGTCAGGATTCTTTGAATCTTCAAAACCTGGGGGTTGAGTAACATATACTTCTTCCTCAAGCTTACCATTAAGGAATGCACTTTTCACATCCATTTGATATAAAGTGATATCATGATGGTTAGCATAATCAAGTAATATGTGAATAGCCTCAAGTCTAGCAACAGGTGCAAAAGTTTCATCGAAATCAATTCCTTCAACCTGTGTGTAGCCTTGAGCTACGAGCCGTGCCTTATTCCTCACCACAAGGCCATTTTCATCTTGCTTGTTGCGGTAGATCCACTTTGTGCCAATGATATTGTGCTTGTGAGGATCTGGACGTTTGACCAGTTCCTAGACATTGTTGAGCTCAAACTGATGTAATTCTTCTTGCATGGCCTGAATCCACTCAGGCTCCAGAAATGCTTCATCTACCTTAGTGGGCTGTGTAATAGAGACAAAAGCATAGTTCCCACAAAAGTTAGATAAATGTGAAGCTTATGAGCGTGTGAGAGGACCTGGCGATTTGCTACGTCTTGAGCTTGCATTGGTTTTCTCCGAAGAGGAAGGGATGATGCAGCAGAGCAGCGTAAGTATTTCCCTCGGTTTTTGAGAACCATGGTATCAATCCAGTAGGAGGCCACGCTCAAGTCCCTCGTACCTGCACAAAATGATAGCTACTCGCAACCAACGCGATTAGGGGTTGTCAAGCCCTTCACGGTCACTTACGAGAGTGAGATCTGATAGATAGAATATTTTTGGTATTTTTGATATAAGGATGCAAAGTAAAAAGTAAAGGCAAAGTAAATAGTAAAACAATATAAAAGTGATGGAGATTGATATGATGAGAATAGACCCGGGGGCCATATGTTTAACTAGTGGCTTCTCTCAAGAGCATAAGTATTCTACGGTGGGTGAACAAATTACTGTTGAGCAGTTGATAGAATTGTGCATAATTACGAGAATATCTAGGCATGATCATGTATATAGGCATCATGTCCGTGACAAGTAGATCGAAACGATTCTGCATCTACTACTATTACTCCACTCATCTGTTGGAAATATGCCCTAGAGGCAATAATAAAAGTATTATTATTATATTTCCTTGTTCATGATAATTGTCTTTTATTCATGCTATAACTGTATTATCCGGAAATCGTAATACACGTGTGAATACATAGACCACAATATGTCCCTAGTGAGCCTCTAGTTGACTAGCTCGTTGTGATCAACAGATAGTCATGGTTTCCTGGCTATGGACATTGGATGTCGTTGATAACGGGATCACATCATTAGGAGAATGATGTGATGGACAAGACCCAATCCTAAGCTTAGCACAAAGATCGTGTAGTTCGTTTGCTAGAGCTTTGCCAATGTCAAGTATCTCTTCCTTTGACCATGAGATCGTGTAACTCCTGGATACCGTAGGAGTGCCTTGGGTGTATCAAACGTCACAACGTAACTGGGTGACTATAAAGGTACACTACAGGTATCTCCGAAAGTATCTATTGTTTTATGCGGATCGAGACTGGGATTTGTCACTCCGTGTAAACGGAGAGGTATCTCTGGGCCCACTCGGTAGGACATCATCATATGCGCAATGTGACCAAGGAGTTGATCACGGGATGATGTGTTACGGAACGAGTAAAGTGACTTGCCGGTAATGAGATTGAACAAGGTATTGGATACCGACGATCGAATCTCGGGCAAGTAAAATACCGATAGACAAAGGGAATTGAATACGGGATTGATTAAGTCCTTGACATCGTGGTTCATCCGATGAGATCATCGTGGAACATGTGGGAGCCAACATGGGTATCCAGATCCCGCTGTTGGTTATTGACCGGAGAACGTCTCGGTCATGTCTACATGTCTCCCGAACCCGTAGGGTCTACACACTTAAGGTTCGATGACGCTAGGGTTATAAAGGAAGCTTGTATGTGGTTACCGAATGTTGTTCGGAGTCCCGGATGAGATCCCGGACGTCACGAGGAGTTCCAGAATGGTCCGGAGGTAAAGATTTATATATAGGAAGTCCTGTTTCGGCCATCGGGACAAGTTTCGGGGTCATCGGTATTGTACCGGGACCACCGGAAGGGTCCCGGGGGCCCACCGGGTGGGGCCACCTGCCCCGGGGGGCCACATGGGCTGTGGGGGGTGCGCCTTGGCCTACATGGGCCAAGGGCACCAGCCCCAAGAGGCCCATGCGCCTAGGGAACCCTAGAGGGAAGAGTCCTTGAGGGGGAAGGCACCTCCGAGGTGCCTTGGGGAGGATGGACTCCTCCCCCTCCTCTTGGCCGCCGCACCAGATGCCATCTGGAGGCTGGCCGCCGCCCCTTGGGGTGGGAAACCCTAAAGGGGGCGCAGCCCTCCCCTTCCCCTATATATATGAGGCCTAGGGGCTGCCCATAACACATGATTTGATCTCTCGTTGGTGCAGCCCTGCCCCTCTCCCTCCTCCTCTTCTCCCATGGTGCTTGGCGAAGCCCTGCGGGATTGCCACGCTCCTCCACCACCACCACGCCGTTGTGCTACTGCTGGATGGAGTCTTCCTCAACCTCTCCCTCTCTCCTTGCTGGATCAAGGCGTGGGAGACGTCACCGGGCTGTACGTGTGTTGAACGCGGAGGTGCCGTCCGTTCGGCACTTGATCATCGGTGATCTGAATCACGACGAGTACGACTCCATCAACCCCGTTCACTTGAACGCTTCCGCTTAGCGATCTACAAGGGTATGTAGATGCACTCTCTTTCTACTCGTTGCTGGTCTCTCCATAGATAGATCTTGGTGATACGTAGGAAATTTTTTGAATTTCTGCTACGTTCCCCAACAGTGGTATCAGAGCCAGGTTTATTGCGTAGATTCTTTGCACGAGTAGACCACAAAGTAGTTGTGGGCGTTGATGTTGTTCAATATGCTTACCGTTACTAGTCCAATCTTGTTTCGACGGTATTGTGGGATGAAGCGGCCCGGACCGACCTTACACGTACTCTTACGTGAGACAGGTTCCACCGATTGACATGCACTTGGTGCATAAGGTGGCTAGCGGGTGCCAGTCTCTCCCACTTTAGTCGGAACGGATTCGATGAAAAGGGTCCTTATGAAGGGTAAATAGCAATTGGCATATCACATTGTGGTTTTGCGTAGGTAAGAAACGTTCTTGCTAGAAACCCATAGCAGCCACGTAAAACATGCAACAACAATTAGAGGACGTCTAACTTGTTTTTGCAGGGTATGCTATGTGATGTGATATGGCCAAAAGGATGTGATGAATGATATATGTGATGTATGAGATTGATCATGTTCTTGTAATAGGATTCACGACTTGCATGTCGATGAGTATGACAACCGGCATGAGCCATAGGAGTTGTCTTTATTTTTTGTATGACCTGCGTGTCATTGAAGAACGCCATGTAAACTACTTTACTTTATTTCTAAACGCGTTAGTCATAGAAGTAGAAGTAGTCGTTGGCGTGACAACTTCATGAAGACACGATGATGGAGATCATGATGATGGAGATCATGGTGTCAAGCCGGTGACAAGATGATCATGGAGCCCCGAAGATGAAGATCAAAGGAGCTATATGATATTGGCCATATCATGTCACTACTCTATTTGATTGCATGTGATGTTTATCATGTTTATGCATCTTGTTTACTTAGGACGACGGTAGTAAATAAGATGATCCCTTACACAAATTTCAAGAAGTGTTCCCCCTAACTGTGCACCGTTGCTACAGTTCGTCGCTTCTAAGCACCACGTGATGATCGGGTGTGATGGATTCTTACGTTCACATACAACGGGTGTAAGACAGTTTTACACAGCGAAAACACTTAGGGTTAACTTGACGAGCCTAGCATGTGTAGACATGGCCTCGGAACACGGAGACCGAAAGGTCGAACATGAGTCGTATGGTAGATACGATCAACATGAAGATGTTCACCGACGTTGGCTAGTCCGTCTCACGTGATGATCGGACACGGCCTAGTTGACTCGGATCATGTGATCACTTAGATGACCAGAGGGATGTCTATCTAAGTGGGAGTTCATAAGATGAACTTAATTATCCTGAACATAGTCAAAAGACCTTTTGCAAATTATGTCGTAGTTCACGCTATAATTCTACTGTTTTAGTTATGTTCCTAGAGAAAATATAGTTGAAAGTTGACAGTAGCGATTATGCGGACACTAGAACGCTTATGTCCTTAATGCACTGCTTAGTGTGCTGAACCCCAAACGTCGTTTGTGGATGTTTCGAACATCGAACATACACGTTTTGATAACTGCGTGATAGTTCAGTTAAATGGTTTAAGTAGAGGCACCAAAGACGTTTTCGAAACGTCGCGGAACATATGAGATGTTTCGAGGGCTGAAATTAGGATTTCAGGCTCGTGCCCACGTCAAGAGGTTTGAGACCTCCGACGATTTTCTTAGCCTGCAAACTAAGGGAGAAAAGCTCAATCGTTGAGCTTGTGCTCAGATTGTCTGAGTGCAACAATCACTTGAATCGACAGGGAGTTGATCTTCCAAATGAGATAATGATGTTTCTCCAAAGTCATTGCCACCAAGCTGCTAGAGCTTCGTGATGAACTATAACATATCAGGGATAGGTATGGTGATCCTTGAGGTACTCGCGATGTTTGACACCGCGAAAGTAGAAATCAAGAAGGAGCATCATTTGTTGATGGTTAATGAAACCACTAGTTTCAAGAAGGGCAAGGGAAAGAAGGGATACTTCATGAAACGGCAAATCAGCTGCTGCACCAATGAAGAAACCCGAGGTTGAACCCAAACCCGAGACTAAGTGCTTCTGTAATAAAGGGAACAACCACTGGAGCAGAATTACCCTAGATACTTGGTAGATGAGAAGGCTGGCAAAGTCGATAGAAGTATATTGGATATACATTGTGTTGATGTGTACTTTACTAGTACTCCTAGTAGCACCAGGGTATAAGATACCGGTTCGGTTGCTAAGTGTTAGTAACTCGAAATAAAAGCTACGGAATAAACGGAGACTAGCTAAAAGTGAGCTGACGATAATGTGTTGGAAGTGTTTCCAAGTTTGATGTGATCAAACATCGCACGCTCCCTCTACCATCAAGATTAGTATTAAACCTGAATGGTTTATTGAATCTCGATCGTAGTGATACACATTTTCATGCCAAAAGATATAAGATAGTAATGATAGTACCACTTACTTGTGGCACTGCCGTGTAAGTCATATTGGTATAAAACGCATGATGAAGCTCCATGTTGATGGATCTTTGGACTCACTCAATTTTGAAAAGTTTGAGACATGCGAACCATGTCTATTGGTATATACGCATGAAGAAACTCCATGCAGATGGATGGTTTGGACTCACTTGATTTTGGATCACTTGAGATATGCAAATCATACCACATAGGCAAGATGACTGAAAAGCCTCGGTTTCAGTAAAATGGAACAAGATAGCAACTTGTTGGAAGCAACACATTTTGATGTGTGCAGTCCAATGAGTGCTGAGGCATGCAGTGAATATCGTTATGTTCTTACTTCACAGATGATTCGAGTAGATGTTGAGAATATTTACTTGATGAAACACAAGTCTGAATTATTGAATGGTTCAAGTAATTTCAGAGTGAAGTAGAAGATCATTGTGACAAGAGGATAAAATGTCTATGATATGATCATAGAGATGAATATCTAAGTTACGAGTTTTGGCACACAATTAAGACATTGTGGAAATTGTTTCGCAATTAATACCGCCTGGAACACCATAGTGTGATGGTGTGTCCGAACATCATAGTTGCACCCTATTGGATATGGTGCGTACCATGATGTCTCTTATCGAATTACCACTATTGTCCATGGGTTATGCATTGGAGACAATCACATTCACTTTAAATAGGGCACCACGTAATTCCGTTGAGATGACACCGTATGAATTATGGTTTAGAGAAACCTAAGTTGTCGTTTCTTAAAGGTTTGGGGCTGCGACGCTTATGTGGAAAAGTTTCAGGATTAAGCTCGAACCCAAAGCGGATAAAATGCATCTTCATAGGACACCCAAAACAGTTGGGTATACCTCCTAATTCAGATCCGAAAGCAATATGGATTGTTTCTTGAATCGGGTCCTTTCTCGAGGAAAGGTTTCTCTCGAAAGAGTTGAGTGGGAGGATGGTGGAGACTTGATGAGGTTATTGAACCGTCTCTTCAACTAGTGTGTGACAGGGCACATGAAGTTGTTCCTGTGGCACCTACACCAATTGAAGTGGAAGCTTATGATATTGATCATGAAACTTCGGATCAAGTCACTACCAAACCTCGTGGGGTGACAAGGATACATACTACTTAAGAGTGGTACGTAATCCTGTCTTGAAAGTCATGTTGCTGGACAACAATGAACCTACGAGCTATGGAGAAGCGATGGTGGGCCTGGATTCCGATAAATGGCTCGAGGCCATAAAATCCGAGAACGGATCCATGGACTTTGGTGGACTTGCCCGATGATCGGCAAGCCATTAAGATAAATGGATCTTTAAGAAGAAGACGGACGTGGATGGTAATGTCACCGTTCATGAAGCTCGACTTGTGGCGAAAAGTTTTTCACAAGTTCAAGGAGTTGACTACGATGAGATTTTTCTCATCCGTAGCGATGCTTAAAGTCCGTCGGATTCATGTTAGCATTAGCTGTATTTATGAAATCTGGCAGATGGATGTCAAAACGAGTTTCCTTACCAGTTTTCGTGAGGAAAGGTTGTATGTAATACAATCAGAAAGTTTTTGTCGATCCTAAGGATGCTAAAAGGTATGCTAACTCCAGCGATCCTTCTAAGGACTGGAGTGAGCATCTCGGAGTTGGAATGTATGCTTTGATGATGATCAAAGATTTTGGGTTTGAACAAAGTTTATGAAAAACCTGTATTTCCAAAGAAGTGAGTGGGAGCACTATAGAATTTCTGATGAGTATATGTTGTTGACATATTGTTGATCAGAAATGACGTAGAATTTCTGGAAAGCATATAGGGTTATTTTGAAAGTGTTTTTCAATGGAAAGCCTGGATTAAGCTACTTGAACATTGAGCATCAAGATCTATAAGGATAGATCAAAATGCTTAATAATACTTTCAAATGAGCACATACCTTGACATGATCTTGAAGGTGTTCAAGATGGACCAGTCAAAGAAGGAGTTCTTGCGTGAGTTGTAAGGTACGAAGTTAAGACTTAAAGCTCGACCACGGCAGAATAGAGAGAAAGGACGAAGGTCGTCCCCTATGCTTAAGACGTAGGCTCTTCAGTATGCTATGCTGTGTACCGCACCAGAAGTGTGCCTTGCCATGAGTCAGTCAAGGGGTACAAGAGTGATCCAAGAATGGCTCACAGAACAGCGGTCAAAGTTATCCTTAGTAACTAGTGGACTAAGGAATTTTTCTCAATTATCGAGGTGGTAAAAGAGTTCGTCGTAAAGGGTTATGACGATGCAAGCTCGACACCTATCCAGATAGCTCTGAGTAGAGAGACCGGATACATATAATGGAGCAACAATTTTGAATAGCTCCAAGTAGAACAGTTGTTTGGAATAGCTCCAAATAGAGCGTGGTATCTGCATCTAGGAGATGACATAGAGATTTGTAAAGCACACACGGATCTGAAAGGTTCAGACCCGTTGACTAAAACCTCTCTCACAAGCAACATGATCAAACATAAAACTCATTGAGTGTTAATCACATAGTGATGTGAACTGGACTACTGACTCTAGTAAACTCTTGGGTATTAGTCACATGGCGATGTGACCTGTGAGTGTTAATCACATGGCGATGTGAACTAGATTATTGACTCTAGTGCAAGTGGGAGACTGTTGGAAATATGCCCTAGAGGCAATAATAAAAGTATTATTATTATATTTCCTTGTTCATGATAATTGTCTTTTATTCATGCTATAACTGTATTATCCGGAAATCGTAATACACGTGTGAATACATAGACCACAATATGTCCCTATTGAGCCTCTAGTTGACTAGCTCGTTGTGATCAACAGATAGTCATGGTTTCCTGGCTATGGACATTGGATGTCGTTGATAACGGGATCACATCATTAGGAGAATGATGTGATGGACAAGACCCAATCCTAAGCTTAGCACAAAGATCGTGTAGTTCGTTTGCTAGAGCTTTGCCAATGTCAAGTATCTCTTCCTTTGACCATGAGATCGTGTAACTCCTGGATACCGTAGGAGTGCCTTGGGTGTATCAAACGTCACAACGTAACTGGGTGACTATAAAGGTACACTACAGGTATCTCCGAAAGTATCTATTGTTTTATGCGGATCGAGACTGGGATTTGTCACTCCGTGTAAACGGAGAGGTATCTCTGGGCCCACTCGGTAGGACATCATCATATGCGCAATGTGACCAAGGAGTTGATCACGGGATGATGTGTTACGGAACGAGTAAAGTGTCTTGCCGGTAATGAGATTGAACAAGGTATTGGATACCGACGATCGAATCTCGGGCAAGTAAAATACCGATAGACAAAGGGAATTGAATACGGGATTGATTAAGTCCTTGACATCGTGGTTCATCCGATGAGATCATCGTGGAACATGTGGGAGCCAACATGGGTATCCAGATCCCGCTGTTGGTTATTGACCGGAGAACGTCTCGGTCATGTCTACATGTCTCCCGAACCCGTAGGGTCTACACACTTAAGGTTCGATGACGCTAGGGTTATAAAGGAAGCTTGTATGTGGTTACCGAATGTTTTTCGGAGTCCCGGATGAGATCCCGGACGTCACGAGGAGTTCCGGAATGGTCCGGAGGTAAAGATTTATATATAGGAAGTCCTGTTTCGGCCATCGGGACAAGTTTCGGGGTCATCGGTATTGTACCGGGACCACCGGAAGGGTCCCGGGGGCCCACCGGGTGGGGCCACCTGCCCCGGGGGGGCACATGGGCTGTGGGGGGTGCGCCTTGGCCTACATGGGCCAAGGGCACCAGCCCCAAGAGGCCCATGCGCCTAGGGAACCCTAGAGAGAAGAGTCCTTGAGGGGGAAGGCACCTCCGAGGTGCCTTGGGGAGGATGGACTCCCCCCCCCCCTCCTCTTGGCCGCCGCACCAGATGCCATCTGGAGGCTGGCCGCCGCCCCTTGGGGTGGGAAACCCTAAAGGGGGCGCAGCCCTCCCCTTCCCCTATATATATGAGGCCTAGGGGCTGCCCATAACACATGATTTGATCTCTCGTTGGTGCAGCCCTGCCCCTCTCCCTCCTCCTCTTCTCCCATGGTGCTTGGCGAAGCCCTGCGGGATTGCCACGCTCCTCCACCACCACCACGCTGTTGTGCTGCTGCTGGATGGAGTCTTCCTCAACCTCTCCCTCTCTCCTTGCTGGATCAAGGCGTGGGAGACGTCACCGGGCTGTACGTGTGTTGAACGCGGAGGTGCCGTCCGTTCGGCACTTGATCATCGGTGATCTGAATCACGACGAGTACGACTCCATCAACCCCGTTCACTTGAACGCTTCCGCTTAGCGATCTACAAGGGTATGTAGATGCACTCTCTTTCTACTCGTTGCTGGTCTCTCCATAGATAGATCTTGGTGATACGTAGGAAATTTTTTGAATTTCTGCTACGTTCCCCAACATCATCGACCGCTATCCAGCATGCATCTAGAGTATTAAGTTAAAAACAGAGTAATGCCTTAAGCAAGATGACATGATGTAGAGAGATAAATTCATGCAATATGAAATAAACCCCATCTTGTTATCCTCGATGGCAACGATACAATACGTGCCTTGCTGCCCCTTCTGTCACTGGGTAAGGACACCGCAAGATCAAACCCAAAGCTAAGCACTTCTCCCATGGCAAGAACTACCAATCTAGTTGGCCAAACCAAACGGATAATTCGAAGAGACTTGCAAAGATAACCAATCATACATAAAAGAATTCAGAGAAGATTCAAATATTATTCATAGATAGACTTGATCATAAACCCACAATTCATCGATCTCAAAAAACACACCGCAAAAAGAAGATTACATCGAATAGATCTCCACAAGAGAGGGGGAGAACTTTGTATTGAGATTCAAAGAGAGAGAAGAAGCCATCTAGCTACTAACTATGGACCCGAAGGTCTGAGGTAAACTACTCACACTTCATCGGAGAGGCTATGATGATGTAGAAGCCCTCCGTGATGACGGCCCTCTTCCGGCGAAGCTCCGGAACAGGCCCCAAGATGGGATCTCGTGGATACAGAAAGTTGCGGCGGTGGAATTAGGTTTTTGGCTCCTGTTCTGATCATTTGTGGGTACGTGTGTATATATAGGAGGAAGGAGTACATCGATGGAGCACCGAGGGGCCAACGAGGCAGGGGCGCGCCCTAGGGTGGGGGGGGGGCGCCCCCTACCCTCGTGAGCACCTCTTTGCTTCCTTGCAGTAGGGTCCAAGTCTCCTGGATCACGTTCGGTCAGAAAATCACGTTCCCAAAGATTTTATTCCGTTTGGAATCCGTTTGATATTCCGTTTATCTGAAACACTGAAATAGGCAAAACACAACAATTCTGGGCTGGGCCTCCGGTTAATAGGTTAGTCCCAAAAATAATATAAAAGTGGAAAATAAAGCCCAATTTAGTCCAAAACAGTAGATAATATAGCATGGAGCAATCAAAAATTATAGATACGTTGGAGACGTATCACGCTTTGATGTCATTGATGATCTTTTCAACTTGCACTTCTTTTGCAATGCGAGGATGAGCTGGTTGTCGTTGAAGAATTTGATCAGCATTCTCTTCAGCACCATTTTCTTCAGTATTTTCTTCAGGTGCATTAGCTCGACGTTCTTCATGTTCTGGAATGAATTCTTCAGCAGATTCTTCAGTAGGAATGACATCCTCGGTAGCCTTGAACTTGATAGTTTCCGCAGGTTCTTGTTCATCTATCACAGTAGGTAGGTGCTCTCTTTGCGAGCCATTAGTTTCATCGAACCGCACATCTATAGTTTCAACAACCTTGTGAAGAACGTTGTTGAAGACTCTGTAGGTGTGCGGGTCCTTTCCGTAACCAAGCATAAAACCTTCATGTGCTTTCGGTGCAAATTTTGAGTTGTGATGAGGATCTCTTATCCAACATTTATCACCGAAGACTTTGAAATAACTTACATTGGGTTTCTTATCAGTGAGGAGTTCATAGGCAGTCTTCTTGAAGAATTTGTGAAGATATACTCTATTGATGATGTGGCACGCAGTATCAATTGCCTCAGTCTAGAAACGACGAGGCATTTTGTATTCATCAAGCATAGTGCGAGCCATCTCAGCAAGAGTCCTGTTTTGCTCCACGACGCCGTTCTGCTGAGGAGTATAAGGAGCAGATAACTCATGACTAATACCAAGTTCATCAAGATAGTCATCGAGACCAGAATTCTTGAACTCAGTGCCATTGTCACTTCTGATGTGCTTGATCTTCACACCAAGTTGGTTGAAGCCCTCGAGGAAAATCGTTTGAAGACTTCCTACACTTCATGTTTGTAAGTAACAAGGTGTACCCATGTGTAACGAGAGTAATCATCAACAATAACAAAGCCATATTGAGATGCTTCATTTGAAACAGCAGAATAATGATTAGGACCGAAGAGATCCATGTGAAGCAATTCAAATGGGCGAGTAGAGGTCATGACAGTCTTCGCTGGATGCTTGGCCTTTGTCATCTTCCCAGCTTCACAGGCTCCACATAGGTGATCCTTGAGGAATTTGACATTCTTGATGCCAATGACATGCTTCTTCGTCGCAAGCGTGTGCAAATTCCTCATGCCTGCATGACCGAGTCGTCGATGCCAGAGCCAGCCCTCTGAAGCTTTTGCAAGTAGACGCATGGCTGGTTGTGGTCCTGTAGAGAAATCAACAATATACAGGTCTCCTCTCCTAAAGCCTTCGAAGACTTTGGAATTGTCAGCTTCCATAACCACAACACAACGGTATTTGCCAAAGACAACAACCATATCAAGATCACAAAGCATTGAGACAGACATAAGGTTGTATCCTAAGGACTCAACAAGCATGACTTTGTCCATGTGTCGATCCTTCGTGATCGCAACCTTACCTAGACCCAATACCCGACTTTTGCCTTTGTCAGCAAAGATGATATGCTTCAGATGCGACGGAGATAATGGAGCATCCATCAATAGATTCTTGTAACCAGTCATGTGATTTATACATCCACTATCGAGGACCCACTCAGTGGCTTTGGGTTGATCATCCTGCAGATGAATTAGTGCAGCTTACAAACTCATATACTTCGTTAGTGAAGAATATGCCATCAATTCATCAGATCAATTTCATCAAGCAAAAGAACAGATAAAGCAATATGAGGACGTGAGAAATGAAAGTTCATTTCTTCATGATTAGTGAGGGAGTCCTGGATTAGGGGGTCTCCGGACAGCTGGACTATCTCCATTGGCCGGACTGTTAGACTATGAAGATACAAGATTGAAGACTTCGTCTCGTGTCCGGATGGGACTCTACTTGGCGTGGAAGGCAAGCTAGGCAATACGTATATGGATATCTCCTCCTTTGTAACCGACCTTGTGTAACCCTAACCCTCTCCGGTGTTTATATAAACCGAAGGGTTTTAGTCCGTAGGACAACAACCATAACATACAATCATACCATAGGCTAGCTTCTAGGGTTTAGCCTCTCTGATCTCGTGGTAGATCTACTCTTGTACTACCCATATCATCAATATTAATCAAGCAGGATGTAGGGTTTTACCTCCATCAAGAGGGCCCGAACCTGGGTAAAACATCGTCTCCCTGCCTCCTGTGACCATCCGGCCTAGACGCACAGTTCGGGACCCACTACCCGAGATCCACCGGTTTTGACACCGATAATTAGCCTGCGCCCTATCAGGCATTCTCAAGTCTCCATCAAATTCTTCAGATGATTACGTACGTCTGGACACCTGACCCTGCAGAAGAGATTAGTTCTTTTTCTTCACCACCCACATCTGAAGGGGTGGCAAAGAGTTCATCATTCTGCGAGCTCCATATGAGAAGGATGGCATAGAAGCCAGTCCATTTCGTTTCACATAAGAGGGGTTAGAGTAAGCATAATAGTAAGCAGAGAAATTCTTCGAGGACTTATGGACATAATGATTTGAAGAATAATGCACATATCCATAATCCTTAGATCTTCCCTGCGAAACAGACGGGTTAGCACGATGATGTTCATATGAGGACTTTGATCCTTTTGAGGAATATGATCCATGTGAGGAGTTTGGTCCGTATGAGGACTTGGATCCATATGAAGAATTTGGTCCATATGAAGAATTTGATCTGGGGTTCCTATTCTTCACAGGTGGCGTCATGATGACATTCACCTGAAGATTTTCAAGGCATCTTTTGGGAACCTAGATTTTCTTCATAGGGGAACCGTTCCTGCAGTTAGTGCCAACATATCTAACAAATACTTCACCATTCTGATTTTTGAACAGTTTATAGTTGGAGTCAAATGACTCATTATCAGAACGAGGAGATTCACATGCAAATCCAGATAAGTTAGATGGATCAACTGGAGGTCCCTTTGCAGCAACCCATGTAGTTTTTGGGTACTGCTCAGGCTTCCAATATGTACCATCAGCATTGAGTTTCCTCTCAAAGGCAATACCCTCTTTCCTAGGGTTCCTGTTGAGGATCTGCTTTTTAAGCACATCACAAAGAGTCTGATGCCCTTTGAGGCTTTTGTACATGCCTGTCATGTACAATTCCTTCAGCCCTGCATCGTCAGTGATACTAGCAATGTCCTTAGATGAGGAATTAGTGATAACAGAAGCATGTGAAGAATTTGAAACATTAGCAGCATTTGAACATTCAAGTGAAGAATTAGCAGATTCACGTTCAATGCATTTCAAACATGGAGGAACTAATTCTTCCTGAGAAGCGCTGATTTGTTGAGCAAGTAATGAATCGCGCTCCTTCTGAAGATCTTCATAACTCACTCTTAGCTTCTCAAGGTCTTGCTTCCTTTGAAGAAATTCATAAGAAAGCTTCTCATGATCGGATAAGAGTTATGATGACCTTGAAGATTGTCAAACCTAGTCTGAAGTCTCTAAAGATTTTCAGTCAAGGCTTTAGTGCGATCCATTTCTTCACCCAACATATCATCACTTTTGTCTAGCATGTTTTGAACTTTTTCTAAAGCCTTTTGTTGTTTTACAGCAATCTTAGCAAGTTTAGAATAGCTGGGCTTAAGGTTTTCATCAGATCATTCTCACTTGATTCAGAGGAGGTATATTTGAGTACCTTGGCACCCTTTGCCATGAAGCAATAGGTGGGAGCATAGTCATCATCGCCTTTATCAGCCTTGTTGGTGAGGTCATTTTCTTCGATGTTGAAGATAGACATGCTGACGAATGCAGTAGCGAGAGCTAGGCTCGCCACTCCGGATTCGGACTCCTCAGATGTCTCTTCATCATTTTCTTCAGATTCAGCCTCAGAGTCCATTTCCTTGCAAATGAATGCCCTAGCCTTCTTGGAGCTGCTCTTCTTGTGATATGAAGGCTTTGAGGATTTTGATGATGAAGATTTTGTGGATTTCTTCTTTTTTCTTCGCATCATCAGAACTGTAATCCTTGTATTTCTTCTTCTTTGATTCCTTCTCCCACTGAGGACAATCTTGAATGTAATGTCCAGGTTTCTTGCATTTGTGACAGAGCCTCCTCTTGTAGTCACTGGATGAGGAATCATTGCTCCTTGAGGGTCTTCCAAGGCGACCACGTCTTGAGAACTTTTGGAACTTCTTTACGAGCAGAGCTAGATCATGGCTTAGTTCTTCAGGATCACCAAGGCTGGTACCAGAGTCTTCATCTTCGGACTCAGATACTGCCTTGGCCTTCAGTGCACGTGATCTGCCATAGCTCGAACCATAGAGATCTCTTTTTTCAGCAAGTTGGAACTCATGAGTATTTAGCCTCTCAAGAATATCAGCGGGATCAAGTGACTTGTAATCAACACGTTTTTGTATCATCAATGCCAGAGTGTCAAATGAGGAATCAAGCGATCTCAGCAATTTCTTCACCATCTCATGGTCGGTGATGTCAGTGGCACCAAGTGCTTGAAGCTCATTTGAGATGTCAGTGAGGCGATCGAAGATTTGTTGAACATTTTCATTGTCGAGTCTTTTGAAGCGGTTGAAGAGATTGCGAAGAACATCAACTCGAGAGTCACACTGTGTTGAGACTCCTTCATTCACTTTGGACAACCTGTCCCAGATAAGCTTCGCTGTCTCCAAAGCACTCACTCTGCCATACCATCCTTTGCTCAGATGGCCACATATGATATTCTTCGCTTGAGAGTCGAGTTGCTTGAATCTCTTCACATCAGCAGCATTCAGAGAAGGTGTGACTGAGGGAACACCATTTTCCACAACATACCAGAGATCGTTATCAATTGCCTCAAGATGCATTCACATCTTATTCTTCCAGTAGGGGTAGTCCGTCCCATCGAAGGTAGGACACCCAACAGAGACCTTGATCATACCTGCGGTCGACATAACTAAAACTCCAGGCGGTCAAACCAAAATCACATAGAACAAGGGAGTACCTTGCTCTGATACCAATTGAAAGTGCGTTATATCGACTAGAGGGGGGTGAATAGGCGATTTTTATGAAATTCTTCACTGAGGAATTTGCCGGTGAGGAAATTCCTTAGCGAAGAACTACTAGCAGCGGAATAAGTACTCAAAAGTAAAGATAACAGAATACAAGCATGGTCATCATGATGAAATGAAGACAGGCACAGAGTACAGGTAGCGTAAGCACAGGATGAAGACAAACAGACTGAAGAAATTGAACTGAGGAAGTTGAGAAAGTCTTCAGTTAAAGTCTTCAAACACAGATATGAACAAGCACACAACACAATTATGAGGAAATGAAAGAGTTGAGGAAATAGAACCAGTAAGCTTGGTGAAGACAATGATTTGGTAGACCAGTTCCAACTGCTGTCTCAGTTGTACGTCTGGTTGGAGCGGCTGAGTATTTAAACTCGAGGACACACAGTCCCGGACACCTAGTCCTGAACACGCACCTCAGGACACCCAGTACTCACCGTATTCTCCTTGAACTAAGGTCACACAGACCTTGTCCAATCACTCGTGGTAAGTCTTCAGGTGACTTCCGACCTTCACAAACTTGGTCACTCAGCGATCCACAATTCCTCTTGGATGCTCTAGACCATGACGCCTAACCTTATGGAAGAAGCACAATCTTCAAAGGTAACAAGCATCGGATCCATGCAGAATCAATTTCTTCAATGATGCTCAATCACTTGGGGGTTGTAGGTGTTTGGGTTTGGGTTTTTCCTCACTCGATGATTTTCGCTCAAATTCCTCAAAGGATGGGTTGCTCTCAAATGACAACTGTCAGTTTCTATCGGAGCAGCCAACCAGCTAGTGGTTGTAGGGGGCGGCTATTTATAGCCTAGGGAGCAGCCCGACATGGTAAGACATAAATGCCCTTCAATGATATGACCGTTAGATGGATAGATATTTTGGGACAGCTGGCGCATAGCACAACAACGGTCGGAATTTTGAGTAGCAAAGTCCTCAGGGCTATCATGTTCCTCACTGTGTAGGAAATCCGCACTGGCGAATTCCTAACTCCTCAGTCAGAACAAATTCCTCAGAGACCAGAAGAACTTCGTCTCTGTCGCTGAAGAATATGACTGGACTGTATGAGATTTCCAATGGCTTCACTCGAAGGGATTGGTAGGTGTAGGATTTTGAGTTGAGCATCACATGGAAATTTTTCCTTAGTATTTCCTCGACCCCCTTTAACAGTACGGTGTTTCCTATGACTCAAGAAAGAGAAAATGAAACTACGAAAACAAAAGTCTTCACGCTTCATGTTCCTCGAATGAATACCAAGTCTTCAAGGTCACACCAATTTCTTCACTTTCAAAGTCTTCAGAAAGTCTTCAGAAATCCAAAGTCCTCAGTCGAAGAACTTCATTTTTAGGGGTCGATTTTGTCTGTAAATATCAAACTCTTCATTGACTTATAGACCTATGTACACTCACAAACGCATTAGTCCCTTAACCTATAAGTCTTCAATACAACAAAATCACTAAGGGGCACTAGATGCACTTACAATTAGAACTTGCATGTGATGAGCAGTGAGTTCAGGTTCTTGGTATAGGCAGTGAGCTCCTTCACTGGGTGGACTGATGGGCAGGGCGTGAAGTAATTCAGAGGCCGGTGCCTTATAGTGAGTGTTATCGGTCATCCAGTCCAAGACCCAGGTGTTGATATCTCAGGATCACCTGTGATATGCAGTGTAGCATAGAACTGAAGAATGATCTCTTCATTCCAATCAACAATGTCAGAGCAAAAGTTGAGGAGGCCTGCATCATGAAGCACACCGAGGACAGGAGAGAAGCAAGGCAACGATTCCATGTCCATGTGAGGAATATGCTCATGGTAGAAGATTTTGTCCTTGTTGAAAAGCAGTGAAGAATAGAAGTTGGCGTGGCTTGCAGTCTAGAAATGCTTCCTCCTTAGACGAGCAGAGTCATAAGGGTTGTAGTCAGTGAAGAATACATGCTTGCCAAAGAAGTCATCATCCTTGAATTTTTGTTTCTTCGAGAAAGGATCCTTTGGCTTGGGGTGAGGAGTGTCAGTCAATTGCATCACAACCTCAGGGATCTCGATCTCAGCTTCCGCAAGCTGAGTAATTTCAGGTTCTTCTTAAGTGCCAACCTGGGACTTCAATTCTTCATTTACATTTTCTTCAACACTAGTGGCTGGAATTTCTTCATGAACAGATGGGGTTGCATGTAGTTCTTCAAATCCCATTTGTACTTCAGTAGCTACAGGGGACTGAGGAATTTGTTGAAGAGGTGTGAACAGAGGAGAATTGGGGTGCTGACTTTCCCAAAAGTCATCATTCACCACTGGAGTAGTGCTTCCAATGTCCACATCTTCTTCTTCATCCAATCAATTTCTTCATCCAACTGCTCTGACGAAGCAGCAGAAGGAATGTCATCATCTGATCCGCTTGGGATCACATATTCTTCATCAAAAGGAACAAGGTCCTTTGATGGCATGGATGAGACAGGAACGACATCAATTAGATTGTCATAGGAACTTGTCAGTGGCTTCATTTTCTTCGGAGCTGAAGAATCTGATGCTGTTGATGCCTTCCTTTTCTTCACAGCTACACGCCCTGCAGCCTTGGTCTTCTTCACATCTGATGCAGATGGAGGAATAGGAGTTGGTGTAGGCATAGGAGGAGCAGAGGAATTTGGTTGAATTTCTTCAGGCGCAACTGATGCAGTTGCCCTGACTTCTTTATTTTCTTCACGCACAACACTAGAGGTTGCCCTGGCAATTTCTTCAGCAGCTGGAATGTAGTCATCAGCCCTAAAATTAGCATTTTCTTCAGCATCCCGAGTGTCATCAGTGGTGCTGGCATTTTCTTCAGTAGGCTGAGTAGATGCAACAGCCTGAGGAATTTCTTGTTGCGATTGGGCAGCAACAGGGGAGGTGAAGTTGTCAGCGAGTCTCACAAAACAAACCTTGGCACTCAGCCAATCAGCATGGTATGCGTCAAATTCATCACTGAGTTTCTTGATCTCAGACTGCATATTGACGAGTTCTTCAGTTGTACTGCGATTTCTTGATTTTCCTGGCCTTTTCAAATTTCCATTTCTCTTCTTGAATGAAGTGAGTCAACATATGACTTTGGACAGGAGTCAACTTGAAATCAGGCATGGGAGTGTTGGGGTCCTTTTTCCAGAGATCAATGTAATCAAGGATCAACTTTGGATCCAAAAGCAGAGGCACACTTGCGCCTTTGGCTCTAGCGGCCCTGACTTGTCTATCCCTGATGATTTCAGCAAGTTCTTCATCATCAGTTTCGTCTTCATCAGACGGTACTTGAAAAACGACCTGCTTCTTTTGAGGACTTGGTCGAGAGCCTCGTCCAGCAGTTGCCTTGGTCTTCAACAGAGTGGGACTAGTTGAAGAATGCAGTGGTGCTGAAGAACTAGCAGATGCTCCCGAGGCAATACAGATGCCTACTGTCCTTTGGCACGTGGCGAGATGCACAGGTGCTGAGGATTTGGTCAGAGCAGCTAAGGACTTTAGAGGAGCAGGTGAGGGTTGAGGAATTTGCCGTGAGGGCTTTGAAGAAACTGGTCGCGAGGGCATAGCTGTGGAACTTGGTCGAGAGGGCATTTGAGTAGAAGCACTTGGCTTATGAGCCGGCTTCTTTGGCATAGCCTTCTTGGGCTTACTTGCAGAGGCCTCAGCAGTGGCAGCAGCAGCAGCAGAGTCTTCATTGAATTTCCTCAATGCTTCCTTAGCAACTCTGGCAAGCTTGGCCTGGCGCTTGGCCCATTCATCAGGATAATCCTCACCACGCTTGAGGCTGGTGGGATCAGCTTCTTTGCCAGGTGCCAACGGAGGTCTTGGGCATGGAGGATGAAGAGCGAATATCTTCATATACTTGGGAGTAACATATTTGTATTCCCTCCATTCCCGTGCCCATCTCATCTCTATTCTTTGGATGCGCACTTTGCACTCATTCTTGGTTTCCTTTCCATGAGTGGACTCATCATGAGTGCAATAATCCTTGTATATGTCCTCAGGGATTTCAAATGCATTGTTGACTTCCAGCCTCTTTCCTCCCTTCTGAGGTTTCTTGCCATCTGCCATTTCTTCAGCTGAGGGTTTTTAACAATTGAGTTCACTGAAGAGATATGCAAATTTTCTTCGAGGAATGCTGCAAATGAGTTTAGTTGATGAGAACCTAATGATTCAGCAACGGACATGAGTACTTGTGAACAAAGTATAGGTGCGAAGAATTTGGAGAGATCATATGCGTTCTCAGAAGTTTTTTTTTTTGCAAAAAGAACAAGTTTGAGGAAATTGACCAGATGAGTCTTGAAGAATTTCACTAAGCATTCTTTGACTTAGGTTCCAGAGTTGTACAGATTTGAAAATCCACACAATTGAGGAATCTTGAAGAAAAATGTTGCTTAGAGAAATAGATCAAGAACAGATGATATGTGAGGTGTTTAGTGTGTGAAGGGTTGAGGAATAAACACCTTTTGAAGATTTGAAGAAAACATCAGAATCAACAAGGGCAGTAAAAGTAACTTTTAATTACCCTGATGAAGAACACGATGAACTAGGAAGTGTAGATTTGAAGCTCATCGGTTCAGATCTTCCACGCCCTAACTTGGCTGAGGAAGACAACTACGGCGGCGGCGGAGTGAAGAAATCCGCCTCCGACATGAGTACGGCGGCGACGAGGTCGAGGCAGTGAAGCTCTTCCTCACCGGCGATGATGGAGGTAGCGGTGGCGCTAGGGTTGGGAAGCTCGAGCGAGGGAGTGAGATCGAGCGAAGTAAAAGTGAAGTGAGGAAGGGAGAGGGGTATTTATAGCCGAAGTGAAAAAACCGCTCACCCGAGGAAATAGGACGAACGTGCCCCTGACCTTTCTCATTTGCTTGACATGTGTCACCCACTTATAGAGAGGTAATGATCGTGTGCGATCGTGGGTGAATAGATAAACATCACATAGAATGCAGAATGGTTTGAGCGGCAAAGCCGAAAATTTAGATAAGATAGGTTTTAAAGTTCCGTTCACAATTTCTTCAGCTGACATGAACACATTCAAGATTTTGAACGAGATTCAAATAGAACGCACATGAAGAATTTGTGAATAGACTAGATTGAGTTTAGCATAGAGGGGGAAGGGTCCGATCACATTCACTTAGCAGAACAAGCAACTTGAAAAATAGCAATAAGTGAATGCTGTAGAGGACATAAACTCACACACACACACACACACACACACACACACACACACACACATATATATATATATATATATATATATATATATATATATATATATATCTCCAATAAAGAAAAATGACGGAAATGGTGAAGACAATGCAAGTTAAAAAACAACTGAGGAATTTCAAAGAACTGGGCAAAAACTCAATTGAAGATTTTCAACATTTTGTGGTGGCGTGACCCACCGTATAAGAATGATGATTTTAGACACCGCGTACAATTGTCGTAGGGTTCTGAGAATCAAATTCTTTGTTAATTTCTTCACACTTAGACTGTTATTCTTCTTGATTGAAGAAAAACATTTCTTCATGTGTTGCACATCTAAGTCATCAATTTTGCATAAGTGTTAGGATTAGTGTCCTTTTCAAAGAACATTCGAAGATTCTAGGATATTTAGCTCACACCGCAACTTGCTAAATCTCTTCTCATCCAAGGGCTTAGTGAAGATATCGGCTAGCTGTTCTTCACTCTTCACATTCTCAATAGAGATGTCGCCCTTCAACACATGATCGCGAAGAAAATGATGGCGAATCTGAATGTGCTTTGTCTTCGAGTGCTGAACTGGGTTATGAGTAATCTTGATGGCACTCTCATTGTCACAGTAGAGTGGCACATTCTTCACGTTGACACCGTAGTCCTTGAGTGTTTGCTTCATCCATAGTAGTTGACCACACCAAGAACGAGCAGCAATGTACTTAGCTTGAGCAGTAGACAGTGATACGCAGTTCTGTTTCTTCGAGGACCAACGGACCAAAGATCGTCCGAGGAAATGACATGTGCCAGATGTTGACTTGCGGTCCACACGATCACCAGCATAGTTAGAGTCTGAAAATCCAATGAGATCAAACGCCGAGCCCTTGGGGTACCACAATCCAAGTGTTGGTGTGTGAGCTAGATATCGAAGAATGTGCTTCACAGCCTTATGGTGTGATTCCTTCGGCGTAGCTTGAAATCGGGCACACATGCAAACACTAAGCACAATATCTGGCCTAGATGCACATAAGTAAAATAAAGAACCAATCATGGAGCGGTATACCTTTTGATCGAAGTCAATACCATTTTCATCAGTGCATAGATGACCATTTGTGGGCATAGGGATTTTGACTCCTTTGCAATCTTGCATGCCAAATTTTCTCAATACGTCCTTGAGGTATTTCTCCTAAGATATGAATATGCCATTGCATTGTTGACGAATCTGAAGACCTAAGAAGAATTTCAATTCTCCCATAATAGACATTTGATATTCTTCACTCATCATATAGGCAAATTCATCACTGTAACATTGGTCAGTACATCCGAAAATGATATCATCAACATATATTTGGCACACAAACAATTCATGATCATAAGATTTAGTGAAAATAGTTGGGTCAAGTGAACCGGATTTGAAGCCTTTCTTCATGAGGAATTCCTTCAAAGTATCATACCACGCCCGTGGGGCCTGCTTGAGGCCATAGAGGGCCTTATTGAGTCTGAAGACTTTGTCAGGATGCTTTGGATCTTCAAAACATGGGGGTTGAGAAACATATACTTCTTCCTCAAGCTTTCCATTGAGGAATGCACTTTTCACATCCATTTAATATAAGATGATATCATGATGGTTGGCATAAGCATGTAATATGCGAATAGCCTCAAGTCTAGCAACGGGTGCAAAAGTTTCATCGAAATCTATTCCTTCAACCTGTGTGTAGCCTTGAGCTACAAGCCATGCCTTATTCCTCACCACAAGGCCATTTTCATCTTGCTTGTTGCGGTAGATCCACTTTGTACCGATGATATTGTGCTTGTGAGGATCTGGACGTTTGACCAGTTCCAAGACGTTGTTGAGCTCGAATTGATGTAATTCCTCTTGCATAGCTTGAATCCACTCAGGCTCCAGAAATGCTTCATCTACCTTAGTGGGCTCTATGATAGAGACAAAAGCAAAGTGCCCACAAAAGTTAGATAAATGTGAAGCTCTTGAGTGTGTGAGAGGACCTGGAATGTTGATGTTGCTGATGATTTTCTCCATTTGCACTTCATTTGCAATGCGAGGATGAGCGGGTTGACGTTGAGGAATTTGATCAGCATTTTCTTCAGCACCATTTTCCTCAGGTGCATCAGCATGACGTTCTTCATGTTCTGGAATGACTTCTTCAGCAGATTCTTCAGTAGGAATGACATGCTCAGTCGCCTTGAACTTGATAGATTCCTCAGGAGGTATTTCATCTGTCACAGGAGGTAGGTGCTCTCTTTGCGAGCCATTAGTTTCATCGAACTGCACATCTACAATTTCAACAACCTTGTGATGACAGGTGTTGAAGACTCTGTAGGTGTGCAAGTCCTTACCATAACCGAGCATAAATCCTTCATGTGCTTTCGGTGCAAATTTAGAACTGTGATGAGGGTCTCTAATCCAACATTTAGCACCGAAGACTTTGAAATAACTCACATTGGGTTTCTTGTCAGTAAGGAGTTCATATGCGGTCTTCTTGAAGAATTTGTGAAGATATACATGTTGGGTTTCGTAGTAATTTCAAAAAATTTCCTACGCACACGCAAGATCATGGTGATGCATAGCAACGAGAGGGGGAGAGTGTGATCTACGTACCCTTGTAGATCGACAACGGAAGCGTTAACTTGGTTGATGTAGTCGTACGTCTCCATGGCCCGACCGATCAAGCACCGAAACTACGGCACCTCCGAGTTCTAGCACACGTTCAGCTCGATGACGATCCCCGGACTCCAATCTAGCAAAGTGTCAGGGAAGAGTTCCGTCAGCACGACGGCATGGTGATGATCTTGATGTTCTACTGTCTCAGGGCTTCGCCTAAGCACCGCTACAATATTATCGAGGACTATGGTGGAAGGGGGCACCGCACACGGCTAAGAATATGATCACGTGGATCAACTTGTGTCTCTAGGGGTGCCCCTTGCCTCTGTATATAAAGGCTCAAGGGGGGGGGTGGCCGGCCAAGAGGAGGCGCGCCAGGAGGAGTCCTACTCCCTCCGGGAGTAGGACTCCCCCCTTTCCTAGTTGGAATAGGATTCGCGGAGGGGGAAAAGAGGAGAGAGAGAGGAGAAAGGGGGGCCGGCCCCCTCTCCTTGTCCTAGTCGGACCAAAGGGGGGGAGGGGCGCACGGCCCATCTCTCGCCACCTCTCCTCTCTTCCACTAAGGCCCACCAAGGCCCATATACCTCCCGGGGGGTTCCGGTAACCTCCCGGTACTCCCATAAAATCCCGATTTCACCTGGAACACTTCCGATATCCAAACATAGGCTTCCAATATATCAATCTTTATGTCTCGACCATTTCAAGACTCCTCGTCATGTCCGTGATCACATCCGGGACTCCGAACAAACTTCGGTACATCAAAATGCATAAACTCATAATATAACTGTCATCGTAACCTTAAGCGTGCGGACCCTACGGGTTCGAGAACAATGTAGACATGACCGAGACACGTCTCTGGTCAATAAACAATAGCGGAACCTGGATGCTCATATTGGCTCCTACATATTCTACAAAGATCTTTTATCGGTCAGACCGCATAACAACATACGTTGTTCCCTTTGTCATCGGTATGTTACTTGCCCGAGATTCGATCGTCGGTATCCCATACCTAGTTCAATCTCGTTACCGACAAGTCTCTTTACTCGTTTCGTAATACACCATCCTGCAACTAACTCATTAGTTGCAATGCTTGCAAGGCTTCAGTGATGTGCATTACCGAGAGGGCCCAGAGATACCTCTCCGACAATCGGAGTGACAAATCCTAATCTCGAAATACGCCAACCCAACATGTACCTTTGGAGACACCTGTAGAGCTCCTTTATAATCACCCAGTTACGTTGTGACGTTTGGTAGCACACAAAGTGTTCCTCCGGCAAACGGGAGTTGCATAATCTCATAGTCATAGGAACATGTATAAGTCATGAAGAAAGCAATAGCAACATACTAAACGATCGGGTGCTAAGCTAATGGAATGGGTCATGTCAATTAGATCATTCAACTAATGATGTGATCCCGTTAATCAAATGACAACTCTTTGTCCATGGTTAGGAAACATAACCATCTTTGATTAACGAGCTAGTCAAGTAGAGGCATACTAGTGACACTCTGTTTGTCTATGTATTCACACATGTATTATGTTTCCGGTTAATACAATTCTAGCATGAATAATAAACATTTATCATGATATAAGGAAATAAATAATAACTTTATTATTGCCTCTAGGGCATATTTCCTTCAATACCCTATTGATAATGTGGCACGCATTATCAATTGCCTCAGGCCAAAAGCGAGGAGGCGTCTTGTACTCATCAAGCATAGTGCGGGCCATCTCAACAAGAGTCTTGTTCTTGCGCTCCACGATGCCATTTTGCTGAGGAGAATAAGGAGCAGATAACTCATGAGTAATACCAAGTTCATTAAGATAGTCATCAAGACCAGTGTTCTTGAACTCAGTTCCATTTTCACTTCTTATGTGCTTGATCTTCACACCAAAGTTGGTTGAAGCCCTCGAGGAAAATCGTTTGAAGAGTTCCTACACTTCAGTTTTGTAAGCGATGATATGCACCCATGTATATCGAGAATAATCATCAACAATAACGAAGCCATATAAGGATGCAGCATTAGTAAATGTGGCATAGTGAGTAGGGCCAAAGAGATCCATGTGAAGTAATTCAAATGGTCGAGAAGTAGTCATGATAGTCTTCGCTGGATGCTTGGCCTTGATCTTCTTTTCAGCTTCACAGGCTCCGCACAAGTGATCCTTGAGGAATTTGACATTTTCAATGCCAATGACATGCTTCTTCTTCGCGAGCGTGTGCAAATTCCTCATGCCAGCATGACCAAGTCGACGATGCCATAGCCACCCTTCTGAAGCTTTTGCAAGTATACATGTAGCAGGTTGTGGTCCTGTAGAGAAATCAACAATATACAAATCTCCTCTCCTAAAGCCTTCAGAGACTTTGGAATTGTCAGCTTCCATGATCACAACACAACGATACTTGCCAAAGACAACAACCATATCAAGATCACAAAGCATTGAGACAGACATGAGGTTGAACCCTAAGGACTCGACAAGCATGACTTTGTCCATGTGTCGATCCTTTGAGATTGCAACCTTACCTAGACCCAATACCTTGCTTTTGCCTTTGTCAGCGTAGTTGATATGCTTCAGATGTGATGGAGATAAAGTAGAGTCCATCAATAAGCTCCTGTCACCAGTCATGTGATTTGTACATCCACTATCGAGGACCCACTCAGTGGCTTTGGGTTGATCATCCTGCAGATGAATTAGCGCAACTTACGAACTCATATACTTTAGCAGTGAAGAATATGGTATCAATTTCATCAGATCAATTTCATCAAGCAATAGAACAGATAAAGTAGTATGAGGACGTGAGAAATGAAAATTCATTTCTTCATGATTAGCTTTCGTCCTTTCAAGCACATTCAAGTCTCCAGCAAATTCTTCAGACGATTAAGTTCGTTTGGAGACCTGATCCTGCATAAGAGATTAGTTCTTTTTCTTCACCACCCACATCTAAAGGGCTGACAAAGAGTTCATCATTCTGTGGGCTCCATAAGAGAAAGGTGGCATAGATGCCAATCCACTTCGTTTCACATAAGGGGGGTTAGGGTAAGCATAAGAGTAAGCAGAGAAATTCTTAGAGGACTTATGAACATAATGATTTGAAGAATAATGCACATATCCATAATCCTTAAATCTTCCCTGCGAAACAGACGGGTTAGCACGATGATGTTCATATGAGGACTTTAATCCTTTTCAGGAATTTGATCCATGTGAGAAGTTTGGTCCGTATGAGGACTTGGATCCATATGAATAATTTGGTCCATATGAGGAATTTGATCTGGGGTTCCTATTATTCACAGGTGGTGTCATGATGACATTCACCTGAAGATTTTCAAGGCACCTTTTGGGAACCCATATTTTCTTCATAGGAGGACCGTTCCTGCAGTTAGTGCCAATATATCTAGCAAATACTTCACCATTCTGTATTTTGAACAGCTTATAATTGGAGTTAAATTACTCATCAAAAGAATATGAAGATTCATATGTAAAGCTAGAGTAGATGGATCCATTGAAGGTTCCTTTACAACAACCCATGAGGTTTTGGGATACTGCTCAGGTTTCCAGTAGATCCCATCAGCATTGAGTTTCCTCTCAAAGGCAATACCCTATTTCCTAGGGTTCCTGTTGAGGATCTGCTTTTTAATCACGTCACAAAGAGCGTGATGCCCTTTGAGGCTTTTGTACATGCCTGTCATATACAATTCCTTCAGCCTTGCATCATTAGTGGTACTAGCAATGTCCTCATATGAGGAATTAGTGATAGCAGAGGCAGTTCTAGAATTTGCAGTAATAGAAGTATTTGAGCATTCAGGTGAAGAATTAGCAGTTTCACGTTCAATGCACTTCAAACATGGAGGAACAAATTCATCTTGAGTAGCGCTGATGTGTTGAGCAAGTAATGAATCACGCTCCTTTTGAAGATCTTCATAACTCACTCTTTGCTTCTCAAGATCTTGCTTTCTTTGAAGAAATTCATAAGAAAGATTCTCATGATCAGATAAGAGATTGTTATGATGACTTTGAAGATTGTCAAACTTGGACTGAAGTCTCTGAAGATTTTCAGTCAAAATTTTAGTGCAATCCATTTCCTCGCCCGACATATCATCGCTCTTATCTAGCATGTTTTGAACCTTTTCAAGAGCCTTTTGTAGTTTCGCAGCAATCTTAGCAAGTTTAGAATAGCTAGGTTTGAGGTTTTCATCAGATTCATCCTCACTAGATTCAGAGGAGGGATATTTGAGTACCTTTGAGCCTTTTGCCATGAAGCAATAGGTGGGAGCGTACTCCTCATCGCCGTCATCAGTAGTGTTGGGGAGGTCCTTTTCTCCAGAGTTGAAGATGGACTTGCTGACGAACACGGTAGCGAGGGGTAGGCTCGCCACACCAGAGTCTGACTCCTCAGATTCCTCCTCTTCCTCATTTTCCTCAGCCTCAGAGTCCATTTCCTTGTCAATGAATGCCCGAGCCTTCTTGGAGCTGCTCTTCTTGTGAGATGAGGACCTTGAAGGTTTTGATGACGAGGACTTTGAAGATTTCTTCTTCTTCTTTGAATCATTGGAACAGTAATCCTTGTACTTCTTCTTCTTTGACCCCCTTTCCCACTGAGGACAATCTTGAATGTAGTGTATAGGCTTCTTGCATTTGTGGCAGAGTCTCTTCTTGTAATCATGGGATGAGGAATCTGTTCTCAAGTCACCACTTCTTGAGGATTTACCAAAGCGATCACGTCTTGAGAACTTTTGGAACTTCCTAACGAGCATAGCTAGCTCCTGGCTCAGTTCTTTAGGGTCACCAAGGCTGCTGCCAGAATCTTCACCATCACATTCAGACACTTTCTTGGCCTTCAGAGCCCGTGATCTACCATAGCTTGGTCCATAGAGATCTCTCTTCTCAACAAGCTGGAACTCATGAGTGTTTAGTCTCTCGAGGATATCGGCGGGATCAAGTGACTTGCAGTCTCCACGTTCTTGTATCATCAATGCCAAGGTATCAAATGAGGAATCAAGCGATCTCAGCAATTTCTTCACCACCTCATGGTCGGTGATATCAGCGGCACAAAGTGCTTGAAGCTCATTTGAGATGTTAGTGAGGCGATCGAAGGTCTGCTGAACATTTCATTGTCGAGTCTTTTGAAGCGGTTGAAGAGATTTCGAAGAACGTCAACTCGAGAGTCACGCTGTGTTGAGACTCCCTCATTGACCTTGGACAGCCTGTCCCAGATAAGCTTAGCTGTCTCCAAAGCACTCACTCTGCCATACTGCCCTTTGCTCAGATGGCCACATATGATATTCTTCGCTTGAGAGTCGAGTTGCTTGAATCTCTTCACATCAGAAGTGTTGATGGTGGGAGTGACAGAGGGAACACCATTCTCCACAACATACCAGAGATTGTTATCAATTGCCTCAAGATGCATGTGCATCTTATTCTTCCAGTAGGGGTAGTCCATCCCATCGAAGGTAGGACACCCAACAGAAACCTTGATCATACCTGCGGTCGACATAACTAATACTCCAGGCGGTTATACCAAAATCACACAGAACAAGGGAGTACCTTGCCCTGACACCAATTGAAAGAGCGTTATATCGACTAGAGGGGGGTGAATAGGCGATTTTTATGAAATCTTCACTGAGGAATTTCAGGGTGAGGAAATTCCGGAGTGAAGAACTACTTGCAATGGAATAAGTACTCAGAAGTAAACATAACAGAACATGATCATGGTCTTCAACATGAAATGAAAAACAGGCACAGAGTACAGAAAGCGTAAACACAGGATAACACAGGATGAAGACAAACAGACTGAAGAAATTGAACTGAGGAAATAGAGAAAGTCTTCAGTGAAAGTCTTCAAACAGATATGAACAAGCTCACAACACAGAAATGAGGAAATGAAAGGGTTGAGGAAATGGAACCAGGTAGCTTGGTGAAGACAATGATTTGGTAGACCAGTTCCAACTACTGTGACAGTTGTACGTCTGGTTAGGGCGGCTAGGTATTTAAACCTGAGGACACACAGTCCCGGACACCCAGTCCTGAACATGCAGCTCAGGACACTCGGTCCTCACCGTATTCCCCTTGAGCTAAGGTCACACAGATCTCACCCAATCACTTGTGGTAAGTCTTTAGGTGACTTCAAAACCTTCACAGACTCGGTCACTCAGCGATCCACAATTTCCTCTTGGATGCTCTAGACCATGACGCCTAACCATCTGGAAGATGCACAGTCTTCAAAGGTAACAAGTGTTGGATCCACGCAGGATCAATCTCTTCAGTGATGCTCAATCACTTTGGGTTTGTAGGTGTTTGGGTTTGGGTTTTCCTCACTCGATGATTTTCAGTCAAAGTCCTCGGAGGATGGGATGCTCTAAAATGACAAGTGTCAGTTTCTCTCGGAGCAGCTAACCAGCTAGTGGTTGTAGGGGGTGGCTATTTATAGCCTAGGGAGCAGCCCGACATGATAAGACATAAATGCCCTTCAATGATATGACAATTAGGTGGGTAGATATTTTGGGACAGCTGGTGCATAGCACAGCAATGGTCGGAATTTTGAGTATCAAATTCCTCATGGCTATCATGTTCCTCATTGTGTAGGCAATTCGCACTAGTGAATTCCTAACTCCTCGGTCAGAACAAATTCCTCAGAGACCGGAAGAACTTCGTCTCTGTCACTGAAGAAATTGACTAAGCTGTATGAGATTTCGAATGGCTTCACTCGAAGGGATTGGTAGGTGTAGGATTTGAGTTGATCATCACTTGGAAATTTCTCCTTAGTATTTCCTCGACCCCATTTAACATTATGGTGTTTCCTATGACTCAAGAAAGAGAAAATGAAACTACTAAAACAAAAGTCTTCACACTTCATGTTCCTTGAACGAATACCAAGTGTTCAGGATTACACCAATTTCTTCACTTTCAAAGTCTTCAGAAAGTCTTCAGAAATACAAAGTCTTCAGTCGAAGAACTTCATTTTTAGGGGTCGACTTTCTCTGTAAACATCAAAATCCTCATAGACTTATAGACCTGTGTACACTCACAAACGCATTAGTCCCTTAACCTATAAGTCTTCAATGCACCAAAATCACTAAGGGGCACTAGATGCACTTACAGTTCCCAAACTATATAATTCCTCATTGAGTTTATTCTTTCCCGCATTTCTTCCACCCATAGTTGACATTGATGGGTAAAAAAATCTTAAGAGAATTTGTTGGTTCCTCTAAAATGTAGAGTGACACTCCCAACAACACATAACAATAACCTAGCTAGACATGATATTCCAAGCCAATTCCTTCCACTAATCCTAAGCATATTAGTGTAGGAGTTTCACTTGTATTTTCCATTGGGGTCAAGATTATATTCTAATATGACTGCCGATAATTTCACCATTATCCATAAAAATAATTGTGCTCCTACTTTCCACCAGTATTCCTTTTCCAGATAACTAAGGAAACACCCTTTGATCAAATAGAATAACCATAAAAAAATTCCTGGTGTGCGCTTTGTAATAACTGAGAATTTCATGTCAAAATAGAAGATTTCCTTCTAGTCAAGTGACTGTGCTAGATGGATAATGATTTCAACAAATGACAGCATGCAATGATTCCTTCCGAAGAAACAAGGGAGTAAGACATTTAATTCCTCCATTCAATTGAGGAGTGTATGGTATATTACAATGGTGAATAGTTCCATGCTCTTTGTCGGATCACGAGTTCCGGCAAACCCTTGAGGTTCGAACACTGGGGTGCGCGCGAAGGTTTTCTCCCTATCGATCCATGCCCTGGCTCTCTAAGATCTCGCAGATGAGCTCAACGAACTCACAACACAGAAAGACGCACGATTTATACTGATTCGGGCCACCGTTGTGGTGTAATACCCTACTCCTCTGTGGTGGTCATGGATTGCCTCTTGGGCTAATGAAGAACAGTTACAAGGGGAAGAACATCCTCCTAAGGTTGTGGTGTTCTTGTGCTTGGTGGACTTGTGATCAGGACGATCCTCACTTGTCTCTCGTCCCCTTGTGCTCTCTCTTCTTTCGTCTCTCCCTTCTCTCTGTGGTGGCTAGTTCTACTTATATAGGCCCTGGTCCTCTCCCCAAATATTGAGCGGGAAGGGAGCCAACAACGGCCAATTCGAAAGGGCACAACTAGTACAAGTTATCCTGACAAAAGGTGGTCTTCGCCTGCCAAAGGCTCTGGTGATGACGCCGTCTTGGGCTCCATGGTGACCTCCGTCCTGCCATCCTTCTGGTCTTGGTTTCGTTGCACCAATATGGAAACATTTGCCCGATGCCTCGGTACTCCGCGCCTGCGCTTCCTCCCTTGGCACCAAAGAGGAAACAAGGACACTACACGCTGGCACCCGCCTGGTCTGGATCGTCATGGCTCACGTCACAAGGACCTCGCAAGGTTTGCCCTGCCTTGATCTCTCCACCCCTCGCGAGCCTACCTGCCGTGGCCGCTCCTGAGGAGGTCTTGCGTCGTCCACCTCGCGAGGCTTGGCCCCTCGCGAGGGTCTTGAATGCCTTGTCGATGAAGATGGGTCGTATAGACCTGCCAGCCCAGCCACGCCGTGGGCCGCAGGAAGGCAAGTCTGGGGACCCCCATTCCCAAGACGCCGACAGTAGCCCCCGGGCCCAAGGCGCGCTCGGCCTTTGGCTTCAAAGCTAAGCCAGAGGGTCAAGCGTGGAGCACCGCGGGCCCCCAAAGCCTGCAGCCTCGATTGACGCGTGGTGGTTGATTGGACGTGGGCGTCTCCGCTTCCCCACGATGCCTTTGAACCTACCTGGCTATGCGGCCCTCGCAACCTACACAGTTATTCTCCCATTGCCCACGCCTTGCTTCCATAGTCCTTCTACTTCCTCGAGACTCTGCCCCTCCTCTCCAATTTGACCTACACTCCGCATGCTTCGTCGCCATGGCGCCGAAACAAGCTGACAAGGGGAAGAAGCTACTGTCTCCGCCAAGTGCGCCTCCAGCCGCCGAGCCTGCTGTCGGCCGATCCTTGGTGCTCAACAACGAGGCCATGGACAAGGTGCACCCCATGCCCGCCACCAGCTTCAAAGAATGGGGGATACGGTGGCTTGGCACGCGTCTCGCGCTCACATCGCTCGGACGGTCACCGAGGTCCCAATCTTCATCGACGCCCTTTGGGCGGGCCTGATTCCCCCTTTCTCCATCTTCTTCAACGCAGTGCTTGAACACTACCAGATCCATATGTTGCATCTTGACCCCCAATCTGAGACTCTCCTTGCCGTCTTCGCCTTTGTGTGCGAGGCCATGGCGGGCATCGCTCCCTCTGTGGCCCTTCTCCGCCATTTCTTCTCATTGCATCTGACTGATCCCCAGCAAAGCTCGGGGTGTGTGAGCTTCCAGGCTGTGGCCGCAACGGCGGGCACAGGGATCGACTTCGAGCTTCCTCCCTCTACGAGCGAGTTTCGGACATGGTGGGTGTCGGTGTCAAAATCGGCGGATCTCGGGTAGGGGGTCCCGAACTGTGTGTCTAAGGCGGATGGTAACAGGAGGCAGGGGACACGATGATTTACCCAGATTCGGGCCCTCTTGATGGAGGTAAAACCCTACGTCCTGCTTGATTTATTCTTGATGATATGAGTATTACAAGAGTTGATCTACCAAAAGATCGGAGAGGCTAAACCCTAGAAGCCAGCCTATGGTATGATTGTATGTTGTCCTACGGACTAAAACCCTCCGGTTTATATAGACACCGGAAGGGGCTAGGGTTACACAAGGTCGGTTACGAAGGAGGAGATATACATAACCATATTGCCTAGCTTGCCTTCCACGCCAAGTAGAGTCCCATCTGGACACGAGACGAAGTCTTCAATCTTGTATCTTCATAGTCCAATAGTCCAGCCAAAGGATATAATCCGGCTGTCCGGATACCCCATAATCTAGGACTCCCTCAGTAGCCCCTGAACCAGGCTTCAATGACGACGAGTCCGGCGCGCAGTGTTGTCTTCGGCATTGCAAGGCGGGTTCCTCCTCCGAATACACCACGGAAGAATTTGAATACAAGGATAGTGTACGACCCTGCAAAATAAGTTCCACATACCACCGTAGAGAGAATAATATTTCCACAAATCCAATCTGCTGACACGTTTTGGCAACATGAAATTATGCCATGGCCCGGTGATTATTCGAACCGTTTCCTTTAACTAGCCCCGCACATAATGCGAGGCAGTTTCTTGACACGTCTTGTCAAAGCAGAGATCGTGCCCCCCTTATTACGGGATTCTCATCAATACGGGTGTGGGTAACCCAACCGCGCCATCAATTACGGCGCTTGGAGGATAAGCGAGTTTTACCAAGCTAGTGGGGGCGCATAGTTTCGGCCGCCCTTATAAGGGGATAAGGTTTAACCTTTTTCTACCCACGCCTTCTTCCTCCTTGCTCATCCATTCTTGCGCACTCGAGCTCCAACGCCCAAGTCCACATCCTTCTCCTCAACCTTCTCCAAACATGTCTGGAGCGGGAGGCCAATGGATAGCCTCCTCCGTCATGGAGGGCCATATTAAAAAGATGCGCGGAGCCGGATACTTAGCCGCAAATATCACGCACCGGCTGCCCGCTGCGGGGCAGATCGTTCCTACCCCGGAACCTCACGAGAGGATAGTTTTCCTCCACCAGTTCCTCCGCGGACTGGGGTTTCCCCTCCATCCATTCGTCCGCGGTCTCATGTTCTACTACGGGCTAGACTTCCATGATCTGGCCCCGAACTTCATCATCAACATTTCGGCGTTCATCGTCATGTGCGAGGCTTTCCTCCGCATCCGGCCCCACTTCGGCCTATGGTTAAATACCTTCAATATCAAGCCGAAGGTGGTGGGAGGCCAACAAGCGGAATGCGACGGAGCCATGGTGGGCAAGATGCCCAATGTTACATGGCCTGAAGGCTCCTTCGTGGAGACCATAAAGGGGTGGCAATCGGCGGGGTTCTGCATCACCGAGCCGCGCGACACCAACTGGGTGGTGGCCCCCCGAGTTTCGATCCGGAATCCCCACGCGGCTCACCTCCTGGAAAGAGAAGGGCCTATTATGGGGTTCATCGGTGGAGCTGGACGGACTCCAGAAATGTATCCGGAATATGGCAAGCAAGAAGCTCAAGCTTGTCAACATAGTCCAGGTCATGCTCATCCGCCGGATCCTCCCGTGTCAACAACGGGATTTCAACTTGTGGGAGTTCGACCCGGCCCAGCACCAGACTCTGAGAGAGCTCTTCGACACGATGCACAAGGACGTCTAGAGGGTGTTGTTCAAGGGCGCCGAGGTCCCTCCCTCTCTCACCGAGGACCGCGGGCTAAGCGCGAAGCGCCGAGCATATTCGGTGAGTTCTATACATCCGGTAGGATATTTATTTCCCCTAGCTTAACCATGTGCGGGGTCTGAGCTCCATGCCTTTGACAGGACTGGGTGGAGATGTCGGGGTAGATTAACTGTACGACCCCTCTGCTCGAAGACACTACGGACGCTCTCCTGACGGAGATGCTGACTCCGGCTCCTTACAAGGTGCTGGAGAAGACCAAGAAGGCCAAGGGAACTTGAAAGAGTTCCCGACGCCAGGTGTTATCAGACTCATCGTCCGATAACTCCGCGACGCACTCCTCCCCCGAAGACGAGGAGGAAGATGAAGATGCTCCCCCTTTAGTCGGGGAGACAAGAAAAGGAAGGCCGCCCCGACCGGGGGGGCCGAAGGGTCCAAGAAGGGGAGGACCCTCCTTCCGGACTACTCCACCACTGCCGCTGAAGGCGAAGACGAGTGGCTGCTCAGGGCCAAGCCCCTGGCGAAGTCGTAAGTATTCGGATGCCAGAGTAACTCATAGCATACCTTTGTCACACTGCTTCTCCTAATGCCGAATTATGATTATGCAGACCGCCACGAGCCCGTATTGACGTATCTTCATCGGACGGCTCCCTGGGCTCGTCGGATATGGATAGCGATCCACTTCCGACCACCACCACGGACAACGCCGAGGTATTGTCTCAAGAGGCACCGGGTCGAGGGGAGACAGTCCCGGAGGCGCCTCAAGGCGACCTTCCGGATTCCGGGAGCAGAGGGAGCAAGGCTCCCGAGGGCTCCGAGTTCGGCCCTCGGCCGAGCACCGCGCCGGAACCTCCAGTGGTTCCGGACTCAGGCAGGCGGCCTCCTTCTAAAAGGGGCAAGACGTCTGTGCCAGTGACCTCTGTCCATCCAGAGGCACCGGACAATCTGTTGGGAGCGCTTCGCAGCGCTTCCATCGATGAAGAGCACCGCACTATTATGAGTCCGGTGGTCCAGAAGGTTCAGTCCGCCAAGAGCGGACTGACTGAAGCCTGTGCCAGCCTTCTAACAAGCTTTGAGATAAGTTTTTGAAATATAGGAAAAATATTACCGCATAGACAGTAGCCCCTGATGCTCTGTTCGGTGTTCATAAAGAAAAGCCGAACAGAGGATCAAATAATATCGCAGGAGTCTAATATAAGTATGTCTATATGCCTATGCAGGCTTCGCTGCTGGCCTCTGCCGCACTGACTGCGGAGGTCGCCGTACTGAAGCAGGACCTCAAAGGGTCCAAGGTAGAGCTCGGCCTTGCCAAGAGGCAGCTCGAGGAGAACAAAGGTAAGTAGTACCTAGTCCATGGATATATATAAAAAGAATGCGATTGCAAAATGACAGGATCATCATAAATTTGCCAAGGGCCATGACCGAGGTGGCGACCCTGAAGCAAGCGCTATCCGAGGCCGAAAACAAAGCGACCAAGGAGCGCACCGAGCGGGAAAGGAAGGAGGCTCGGGTGGGCGAGGTGCAGCAAGAGCTCCACGCTCTTGTAACGAAGCACGAGGCGTTGGAGCTTGACTTGAAGATGCGAGAGTCCGAGCTTGCCGCGGCCCTCGAGAGAGGAAAGAATGCCAAGGCCGAAGCCCAAAAGGCCCTCCAGGAGATTGATGCGGTGAAGAAGATAGCGGCGGGTAAGGCATTCTATATGCAAAGCAAGCATGTGAAAGTAAATTACTTGTTACTTACCCGAATCCGGAGCTCTCCAGGAGCATTCGCAGATTTGCCCCGCAGGGTGTCGGATGCCGCACAGTTTTACGAGGCCGAGGAGGGAAGCTCAACGGACAAGCTGTTCTGGTCTCAGTATACTGGGACCGAACACCCGATGCCTCTGAGCGACCAGCTGAAGCAACTGGTCGAGCTGCACAAGGCGGCCGAACAGGCCATGAAGGGCTTTATAGTCTGGATGTGGCCTGGCGACGCCCTTCCCAACAGCTACTTCAGCCTGGTGAGGCGGCTGGTGGATGCCTGCCCACGGCTGGAAGTCATCAAGCGGTCCGTCTGCATCGAAGCTGCACGCCGGGCTTTCGCCCGTGTGAAGGTGCAATGGGCCAAGATGGACGCCGTGAAGCTGGTGAAGGAAGGGCCATCGCAGGGCAAGGAGCATCGCCACCCCGAGATGTACTATGAGGGTGTCCTGAAGGGTGCCCATCTCGTAGCGGACGAGTGTACGAAAGATGTAATATTTGAGTAAACTTGCTCGTGTGAAGCTGTATTATGAAAACTTGTTCATATGCGCTATGCAACGCTTGTCTTAATTTAAAATATTACCTTCTGTTCGGCTGTTTATCAAATCTGAGAGATGGCTAGTCGCCGGCTTCTGCCCCCACGCCAAGAGTGCTGGGGTGTTCGGGATAAACCTGAGCACTCTTGTTCCCATTATTGGGTCCTTCGAGCGAGGTGCTCAGCACAACGAACAAGGCAATCGGACCATAATGCGTTATCACTCTCACTTAGCCATAGAATTCTATAATTTTAAATTTTAGCGAAGCCCCTAGTATTCAGAAGGCCGAATTCGGGGCGCGATACACGCCTTAAGCCGGACAGGGCCGACTTCTCGCTCTAAGCGGCATAAGTCTTGGGACTTGAAACCTCTCGAACAGCGACCAGTCTCTCGCCTTATCATGAGAGTCAGTTTTAGCTTTCTCTACTGAGGTCCTTAGCCCAGGAGAACTGGGGCAGAATCGCAGTAGTTCTCCCAGTGCTACCTTAGCCGATATATCGGAACGTAAGGTACCAAAACATGGGAGCCGGAAAACCCAACTATTGACCCAAGACATGATTCGGAGCTGATGCATATAATGCTATAAGTTCAGGGTGCCGCACTGTAGAAAGTGTTCGGACTTCTCACGCCGTATTATGGGGTATGCTTAAGCCCCTAGCGCATTGGCCGTACCAGAGTGTACGGGTGCTAGATGTCGTGAATGAACATATATATATATAAGGAAGAATGCAATAATAGTCTTAATGCTATGCATTGTTTATTCAAAAAGGTGCGTTAAAGCAGAATGATACAAGTAGTGCAATAAGCAAAAAGTAGGACTGTTTGACATGTCCCTTCCAAGGGCAAGCTGAGGAATAGTATTAAAGCAAATATTTCACTCGTTATCGTAATCCACCTGGGAGTTCCGTGGTGTGACGTATCTTTCTGCCTCCTTGGTTGCTGCATCATGTGTTCGGCAATCATGCTGCCTGACAGGGTTTCCAGAGATTAAAGTCCTGAAACAGAAAAATAACAAAGCGGGAAGCCCCTAGTGTTGTTTAAGCCGCGACTTGGAGCGTGCCGCAGTCGTGCCCCCTCCCCACCTGCGCCCATGGTATTTTTAATGCATAATTATGTACGCGTGGCACGGATTTTGCCGCTTGGCTGGGACCGGGGTGGGGGCCGAATTGCTATGCGAGCTCGAAACGTGCCAGGCGGTCTAGTTGCCGATTACTCCGGGCGCGCTCGAAGGTGTCCGGGTTCTCAATCGCTGAACTAGTGGATTGCCTTAAGAGGCTACTTTGTGCTTCTGCTGCGAGGACCGTAGTGTGCTCCTCCGTGCGGAGAGAGCGCTCTGTGTTTCCATTGACTGTGATGACCCCCCGAGGTCTTGGCATCTTGAGCTTGAGATATGCATAATGCGGTACCGCATTGAATCTTGCGAATGCGGTTTGCCCGAGCAGTGCATGGTAGCCACTGCGGAACGGGACTATGTCGAAGATTAACTCTTCGCTTCGGAAGTTATCCGGGGATCCGAAGACCACTTCCAGTGTGTGCAATGGGCCTCTACACCTGGTATGACGCCTTTAAAGGTTGTTTTTGTGGGTTTGATCCTCGAGGGGTCGATACCCATTTTGCGCACTGTGTCCTGATAAAGCAGGTTCAGGCTGCTACCGCCATCCATAAGGACTCGAGTGAGGTGAAATCCGTCAATGATTGGGTCTAGGACCAATGCGGCGAATCCGCCATGACGGATACTAGTGGGGTGGTCCCTGCGGTCGAAGGTGATTGGACAGGAAGACCATGGGTTGAATTTTGGGGCGACTGGCTCCAACGCATATACGTCCCTGAGAGCACGCTTCCGTTCCCTCTTGGGGATGTGGGTTTCATATATCATGTTCACCGTCCGCACTTGAGGGGGGAACCTCTTCTGTCCTCCGGTGTTCGTCTACCGGGGCTCCTCCTCATCATCGCTATGTGACCCCTTGTCTTTATTTTCGGCATTTAACTTGCCGACCTGCTTGAACACCCAACAATCCCTGTTGGTGTGGTTGGCTGGCTTGTCGGGGGTGCCGTGTATTTGACACGAGCGATTGAGTATACGGTCCAAACTGGACGGGCCCGGAGTGCTTCTTTTGAATGCCTTTTTCCGCTGACCGGGTTTAGAGCCTCTGAATCTGGCATTGACTGCCGTATCCTCGGTATTGTTGCTGTTAATGCGGCGCTTATGTTTGTTGCGACGTGACCTGCCATTGCCGTCCTTGGTATCCGAAGTACCATGGTTCTTTGATATGTTATTACTGCCAGCCAGCCAGGTGTCTTCTCCCACACAAAAGCGGGTCATGAGTGTCGTGAGGGCTGCCATAGATTTCGGCTTTTCCTAACCAAGGTGCCGGGCTAGCCACCCGTCGCAGATGTTGTGCTTGAAAGCTACTAGGGCCTCTGCATCCGGACAGTCGACGATTTGATTTTTCTTTGTTAGGAACCGCGTCCAGAATTGCCTGGCCGATTCCTCTGGCTGCTGAATTATGTGGCTCAAGTCATCGGCATCTGGTGGTCGCACGTAAGTGCCCTGAAAGTTGTCGAGGAATGCGGCTTCCAGATCTTCCCAACAGCCAATGGACTCTGCTGGCAAGCTGTTGAGCCAATGCCGAGCTGGTCCTTTGAGTTTGAGTGGGAGGTATTTGATGGCGTGTAGGTCATCAATGCGGGCCATGTGGATGTGCAGGAGGAAATCCTCGATCCATACCGCAGGATCTGTTGTGCTGTCGTATGATTCTATATTTACGGGTTTGAAACCTTCTGGGATTTGATGATCCATTACTTCGTCTGTGAAGCATAAGGGGTGTGCGGCGCCTCTGTACTGGGCTATATCGCGACGCAGCTCGAATGAGTCTTGCCCGCTCTGTTCGGCCCGACCGGACTTACTTTTACTGTATCCAGCGTGATGATTATCGTCTCGCATAGTGGCGCGCCCTCGTGATCCGTAGATCGATCTTGCATGTTTTGCTTTGTCCTCCAATACGTCTCGCAGGTCTGGCGTATTTCCCCATGCCTTTTTATTTGAATGACGTTGGGGTGCAGGCTGAGATTTTGGCTGGAATGTCTCTCTGTCGCGGCCACGAGGTGGCCGATCGGCCGCGTCATACACCGGGGATGTAGGTTTCGGTGCTTCCTCCTCTAGTCGGGGTAGCAACCTGCACTTTCGGTAACTCTTGGAGGGGCGTTCGAGTTTATATTCCTCGGCCGCCAGGACTTCAGTCCATCTATCAGCTAGCAAATCTTGATCAGCTTGAAGCTGCTGCTTTTTCTTAAGGCTATTTGCCGTGGCTATAAGCCGGCGCTTGAAGCGCTCTTGTTCGACGGGATCCTCTGGGACGACGAATTCGTCATCGCCGAGGCTTGCCTCGTCTTCGGAGGGAGGCATGTAATTATCATCCTCTGCGTCTCCCTCTGCCGCTCTCTTAGGAGGGATGGCTCCTCCATCCTCCTGCTCTAAATCTTGCTGGATGGGATTGTTGTTGTCTTCGGCACTGTCTGGAGTGCTATTATCGACAGTGCCGGTATCACCACTTTTGCCTTGGCGGGACTTAGAGCGGCGCCGCTGACGCCGGCACTTGGGTTGCTTCTTGGAGGGGTCATCCTCTGTTGGCTCGTCGCCATTGCCTTCTTTGGGTGTGTCCACCATGTATATATCGTATGATGAGGTGGCTGTCTAGTGCCCTGTGGGCAGTGGTTCCTCTTCGACTCCCGCATCGTCGTCCATACCGTCGATGTCTTCGGAGTCGAAGTCAAGCATGTCGATTAAGTCATCAACAGTGGCTACTAAGTGGGTGGTGGGTGGGCGGCGAATTTCTTCATCATCCGCATCCCAATCCTGCCGGACGTAGTTCGGTCAGGACTCTCCTGACAAGGAGAGAGACCTTAATGAGTTCAGTATGTCGCCGAAGGGCGAGTGCTGGAAAATATCCGCGGAGGTAAACTCCATGATCGGCGCCCAATCGGATTCGATAGGAACGGGCGCAGGCGGTTTGGAGTCCGTGGCCGGAGAAGGATCCAGCAGTTTGGCAACACGGCTCTCGTGAAGGGTAAGGTTGATATTCGGCTCGATCGCCGCAGACGATACGACCTCCGTGGCGGGGTCTATCCACCCGTCCACGGATGGCGAAACTGGCTCCGAATTGAGGGTCGGAGCGGCTGCCGGTGCAATTTCTCGAACACTGTCCAATGGTAGAGCTAAATCGTACTCATCGCGACCATGCGGCGCATAGTGCAGGGGCTCGAATCCGTCGAAGATCAAGTCTCCGCGGATATCAGCTGTGTAGTTTAAGCTCCCAAACCTGACCTGGTGGCCAGGGGCATAACTTTCGATCTGCTCCAGATGGCCAAGCGAGTTGGCCCACAGTGCGAAGCCGCCGAACACAAAGATCTATCCGGGGAGAAAAGTGTCACCTTGGACTGCATCGCTATCGATGATGGTAGGAGCCATCAAGCCTAACGGTGACGACACAGAGGAACTCTCAACGAAAGCACCAATGTCGGTGTCAAAACCGGCGGATCTTGGGTAGGGGTCCCGAACTGTGCTTCTAAGGCGGATGGTAACAGGAGGCAGGGGACACGATGTTTTACCCAGGTTCGGGCCCTCTTGACGGAGGTAAAACCCTACGTCCTGCTTGATTTATTCTTGATGATATGAGTATTACAAGAGTTGATCTACCACGAGATCAAAGAGACTAAACCCTAGAAGCTAGCCTATGGTATGATTGTATGTTGTCCTACGGACTAAAACCCTCCGGTTTATATAGACACCGGAAGGGGCTAGGGTTACACAAGGTCGGCTACAAAGGAGGAAATATACATATTGATAACCCACAAGTATAGGGGATCGCAACAGCTTTCGAGGGTAGAGTATTCAACCCAAATATATTGATTCGACACAAGGGGAGCCAAAGAATATTCTCAAGTATCAGCAACTGAGTTGTCAATTCAACCACACCTGGAAACTTAGTATCTGCAGCAAAGTGTTTAGTAGCAAAGTAATATGATAGTGGTGGTAGCGGCAACAAAAGTAAAGATAGCAAAAGTAATGTTTTTGGTATTTTGTAGTGATTGTAACAGTAGCAGCGGGAAAGTAAATAAGCGTAAACCAGTATATGGAAAACTCATAGGCACCGGATCAGTGATGGATAATTATGCCGGATGCGGTTCATCATGTAATAGTCATAACATAGGGTGACACAGAACTAGCTCCAATTCATCAATGTAATGTAGGCATCTATTCCGTATATAGTCATACATGCTTATGGAAAAGAACTTGCATGACATCTTTTGTCCTACCCTCCCGTGGCAGCGGGGTCCTATTGGAAACTAAGGGATATTAAGGCCTCCTTTTAATAGAGAATCGGAACAAAGCATTAGCACATAGTGAATACATGAACTCCTCAAACTATGGTCATCACCGGGAGTGGTCCTGATTATTGTCACTTCGGGGTTGCCGGATCATAACACATAGTAGGTGACTATAGACTTGCAAGATAGGATCAAGAACTCACATATATTCATGAAAACATAGTAGGTTCAGATCTGAAATCATGGCACTCGGGTCCTAGTGACAAGCATTAAGCATAGCAAAGTCATAGCAACATCAATCTCAGAACATAATGGATACTAGGGATCAAACCCTAACAAAACTAACTCGATTACATGATAAATCTCATCCAACCCATCACCGTCCAGCAAGCCTATGATGGAATTACTCACGCACGGCGGTGAGCATCATGAAATTGGTGATGGAGGATGGTTGATGATGATGAAGACGATGAATCCCCCTCTCCGGAGCCCCTAACGGACTCCAGATCAGCCCTCCCGAGAGGTTTTAGGGCTTGGCGGCGGCTCCGTATCGTAAAACGCGATGATTTCTTCTCTCTGATTTTTTTGTCATTGAAGCTCAATATATGGAGGTGGAGTTGGAGTCGGAGACGCAACAGGGGGCCCACAAGGTAGGGGGCACGCCCTAGGGGGGGGCGCCCCCCACCCTCGTGAGAAGGGTGTGGGCCCCTCAGTCTTCATCTTTGGCGAGGATTTTTTTATTGTTTTTTGTAAGATGTTCCGTGGAGTTTCAGGTCATTCCGAGAATATTTGTTTTCTGCACATAAAACAACACCATGGTAATTCTGCTGAAAACAGCGTTAGTCCGGGTTAGTTCCATTCAAATCATACAAGTTAGAGTCCAAAACAAGGGCAAAAGTGTTTGGAAAAGTAGATACGACGGAGACGTATCACATATCCGTATTGCCTAGCTTGCCTTCCACGCCAAGTAGAGTCCCATCCGGACACGAGACGAAGTCTTCAATCTTGTATCTTCATAGTCCAACAGTCCGGCCAAAGGATATAATCCGGCTGTCCGGATACCCCCCTAATCCAGGGCTCCCTCAGTGGGTATTTGTCGACGCTGGTGTGCTCAGCCCCCTGCTCCACGCCCCGTCAGCGCCCGTCGTTCCCCACTCTGGCTGGGGCCATGAGAGGCTCGCGAGCCCCCGTCTTGCCCCTGTCTGGATCCGGCTAAGGATGCTTAAGGACCGCGGCGTGACCGCGCCGATAGTGGTGAGGGATTTTATCAGGCGTCGGGTTGCTCCGCTTCAACGCCATTCTCGCCCGATGTGGACCTTGCTCAGCAGTTAGGACCACATGAGGTTTCAGGAGTCCGGGTTCCCCCTTGGGGCGCGGCAAACGGTGTTCAAGGTCCTGACAGGTGTCCCTTCGCCGGACGACTTGCCTGGGAAGAACTATCTGTTGTACCGCTGCTGGAACAAGGCTGAATTCATGAGGAGCATGCCTCCCTTTGACAAGTGGGGGCTGCGTCCGGACGGCATGGTGGGGTCCCGCGAGAACCCTACCAGAGTGGTTCCCCTCTCTGTCGTTGGCGCCGGGCTCGCCCCGAATGTGGGTGCAGGAGGACGAGCGCCGTCGGAGGCTGGCGGCACGAGTGCTGAGGTGCGGACGCCGCCCGAGGCTCCCGAGGCGTCGTCCTCAGGATCCCGTGATTCTGGAATGCCGGTTGCTGAGGCGATGCAGCACGCGGCTCCCGAGGCCGAAATTCCGGAGGCCTCGGGAGGTTGCGGCGAAACGGCGCCTGACCGTTCTCCGCTGCCGGGCACCACTGAAGTCGTTCTCCCAAGCACTTCTCCGGCTTAACCCCGCACTGGCCGCCATGTTCAGCGCTTCGGTCGGCTTTGCATGGACTTCGAGGAGCCCCGCAAAAGGAAAGGATCTCCGAGCGGCAGTGGTATCTTCGGGTCGTTGAAGCGATGAAAGTACATTGCCGTCGACGAGTAAGTACCTTATTTTGGTGATCTTCTATGAGCCGTCTTCCCTTCCTGACGATTGTTCCCTCAGGACTCTTTCTGCGGGGGCTGTGAAATCTCCTGAGAAGCAGCTCCCGCTTGTCCTGCCACACTCGCCAAACTCCAGCGCCGCGGGTTTGGGTGCGGCCAGTCACGCGGGGTCAGCCGTGGGAGTTGGTCCGTCGTTAAGGCGCCCCGAGTTCGCGCCTTTGCCGTCCTTCCTTTGCGGCCTCGCTCGGAGCGCAGTAGGCGTGCCAAGGGCTCCCCCTAGTCTCGGTTGGCAGCTGGCTAGCCTCGACCCTGGGGTCTTCTTCAAGCGGCGGTCCTTGTTCGGCTCGGGCCCCTCGTGAGGGCCGGCTGGCGCCTGAGGCCGCGCCAGCCCGACCCCAGCTGATACGTCTCCAACGTATCTATAATTTTTGATTGCTCCATGCTATCTTACCTTCTGTTTTGGACATTATTGGGCTTTATTATCCACTTTTATATTATTTTTGGGACTAACCTATTAACCGGAGGCCCAACCCAGAATTGTTGTTTTTTTGCCTATTTTAGGGTTTTGAAGAAAAGGAATATCAAACGGAGTCCAAACGGAATGAAACCTTCGGGAACATGATTTTTGGAACGAACAAGATCCAGGAGAATTGGACCCTACGTCAAGCAACCAACAGGGAGGCCACGAGGTAGGGGGCGCGCCTACCCCCCCAGGCGCGCCCTCCACCCTCATGGCCCCCCTATTGCTCCAGCGACGTACTTCTTCCTCCTATATATGCCTACGTACCCCCAAACGATCAGATACGAAGCTAAAACCCTAATTCCACCGCGGTAACTTTCTGTATCCACGAGATCCCATCTTGGGGCATGTTCCGGACCTTAACCGGAGGGGGCATCGATCATGGAGGGCTTCTACATCAACACCATAGCCTCTCCGATGAAGTGTGAGTAGTTTACCTCAGACCTTCGGGTCCATAGTTATTAGCTAGATGGCTTCTTCTCTCTTTTTGGATCTCAATACAAAGTTCTCCCCCTCTCTTGGGGAGATCTATTCGATGTAATCTTCTTTTGCGGTGTGTTTGTTGAGACCGATGAATTGTGGGTTTATGATCAAGTTTATCTATGAACAATATTTGAATCTTCTCTGAATTCTTTTATGTATGATTGGTTATCTTTGCGAGTCTCTTGGAAATATCAGTTTGGTTTGGCCTACTAGATTGATCTTTCTTGCAATGGGAGAAGTGCTTAGCTTTGGCTACAATCTTGCGGTGTCCTTTCCCACTGACAGTAGGGGAAGCAAGGCACGTATTGTATTGTTTCCATCGAGGATAACAAGATGGGGTTTTCATCATATTGCATGAGTTTATCCCTCTACATCATGTCATCTTGCTTAAGGCGTTACTCTGTTCTTATGAACTTAATACTCTAGATGCATGCTGGATAGCGGTCGATGAGTGGAGTAATAGTAGTAGATGCAGGCAGGAGTCGGTCTACTTGTCTCGGACGTGATGCCTATATGCATGATCATACCTAGATATTCTCATAATATGCTCAATTCTGTCAATTGGTCAACAGTAATTTGTTCACCCACCGTAGAATACCTATGCTCTTGAGAGAAGCCACTAGTGAAACCTATGGCCCCCGGGTCTATCTTCATCATATTAATCTTCCAATATTTTGCTTTTCACTTTGCTTTTATTTTACTTTGCATCTTTATCATAAAAATACCAAAAATATTATCTTATCATATCTATAAGATCTCACTCTCGTAAGTGACCGTGTAGGGATTGACAACCCCTTATCGCGTTGAATGCAAGGATTTATTTGTTTTGTGTAGGTGCGAGGGACTCGCGCGTAGCCTCCTACTGGATTGATACGTTGGTTCTCAAAAACTAAGGGAAATACTTACGCTACTTTGCTGCACCACCCTTTCCTCTTCAAGGGAAAACCAACGCAAGTGCTCAAGAGGTAGCAAGAAGGATTTCTGGCGCCATTGCCGGGGAGGTCTACGCAAAAGTTAACATACCAAGTACCCATCACAAACTCTTATCTCCTGCAATACATCATTTGCCATTTGCCTCACGTTTTCCTCTCCCCCACTTCACCCTTGCCGTTTTATTCGCCCTCTCTCTCTCTCTATCCTCCCTCTCTTTCTCTATTTACCTCTTTTTTGCCCGTTTCTTGTTTGCTTGTGTGTTGGATTGCTTGCTTGTCACGATGGCTCAAGATAACACTAAATTGTGTGACTTTACCAATACCAACAACAATAATTTTATTAGCACTCCGATTGCTCCTCTTACCGATGCTGAATCTTGTGAAATTAATGCTGCCTTGCTGAATCTTGTCATGAAAGATCCGTTTTCCGGCCTTCCTAGTGAAGATGCCACTACCCATCTAAATAGCTTCGTTGATTTGTGTGATATGCAAAAGAAGAAAGATGTGGACAATGATATTGTTAAATTGAAGCTATTTCCTTTTTCGCTTAGAGATCGTGCTAAAGCTTGGTTTTCGTCTTTGCCTAAAAATAGTATTGATTCGTGGAATAAGTGCAAAGATGCTTTTATCTCTAAGTATTTTCCTCCCGCTAAGATCATCTCTCTTAGAAACGATATTATGAATTTTAAGCAACTTGATCATGAACATGTTGCACAAGCTTGGGAGAGGATGAAATTAATGATACGTAATTTCCCAACACATGGTTTAAATCTGTGGATAATTATACAAAAAATTTATGCCGGGTTGAATTTTGCTTCTAGAAATCTTTTAGATTCGGCTGCAGGAGGCACTTTTATGGAAATCACTTTAGGAGAAGCTCCTAAAACTCCTAGATAATATTATGGTTAATTATTCTCAATGGCACACTGAAAGATCTACTAATAAGAAAGTGCATGCGATAGAAGAAATTAATGTTTTGAGTGGAAAGATGGACGAACTTATGAAATTATTTGCTAATAAAAGTGTTTCTTCTGATCCTAATGATATTCCTTTGTCTACTTTGATTGAGAATAATAATGAATCTATGGATGTGAATTTTGTTGGTAGGAACAATTTTGGTAACAACGCGTATAGAGGAAACTTTAATCCTAGGCCTTATCCTAGTAATTCCTCTAATAATTATGGTAATTCCTACAACAATTCTTATGGAAATTATAATAAGATGCCCTCTGATTTTGAATCTAATATTAAAGAATTTATTACTTCGCAAAAGAATTTCAATGCCTTGATTGAAGAAAAATTGCTTAAGATTGATGAGTTGGCTAGGAACGTTGATAGAATTTCTCTTGATATTGATTCTTTGAAACTTAGATCTATTCCTCCTAAGCATGATATCAATGAGTCTCTCAAAGCCATGAGAATTTCCATTGATGAGTGCAAAGAAAGAAACGCTAGGATGCGTGCTAAGAAAGATTCCTTTATAAGAGTGTGTTCTTCTAGTTTCCATGATAATAAAGATGAAGATCTAAAAGTTACTGATGTGTCCCCTATTAAATATTTGTTTTGTAATATGAATCTTGATAATGATGGGACTGAATATGATCCACCTTTACCTAGAAGGCATTCCAAAAATTCGGAGTTTTTACATCTTGATGCTAAATTTGATAAAAGTGGGATTGAAGAGATCAAAACTCTAGATGTTAATGAACCGACTATTTTGGATTTCAAGGAATTTAATTATGATAATTGCTCTTTGATAAATTGTATTTCCTTTTTGCAATCCGCGCTAAATTCTCCTCATGCTTATAGTCATAATAAAGATTTTACCAAACATATTGTTGATGCTTTGATGCAATCTTATGAAGAAAAAATTGAGTTGGAAGTTTCTATCCCTAGAAAAATTTATGATGAGTGGGAACCAACTATTAAAATTAGAATTAAAGATCATGAATGCTATGCTTTATGTGATTTGGGTGCTAGTGTTTCCACGATTCCAAAGACTTTATGGGATTTGTTCAGTTTCCGTGATTTTGATGATTGCTCTCTAAACTTGCACCTTGCGGATTCCACTATTAAGAAACCTATGGGAAGAATTAATGATGTTCTTATTGTTGCAAATAGGAATTATGTACTCGTAGATTTTATCGTTCTTGATATAGATTGCAATCCTTCATGTCCTATTATTCTTGGTAGACCTTTCCTTAGAACGATTGGTGCAACTATTGATATGAAGGAAGGAAATATTATATTCCAATTTCCGTTAAGGAAAGGCATGGAACACTTTCCTAGAAAGAAAATTAAATTACCTTATGAATCTATTATGAGAGCCACTTATGGATTGCCTACCAAAGATGGCAATAGCTAGATCTATCCTTGCTTTTTATGCCTAGCTAGGGGCGTTAAATGACAGCGCTTGTTGGGAGGCAACCCAATTTTATTTTTATTCCTTGATTTTTGCTCCTGTTTAGTAATAAATAATTTATCTAGCCTCTGTTTTGGTTGTGTTTTTTGTGTTTAATTAGTGTTTGTTCCAAGTAGAACCGTTGGGAAGACTTGGGGAAAGTCTTGTTAATCTTGCTGTAAAAAACAGAAACTTTAGCGCTCACGAGAACTGCTGCCCTTTTTATTTTGAAAGTGATATTTAGTTAATTCTTGTTGCAGATGATTAATAGATAAATTACTCACGTCCAGCAATTTATTTTAGAATTTTTGGGGATCCAGATCTTGCACTATCTACAGATTACTACAGACTGTTCTGTTTTTGACAGATTCTGTTTTTCGTGTGTTGTTTGCTTATTTTGATGAATCTATGGCTAGTAAAATAGTTTATAAACCATAGAGAAGTTGGAATAAAGTAGGTTTAACACCAATATAAATAAATAATGAGTTCATTACAGTACCTTGAAGTGGTGTTTTGTTTTCTCTCGCTAACGGAGCTCACGAGATTTTCTACTTTAAGTTTTGTGCTATGAAGTTTTCAAGTTTTGGGTAAAGATTTGATCGATTATGGAACAAGGAGTGGCAAGAGCCTAAGCTTGGGGATTCCCATGGCACCCCCAAGATAATCTAAGGACACCTAAAAGCCAAAGCTTGGGGATGCCCCGGAAGGCATCCCCTCTTTCGTCTACTTCTATCGGTAACTTTACTTGGAGCTATATTTTATTCACCACATGATATGTGCTTTGCTTGGAGCGTCTTGTATGATTTGAGTCTTTGCTTTTTAGTTTACCACAATCATCTTTTCTGTACACAACTTTTGAGAGAGACACACATGATTCGAAAATTATTAGAATACTCTATGTGCTTCACTTATATCTTTTGAGTTATATAGTTTTGCTCTAGTGCTTCACTTATATCTTTTAGAGCACGGTGGTGGATTTGTTTTATAGAAACTACTGATATCTCATGCTTCATTTAGATTATTTTGAGAGTCTTAAATAGCATAGTAATTTGCTTAAATAATCCTAATATGCTACGTATACAAGATTAATAATAAAATTCTCTTATGAGTGTGTTGAATACTAAGAGAAGTTTGATGCTTGATAATTGTTTTGAGATATGGAGATGGTGATATTAAAGTTGTGCTAGTTGAGTAGTTGTGAATTTGAGAAATACTTGTGTTAAAGTTTGTGATTCCCGTAGCATGCACGTATGGTGAAAATGTGATGAAGTCAGAGCATGATTTATTTATTGATTGTCTTCCTTATGAGTGGCGGTCGGGGATGAGCGATGGTCTTTTCTTACCAATCTATCCCCCTAGGAGCATGCGCGTAATACTTTGCTTTGATAACTTGTAGATTTTTGCAATAAGTATATGAGTTCTTTATGACTAATGTTGAGTCCATGGATTATACGCACTCTTACCCTTCCACCATTGCTAGCCTCTCTAATACCGCGCACCTTTCGCCGGTATCATACACCCACCGTATACCTTCCTCAAAACAACCACCACACCTACCTATCATGGAATTTCCATAGCCATTCCGAGATATATTGCCATGCAACTTTCCACCATTCCATTTATTATGACACGCTCCATTATTGTCATATTGCTTTGCATGATCATGCAGTTGACATTGTATTTGTGGCAAAGCCACCGTTCATAATTCTTTCATGCATGTCACTCATGAATCATTGCATATCCCGGTACACCGCCGGAGGCATTCATATAGAGTCATATCTTGTTCTAAGTATCGAGTTGTAATTCTTGAGTTGTAAGAAAATAAAAGTGTGATGATCATCATTATTAGAGCATTGTCCCAGTGAGGAAAGGATGATGGAGACTATGATTCCCCCACAAGTCGGGATGAGACTCCAGACAAAAAAAAGAGGCCATAAAAAGAGAGAATATATATATATATATATATATATATATATATGAGAGAGAAAAAGAGAGAAGGGACAATGATACTATCCTTTTACCAAACTTGTGCTTCAAAGGAGCACCATGATCTTCATAGTAGAGAGTCTCCTATGTTATCACTTTCATATACTAGTGGAAATTATTCATTATAGAACTTGGCTTGTATATTCCAATGATGGGCTTCCTCAAAATGCCCTAGGTCTTCGTGAGCAAGCAAGTTGGATGCACACCCACTTAGTTTCTTTTTGAGCTTTCATATATTTATAGCTCTAGTGCATCCGTTGCATGGCAATCCCTACTCACTCACATTGATATCTATTAATGGGCATCTCCATAGCCCGTTGATACGCCTAGTTGACGTGAGACTATCTTCTCCCTTTTTGTCTCCTCCACAACCACCATTCTATTCCACCTAAAGTGCTATGTCCATGGCTCACACTCATGTATTGCGTGAAGATTGAAAAAGTTTTGAGAATGTCAAAAGTATGAAACAATTGCTTGGCTTGTCATCGGGGTTGTGCATGATTTAAATACTTTATGTGGTGAAGATAGAGCATAGCCAGACTATATGGCTTTGTAGGGATAACTTTCTTTGGCCATGTTATTTTGAGAAGACATAATTGCTTAGTTAGTATGCTTGAAGTATTATTATTTTTATGTCAATATTGAACTTTTGTCTTGAATCTTTCGGATCTGAGTATTCATACCACAATTAAGAAGAATTACATTGAAATTATGCCAAGTAGCATTCCACGTCAAAAATTCTGTTTTTATCATTTACCTACTCGAGGACGAGCAGGAATTAAGATTGGGGATGCTTGATACGTCTCCAACGTATCTATAATTTTTGATTGCTCCATGCTATATAATCTTCTGTTTTGGAGGCCCAGCCCAGCCCAGAATTGCTGTTTTTTTTGCCTATTTTAGGGTTCCGAAGAAAAGGAATATCAAACGGAGTCCAAATGGAATGAAACCTTCGGGAACGTGATTTTTGGAACGAACAAGATCCAGGAGACTTGGACCCTACCTCAAGCAACCAACAGGGAGGCCACGAGGTAGGGGCGCGCCTACCCCCCAGGCGCGCCCTCCACCCTCGTGGGCCCCCTGTTGCTCCACCGACGTACTTCTTCCTCCTATATATACCTACGTACCCCCAAACGATCAGATACGGAGCCAAAACCCTAATTCCACCGCCGTAACTTTCTGTATCCACGAGATCCCATCTTGGGGCCTGTTCCGGAGCTCCACCGGAGGGGGCATCGATCACGGAGGGCTTCTACATCAACACCATAGCCTCTCCGATGAAGTGTGAGTAGTTTACCTCAGACCTTCGGGTCCATAGTTATTAGCTAGATGGCTTCTTCTCTCTTTTTGGATCTCAGTACAAAGTTCTCCCCCTCTCTTGTGGAGATCTATTCGATGTAATCTTCTTTTGCGGTGTGTTTGTTGAGACTGATGAATTGTGGGTTTATGATCAAATTTATCTATGAACAATATTTGAATCTTCTCTGAATTCTTTTATGTATGATTGGTTATCTTTGCAAGTGTCTTCGAATTATCAGTTTGGTTTGGCCTACTAGATTGATCTTTCTTGCAATGGGAGAAGTGCTTAGCTTTGGGTTCAATCTTGCGGTGTCCTTTCCCAGTGACAGTAGGCGCAGCAAGGCACATATTGTATTGTTGCCATCGAGGATAACAAGATGGGGTTTTCATCATATTGCATGAGTTTATCCCTCTATATCATGTCATCTTGGTTAAGGCGTTACTCTGTTCTTATGAACTTAATACTCTAGATGCATGCTGGATAGCGGTCGATGTGTGGAGTAATAGTAGTAGATGCAGGCAGGAGTCGGTCTACTTGTCTTGGACGTGATGCCTATATACATGATCATACCTAGATATTCTCATAATATGCTCAATTCTGTCAATTGGTCAACAATAATTTGTTCACCCACCATATAATACCTATGCTCTTGAGAGAAGCCACTAGTGAAACCTATGGCCCTCGGGTCTATCTTCATCATATTAATCTTCCAATACTTTGCTATTTTACTTTGCTTTTATTTTACTTTGCATCTTTATCATAAAAATACCAAAAATGTTATCTTATCATATCTATCAGATCTCACTCTCGTAAGTGACCGTGTAGGGATTGACAACCCCTTATCGCGTTGGTTGCGAGGATTTATTTGTTTTGTGTAGGTGCGAGGGACTCGCGCGTAGCCTCCTACTGGATTGATACCTTGGTTCTCAAAAACTGAGGGAAATACTTACGCTACTTTGCTGCACCACCCTTTCCTCTTCAAGGGGAACCAACGCAAGTGCTCAAGAGGTAGCACCAGCCCCCTGCCGAGAGGGGGCGCGCCACACCGGGCTCCACCCACAGCCCCCGTCGCGGAGGGCAAAATGGGCCGTGCGCTCGAGTTCGAGCGCGGGCGGAGCATCGTTTTCCATGACCTCTTCCAGGAGGCGACGGATGCGATGAACCGACTCGGTGAAGAACTTGAGGGTGTTGACGCGCGCCTTGAGGCCGAGGGTCTTCTGTTGGCGGAGGAGTGGCACAAGCTGAAAGTGGCCATCAACCTCGGGTGTCACTAGTGCGAGCTAGAGAACGTGAAGGCCGAGGCCTCCCTCGCGGCCTCCCGTGAGGCCTACTCCCGGGCTCTAGAGGAGGCTCGTGAAGCTGATCGCCGTGCGAGGCTGTGGAGAAGCGCGCGTGGGAGCTCCACGCCTGGAGTGCGTCCCTCGAGCAGCAAGTGGAGGTGATCAAGGCCGCCCTCGCAGCACTAAGGGGGTCACGTGCCGAGGAAGATGAGGTCCGGAAGCGCGAGGAGGCATTGGCTCTGGAAGCCGTGGAGCGCAGCCTCGAGCTCGAGCAACTGGAGACGAGGGAGCGTCAAGTTGCCCAAGCGGAGGATGCCGTCGGGGCTCGCGAGGCCCGAGTTTAGGAGGAAGTCGACCGCCGGGTGGCCGAGGTTCACGCGGATCTTGAAGGTCAGCGCGTCTTGGAGCTGAAGCTTGCGGGAACTGGGGCAGCGGGCAGGACCGCTGCTCCCCGGCCCAGGTCAGATGAGGTGGAGATGCGTGAGGAGGCCACGGCTGCCGCCCTGGTCGTGGTGTAGGCAGACTTGGCCTCCGCCCGCGCCAAGCTGCTCTCTCTTTAGAGGCGGGTTGATGACGCTGAGGCCATCGCGCGGCAAAACAGGGAGGAGGTGCTTCAACGGCGGACGTTGGAGCGCGAGCACGCCCCCATGCTCGAGGGTCTCCGGAGCAGGGTAATGCCGCCCTGGTCTTCATCTGTGAGGAGAATGCACCGCCCCCCCCACTCGGATGACTACGCCAGTCACTTGACCTTCTTCACCAACGTGGTGATGTGCCTGGAAGCCCGGTCTAATAGGGATCGCCAGCTTGTCGAAGAGAGAAGTCGTGGTCTGCTTGGGCGCGTGTTCTCCCGCGTCTTCAGCCACCTCCGGAACATTGATCTCGACTTTGATTCTGACGCCGCTATCGCTCCCGTGCCGGAAGCCATCCGGGGCGACTTGGCGTGGTGGGTTGAAGACCACGTGGATGCGCTGGTCAGGGCCTTCGCTTCTGACGATGACGGGGTTGTGGTTGCGGCGGACGTAGGCGACGTGGTTGATGACAGTGACGTCGACACCGGCGAAGGTGGAGGCAACACCGACGATGGCGAAAGCGACGCGAGTGGTGCATCTTACGATGACATGGGGGACGCGGCGAGCGACGTATCCGGCTGATTCCTTGTTTCCCTGTAAAAACTTGGGCGTGGCCCTAGAAGACTGTAAGAGCATTTTGAGAGGGGGAGCCCCTCATGTAAATAATCACAGCTTTTATCCTTTCGTGCTAAATTGAGTACGCGTCTTCATGAGCTTATGGATGTCTAGGAAATGTTGTTGTTGCGGTTTACCTTAGTTTGGACGAGCCCAAAACCGGCCCGAGAGACTGCCGACTTTTGAGGAGCCCCTGACGAATTCGTCACCATGCCCGAGAGGGCCGTGTGATAAGTGTGGCTCACCATGGCCCGCCACGCGTGTGGCTCGTGTGCTTCATGCCCAGCCCGGCTCGCGAGGGGCCTGCGAGGGGGGAGCGACTGGCATGAACTCCAAAATAAGGCAAGAACGAGACCGCGAGAAATCACTCGAACGAGAAAAGGTATCGCCCCGCACGCATCAAATGGAAATTCAACTTCAACTTAAAACCAAATCCAGAAGGCGGGGTTACAGAAAGGAAATCCAAAGCAAATGCCCGCGTCCGGTGCCTAGTCTAGTCTTCGACGTCTTCTCACCAGCGCGGAGCTAAGTGCTGCCACTAGGCGTGGGAGGGAGCCCCCGAGGCCCGAGGGCGGCTCTCCGGAGACTCTGGGGCGTGTACAACCCCACTCATTATTATGTGAGAGTGTCACAGGCGGTGATCTTCACAGGCACTGGGCCTTTGCTTCACAGGTACCGGCCTTGCTTCATATCGCCAGGCGAGGTCCCCGCCTTGCGCCACCCCCTACCACCGCTGGGACGATCGGAAACCGGGACGACCCAACGAGGGCAGAGGGGACGCCAGCGGCGCCCTCGGCGACCACGGGTCCTCTGCCGGGGGAAGGGTCACGGTCGCCACCCCGGCAGAGGGCCTACTGATACGTCTCCGTCGTATCTACTTTTCCAAACACTTTTGCCCTTGTTTTGGACTCTAACTTGTATGATTTGAATGGAACTAACCCGGACTGACGCTGTTTTCAGCAGAATTACCATGGTGTTGTTTTATGTGAAGAAAACAAATATTCTCGAAATGACCTGAAACTCCACGGAACATCTAAGAAAAAACAATAAAAAATCCTCGCCAAAGATGAAGACCAGGGGGCCCACACGCTTCTCACGAGGGTGGGGGGCGCCCCCCTAGGGCGCGCCCCCTACCTCGTGGGCCCCCTGGAAACCCTCCGACGCCAACTCCAACTCTATATATTTGCTTTCAGAGAGAAAAAATCAGAGAGAAGAAATCATCGCGTTTTACGATACGGAGCCGCCGCCAAGCCCTAAAACCTCTCGGGAGGGCAGATCTGGAGTCCGTTCGGGGCTCCGGAGAGGGGGGTTCGTCGCCGTCGTCATCATCAACCATCCTCCATCACCAATTTCATGATGCTCACCGCCGTGCATGAGTAATTCCATCGTAGGTTTGCTGGACGGTGATGGGTTGGATGAGATTTATCATGTAATCGAGTTAGTTTTGTTAGGGTTCGATCCCTAGTATCCATTATGTTCTGAGATTGATGTTGCTATGACTTTGCTATGCTTAATGCTTGTCACTAGGGCCTGAGTGCCATGATTTCAGATCTGAACCTATTATGTTTTCATGAATATATGTGAGTTCTTGATCCTATCTTGCAAGTCTATAGTCACCTACTATGTGTTATGATCCGGCAACCCTGAAGTGACAATAATCGGGACCACTCCCGGTGATGACCATAGTTTGAGGAGTTCTTGTATTCACTATGTGCTAATGCTTTGTTCCGGTTCTCTATTAAAAGGAGGCCTTAATATCCCTTAGTTTCCAACAGGACCCCGCTGCCATGGGAGGGTAGGACAAAAGATGTCATGCAAGTTCTTTTCCATAAGCACGTATGACTATACGAAATACATGCCTACATTACATTGATGAATTGGAGCTAGTTCTGTGTCACCCTATGTTATGAGTGTTACATGATGAACAACATCCGGCATAATTATCCATCACTGATCCGGTGCCTACGAGTTTTTCATATACTGGTTTACGCTTATTTACTTTCCCGCTGCTACTATTACAATCACTACAAAATACCAAAAATATTACTTTTGCTGTCTTTACTTTTGTTGCTGCTACCACCACTATCATATTACTTTTCTACTAAACACTTTGCTGCAGATACTAAGTTTCCAGGTGTGGTTGAATTGACAACTCAGCTGCTAATACTTGAGAATATTCCTTGACTCCCCTTGTGTCGAATCAATAAATTTGGGTTGAATACTCTACCCTTGAAAGCTATTGCGATCCCCTATACTTGTGGGTTATCAAGACTAATTTCTGGCATCGTTGCCGGGGAGCATAGCTCTATTCTTTGAGTCACTTGGGATTTATATCTACTTATCACTATGAATAACTTGAGAGATCCAAAAACCAAGATCTATCCCTCAACTACGAGGGGAGGTAAGGAACTGCCATCTAGCTCTGCACTTGATTCACCTTCTGTTATGAGTAAGTTAGCGACACCTACACCTGCTTCTGCTATTCGTTCTGATATGTCGCATGTTATTGATGATGCCACTTCTGCTATGCATGATACTTATGATGAAACTGCTTCTATGCTTGATACTACTGTGCCCCTTGGTGAATTTCTTGATGAAAAAATTGCTAGGGCTAGAGAAAAGGAAATTATTGAATCTGAATACGATGATGATAGTGATGATGAAAATATGTCTGTTATTCCTGAGGGTTATCTTTTTTATATGGAATCTTCTACCGCTATTTTAGCTTGCAAAGATAGATATGAGCTTAAGAGGTTATTAATTAAATGGAACAAAGAATCACTTAGAGATAAAATTAGACCTGACCCCGCTTTTGCTACTTCACCTATATGTGTTCCTGATAAAGATTATGAATTCTCTGTTGATCCTGATATAATTACTTTGGTTGAATCTGATCCGTTTTATGGCTATGAACCTGAAACTATTGTGGCGCATCTTACTAAGTTAAATGATATAGCTGCCCTGTTCACTAATGATGAGAGATCGCGTTACTTCTATATACTCAAAATATTTCCGTTCTCATTAAAGGGTGATGCTAAGATATGGTTTAATTATCTTGATCCTGGTTGTGTGAAGTCCCCATGATATGATTTATTACTTCTCTGTTAAATATTTCCCTGCTCATAAGAAACAAGCTGCTTTGAGGGAAATATACAACTTCATGCAAATTAAAGAAGAGAGTCTCCCACAAGCTTGGGGGAGGCTTCTCAAGTTACTTAATGCTTTGCCTGATCATCCTCTTAAGAAACCTGAAATACTTGATATCCTTTATAATGGACTAACCGATGCTTCCAAAGATTACCTGGATAGTTGTGCTGGTTCTCTTTTGAGGGAAAGAACACCGGATGAAGCTGAAATCTTATTGAATAATATGCTGACAAATGAAAATAATTGGGCACCTCCTAAGCCACCTCCTGAGCCAACTCCTGCTACAATTACTGAGTCTATTCCTAAACCAACTCCGAAGAAGAGAGGCAAAGAAATCTATGAAAGAAAAAGGTATTAAAGCTGAACACGTTAAGAACTTACCTCCTATTGAAGAAATACATGGCCTTAATTCACCGCCTGTTGAAGAAATATATGATCTTAATTCTTTATTTACCGAAGAACCTCATGATCCCGATATCCCGACACAAGTAGTAAAGGTAAATTCTCTCTATAGATATGACAAAGCTGAAGTCCCTCCTACTAAAATTTCTAGTCAGTGCTTGGATGAGTTTGATAACTTTATGTTTAAGGCATACGACTTCAATGCTTATTTTGGTAGACAATTAAAAGAAAATGCTTATATGATTAGACGCTTGGGTGATTATATGGCTAATATTAAAGGTGAACCTAAACTTGTTAGCAAACATGCTTCTATGGTTACCACTCAAGTAGAACAAGTACTTAAGGCTCAAAAGAAGTGCTTGATGAAATGAATAGTAAGAAAAATGATTATGCCGTTAGAGTGGCTACTAGAACTGGTAGAATGACTCGGGAACCTTTGTATCCTGAAGGCCACCCTAAGAGAATCGAGCAAGATTCTCAAAGAAATAATATTGATGTTCCTAGTTCTTCTAAAAAGAAGAAGAAGAAAAATGATAGAACTGTGCAAACTTCTAGTGAACCTATTGCTGAACCACCTATTAATCCAAATGATATTTCTATGTCTGATGCTGAAACACAATCTGGTAATGAACATGAACCTAGTAAAAATATTAATGATGATGTTCATGATGATGCTCAACCTAGTAATGCTAATGATGTAGAAATTGAACCTGCTGTGATCTTGATAACCCACAATCAAAGGATCAATGTTATGATAAAAGAGACTTTGTTGCTAGGAAACATGGTAAAGAAAGGGAACCTTGGGTTCAGAAACCCATGCCTTTTCCTCTGAAACCATCCAAGAAAAGGGATGATTAGGATTTTGAGCGCTTTGCTGAAATGATTAGGCCTATCTTTTTGCGTATGCGATTAACTGATGTGCTTAAAACAAATCCTTATGCTAAATATATGAAGGATATCATTACTAATAAAAGAAAGATACCGGAAGCTGAAATTTCCACCATGCTTGCTAATTATACTTTTAAGGGTGGAATACCAAAGAAACTTGGAGACCCCGGAGTACCTACTATACCTTGCTCCATTAAAAGAAATTATATTAAAACTGCTTTATGTGATCTTGGAGCTGGTGTTAGTGTTATGCCTCTCTCTTTATATCGTAGACTTGACTTGAATAAGCTGACACCTGCTGAAATATCTTTGCAAATGGCTGATAAATCAACTACTATACCTGTCGGTATTTGTGAGGATGTGCCTGTTGTGGTTGCAAACGTTACTATTTTAACGGACTTTGTTATTCTTGATATTTCCGAGGATGATATAGTATGTCTATTATTCTTGGAAGACCTTTTCTTAATACTGCAGGGGCTGTTATTGATTGCAACAAAGGCAATGTCACTTTTCATGTTAATGGTAATGAGCATATGGTACACTTTCCGAGGAAACAACCTCAAGTTCATAGTATCAACTCTATTGGAAAAATTCCATCGATTATATTTGGAGGTTTTGGATTTCCTCTTCCTACTGTCAAGAAGAAATATGATATTCTTATTATTGGGGATGTGCATATCCCCGTTGAGGTAACTTAGTGTTATTCGAAATGTCTCCGGTTTCATAATTATCGGAATGAGTTTGTTAACAAGACTTGATCAACCTTGTTAGTGGATTCTTTTTGATGAGCATGAGATGGATGAAACTAGAAGCACAAACTTCTGTACCCCACTTTTACTTTCTGTTATTTATATTAAATAAAGTAAAAAATAGTATTTTTTTGTCTGTTTCCTGACTTATCCGTGCAACATAAAAATATCCCGAAAATAAAAGTCCTCAGAATGGCATGCCAAATTAATATGATTTTTTCAGGAATATTTGAGGATTTACTGTGCAGAAATTACCGCGGGAGGAGCTGCCACCTGGCCACGAGGGTGGTGGGCGCCCCCCCCTATAGGGCGCGCCCCCTGCCTCGTGGGCCCACGGTGGCCCTCCTCCACTTATCCCAGCACCCATCTTCTTCCTCTATCTCACACAAACCCGAAAAACCAACTCAAGCACGAGTTCCAGCCACTTTTGTTGTGATTTTCGATCTCCTTGCTCAAAGCACCTCTCGCAAAACTGCTTGGGGAGATTGTTCCTTGGTATGTGACTCCTCCATTGGTCCAATTAGATTTTGTTCTAGTGCTTTATTCTTTGCAAATTTGTGTTGCATAGCTGACCATGTTCTTGAGCTTGCATGTCAAATTTATATGTTTCTAAGTAGTTCTAATGCTTGATATACGCTCTAGGCAGTTATAGGAGTAGTTGCTATCAGTTTTATTAAAGTTGGTTCACTTTTGTTTGAAGTTACTAAAAATTTCAGAATTTTTTAGAGAAAAACAATATGCTTAGGAAGATGTTCCAAGGTGGTTCCTCTAAGAAGCAAGGACCCAGGATTGCTATGCGCGATGCTGACGAGGATCCACCAAGAGACGCTCCAGTACGGCCTTGCGAATGGCCGTCGGAAAAATTTATGGACCGTGTTGGAATTAAAGAAGAATTCAAAGCATATTTGCGCAATGCCGGTCTTGAGGATTTTGAGGCTAACAAATGCCCCCAGTATCATGATCTCACAAGTTCATTTGTGAGGAGGTTTGAGTATTCATCTTCGCGTAATTCTTCTTCAGTCATGTTTGATCTTTATGACAAATCTTATACCATGGACTTAGAGGATTTTACTTCTGCTTGCAAACTTCCATCATGGGGTAGTGTTAGGGATCCCCCTAAATCTGAATTTAGAAACTCTCTTGCTAGTATAACTGTGGGGGAATCTAGAGATATAACGCAGGCTACCATAGGGAGCATTCACTTTCCTGCTATACATTATTTTTCTCTCTTCATCGCTAGATGCATAAATGCTAAGGATGAAGCATGTCACATGTGTGTCCCTGATCTTAGCATTCTAAGGAGTGCTGTGTTAGGAGACCAATCTTATCATATGGGAGCCATTGTAGCTCGTAGGTTGCATCATAATAAACATAATGCAGATTTCTTTGGAGGAATTGTTGCAACCCGCTTAGCTCATTTTTTTAAATAGGCATTCGTTAGGGTGATATGGAGTTGCCTCCTGCATATTTAGATTATGAATCTATGGCTTCGCACCAGTTTGTTGAGAGGCCTGAATCGCCTCTCTTATATCGTTTAATTTTTGATAAACGACGTGTTTTCCGTATTACTCTCCCTGCTCCTGCCTTCTTTGATTCATAGACAAAAGGAAGATATGTTATTACCAGAGAGGAGGCAGAAGAGTACGACAGGAGAGCGGAGGCAGCTCGACTCCACGCTGCAGCTCAGCAGGCGATAACCGCTGCACATCAATATTATCCCAACTATTCTTCCTCATCACAGAACGACCCCAACAACTATTATTATGGATACCCGCCAGGCCAGCCGTGGCCATAGACCAACTTAGGCCAAAAGCCTAAGCTTGGGGGAGTACGTATTTCTCACCGACATTACATTTATGTTCACACACACTCATTGCTAGATGTCGGTGCTCATACTTTTTCATTGTAATATCCATGCTAGTTTATTTTCTTTTTCCTGCTTTCTTCTTGTGTGTTTGCTAAACCATAAGAAAAACCAAAAAAATTAGTAGTAGTTTATTTTTCTACTGTAGTAGTAATAATTAAAAAGAAAACCCAAAAATATTTCCCGTTCTTCTTTTGCTTGTTGGGAGCTTTCCCGTGTAAATAGTTTTATTTCTTTTGTTTTCTTTGGGGGTCGGTAGGAGAAGACCATAATTAAATTGTTGAAGTGGCTCTTATATGCATTATTGTTGATTTAACCAAGAGCCCGTATTGCCTTGTCTTCTCCTGTTTATTGAATGCTCGCAGATTCCAGCTTAGTCCAATGCATGTATACTCTTATTATTATTCACACCATTCGGTCGTGCAAGTGAAAGGCAATTATGATGATATATGATGGACTAACTGAGATGAGAAAAGATGGTATGAACTCGACCTCTTTTGTTTTTGTAAATATGATGAGTCCCTCGTTCTTGATTCAGCTTATTATGAATAAACATGTTTGCAATGACAATTAGAGATCATAGTTGCTTGTGCCATGCTTGATTAGCTATGAGTTATAATGGTTTACCTTGTGTGCCAACATGCTATTGAGATGGTTATGATGTGGTATGATGGGGTGGTATCCTCCTTTGAATGATTTAAGTGACTTGACTTGGCACATGTTCACGCATGTAGTTGAAACAAAATCAACATAGCCTTCACGATATTTATGTTCATGGTGGATTATATCCTACTCATGCTTGCACCCAATGTTTATTAATTTTTATGCATGTACATGGCTATTGTCGCTCTCTAGTTGGTTGCTTCCCAATCTTTTGCTAGCCTTCACCTGTACTAAGTGAGAATACTGCTTGTGCATCCAATCCCTTAAACCCCAAAGTTATTCCAGATGAGTCCACCATACCTTCCTATATGCGGTATCTACTTGCCGTTTCAAGTAAATTTGTATGTGCCAAACTCTAAACCTTCAAATAAACATTCTGTTTTGTATGCTCGAATAGCTCATGTATCAACCAAGGCTGTCCTTATCTTCCGTGTTAGGCGGGTTATTCTCAAGAGGAGTGGACTCCGCTCCTCACTCACGAGAAAATGGCTGGTCACCGGGATGCCCATTCCCATGCTTTATGCAAACTAAATCAAAATTAATTGCAAACAAAACTCCCCCTGGGACCTGATGTATGTTGGAGGCACTCGTTGTTTCGAGCAAGTCATGGATTGATGTTTGTTGGTGGAGGGAGAGTATAAACTTTACCATTCTGTTTGGGAACCGCCTATAATGTGTTTAGCATGGAAGATATCGCCATCTCTTAGTTGTTATGCTGACAATGAAAGTATACTGCTCAAAATACAATTATCTCTATTTCAAAACCGAGCTCTGGTACCTCTACAAATCCCTGCTTCCATCTGCGAAGGGCCTATCCATTTACTTTTATGTTGAGTCATCACCCTCTTATTAAAAAGCACTAGCTGGAGAGCACAACCGTCATTTGCATTCATCACTATTAATTTATATTGGGTATGACTATGATTAGATCTCTTTTACCATGAATTACAATGTCTAGTCAGTCCTTGATCTTTAAAGGTGCTCTGCATTTATGTTTTGCGGTCTCAGAAAGGGCTAGCGAGATACCATCTTGTTATATCATATTATGATTGTTTTGAGAAAGTGTTTTCATCCGAGATTTATTATTATGGCTTGCTAGTTGATTATGCTATTGATGTGAGTAATTGTGAGACCTGAGAATTATTGCAAATGTGGTTAGTTATGATCTATGCTGAAAACTTGAATGTTGGCTTGACATAGTTACAACAACAAGAGCGAACAGAGTTTGTAAAAGTTTTTCTTTCTTTCTTTCAGTTTGTCAACTGAATTGCTTGAGGACAAGCAAGGGTTTAAGCTTGGGGGAGTTGATACGTCTCCATCGTATCTATTTTTCCAAACACTTTTGCCCTTGTTTTGGACCCTAACTTGTATGATTTGAATGGAACTAACCCGGACTGACGCTGTTTTCAGCAGAATTACCATGGTGTTGTTTTATGTACAGAAAACAAAATTCTTGGAATGACCTGAAACTCCACGGCTCATCTTAGAAAAAACAATAAAAAATCCTCGCCAAAGATGAAGACCAGGGGGCCCACACCCTTCTCACGAGGGTGGGGGCGCCCCCCCCCTAGGGCGTGCCCCCTACCTCGTGGGCCCCCTGGAAACCCTCCGACGCCAACTCCAACTCTATATATTTGCTTTCGGAGAAAAAAAATCAAAGAGAAGAAATCATCGCGTTTTACGATACGGAGCCACCGCCAAGCCCTAAAACCTCTCGGGAGGGCAGATCTAGAGTCCGTTCGGGGCTCCGGAGAGGGGGATTCGTCGTCGTCGTCGTCATCAACCATCCTCCATCACCACTTTCATGATGCTCACCGCCGTGCGTGAGTAATTCCATCGTAGGCTTGCTGGACGGTGATGGGTTGGATGAGATTTATCATGTAATCGAGTTAGTTTTGTTAGGGTTTGATCCCTAGTATCCATTATGTTCTGAGATTGATGTTGCTATGACTTTGCTATGCTTAATGCTTGTCACTAGGGCCCGAGTGCCATGATTTCAGATCTGAACCTATTATGTTTTCATGAATATATGTGAGTTCTTGATCCTATCTTGCAAGTCTATAGTCACCTACTATGTGTTATGATCCGGCAACCCCGAAGTGACAATAATTGGGACCACTCCCGGTGATGACCATAGTTTGAGGAGTTCATGTATTCACTATGTGCTAATGCTTTGTTCCGGTTCTCTATTAAATGGAGGCCTTAATATCCCTTAGTTTCCAATAGGACCCCGCTGCCACGGGAGGGTAGGACAAAAGATGTCATGCAAGTTCTTTTCCATAAGCATGTATGACTATATACGGAATACATGCCTACATTACATTGATGAATTGGAGCTAGTTTTGTGTCACCCTATGTTATGAGTGTTACATGATGAACCGCATCCGGCATAATTATCCATCACTGATCTAGTGCCTACGAGTTTTTCATATACTGGTTTACGCTTATTTACTTTCCCGCTGCTACTGTTACAATCACTACAAAATACCAAAAATATTACTTTTGCTGTCTTTACTTTTGTTGCTGCTACCACCACTACCATATTACTTTGCTACTAAACACTTTGCTGCAGATACTAAGTTTCCAGGTGTGCTTGAATTGACAACTCACCTGTTAATACTTGAGAATATTCTTTGGCTCCCCTTGTGTCGAATCAATAAATATGGATTGAATACTCTACCCTCGAAAGCTGTTGCGATCCCCTATACTTGTGGGTTATCACCTACCTCCGGGTGTTGCCTTGCTCCTCGTGACACGGGGATGGGCCTTGCTCCTGGCCCCTTCCGCGCAGCCCCCAGCGGGTCTCTCCTGTCGGGGCGGGCATCGCCGTGCGGGAGCCACTGTTTGGCGCCGTGGCCTGGTTCATCTGTGACTCATGGTTAGAGTAAGCTTGCTCCCAAGAGATTAGTGGTACCATGTATCTCTTGTCGATGCGCGGTTGGCGGTGCTCTCCGACGGCTCTTGGAATGCTTCAGCTCCCAATGCCTCCTCCTCCCAACCTGGCCCGGGAAACGAGCCAGGGTCGTCCTCCAGCGTGTACTCCTGGTCCTTCATGCGGGGCACATAGGCTTCCAGGGCTGCCATCCCAAATACCTCGCCGTAGTGCCCCACGCTCCACGTCGCCTGACCAAGCGCGGCGTCCTGAGGGTGGTAGCGCGATGCCTCGCTGGGGCCATGGGGGCAACGCTCGTGCCCATGCTCATCAGAGGCGGCGCGGGGGCAACGGGGCCCCCGGCGCTGCCGGCCTTGCTGGTGTTGGTGAAGCCCCCGGGCGCACCCGAGGGCATGCGGTTGCGGCGTGGCCCGTCGTGAGGTCCAGTAGCGGCTTGGGAAGGAATCAGATAGCAGAAAAGCGGCGCTCCTGACGCTGCCGCATCCAACAGCTCAGCGACACGTTCCAGCAGTGTGTCGTGTCCGCTCTCCATCAGCCAGCACCGCAGGAACTCCCGCGCCAACGTGAGCGCGGCCCGCATGTTCGCCTGCTCCCGCCGGGTGTGTGGCATTGTTGCCGCGGCGTGGCTTGCGGCCCTTGCAGCGGCTCGTGCTTGTCGTGGACTGGGGTGGATGACGCCTGGCCGCGCTGCCCGCGCCCCGCAGCGTTAGGCGGCGCTCACGCCGTCTGGAGCGCGGGGTCGAGGTCTTCACGGGCAGGTGGCACCGCCCGGGCTGCCCAGGCTGCCCATCGGTCGGAGTCGGCCCTTGGGTCGCCAGACATCGAGGCCACCGAGCGTCGACGGGTCGATTGGTGGGGAAGAGACTCCGGCGCACCGCTACCTGGCGCGCAAAATGTTGGATCACGGGTTCCGGCAAACCCTTGAGGTTCGAGCACTGGGGTGCGCGCGAAGGTTTTCTCCCTATCGATCCACGCACTGGCTCTTGAAGATCTCGCAGATGAGCTCAACGAACTCACAACACAGAAAGACACACGATTTATACTGGTTCGGGCCACCATTGTGGTGTAATACCCTACTCTAGTGTGGTGATGGTGGATTGACTCTTGGGCTGATGAAGAACAGTTACAAGGGGAAGAACAGCCTCCTGAGATTGAGGTGTTCTTGTGATCAGGACGATCCTCACTTGTCTCTCGTCCCCTTGTGCTATCTCTTCTCTCTTCTCTCCCTTCTCTCTATGGTGGCTAGTTCTACTTATATAGGCCCTGATCCTCTCCCCAAATATTGAGCGGGAAGGGAGCCAACAACGGCCAATTCGAAAGGGGACAGCTAGTACAAGTTATCCTGACAAAAGGTGGTCTTCGTCTGCCAAAGGCTCTGGTGATGACGCCGTCTTGGGCTCCATGGTGACCTCCGTCCTGCCATCCTTCTGGTCTTGGTCTCGTTGCACCAATATGGAAACCTTTGCCTAATGCCTCGGTACTCCACGCCTGCGCTTGCCCCCTTGGCACCAAAGAGGAAACAAGGACACTACGCGCTGGCGCCCGCCTGGTCTCGATCATCATGGCTCACGTCACGAGGACCTCGCGAGGTTTGCCCTGCCTTGATCTCTCCGCCCCTCGTGAGCCTGCCTGGCGTGGCCGCTCCTGAGGAGGTCTTGCGTAGTCCTCCTCGCGAGGCTTGGCCCCTCACGAGGGTCTTGAATGCCTTGTCGATGAAGATGGCCCGTATAGACCTGCCAGCCCAGCCATGCCGTGGGCCGCAGGCAGGCAAGTCTGGGGACCCCCGTTCCCAGGACGCCGACACTCTTTACATACAAACGATATATTCCAAAAGTGTACTTCCCCCACCAATCAGTTGTTAAAACTATGATATTATTTAATCAACTAATTTTTCCACTTCAGTATAATATGTGACCAGCACAATAAAACATTCTGACTTGTATAATAAAATATAAGCATAACCATATAAAACTCTAATCATCAAAGAGTGAGATGAAATAAATAATCTGACCTCTAGTGGGGATGTCCAAAGAAATACCATAAGTAAAGAAAAAAACCAATGTAAAGCCCTTTCATCACCTTCCACCTTAATAAACAAGGTGTATTAAAAAAAACATATATATGCTTCACATGTACCATAGTCCTCCCACTAAAGTTTAAAATTCCAGAATCAATAAGCCTCTCGATCCAGTTCCAAGATATGTGACCAAGTCGTTGACGATGTAGATAATAAGATTCCAAGCATCTGTTCCCATTGTCGATATTCCTCCATATGGAGTTATCTTTGCCAAATATAAACAATTTGGTTTGCCAACTTCCAATGGACATCAAGAAAGATAGACCATTGTATAAAAATTCATAATGCACTAATTCAACCATTGAGCAATATTTCCACTCTTCCTTTTTCCAAATAGTATGTCATAATCAATAGATTCCAAGTTAAAACAATAAATCGAATACCTTCTCACCGAAGATGCACAAATTGTCCTATAACAATAATAGTTTTCCTCCACAAGGGAGTTTCATGGCATAATTTCCAATCCAAAGTACACCAATTTCCCATTGAAATTGTTGCACGCCAACAAAGTTGCTATGGTATTCCAACAATAAATGATGTATATAAAACACCATAATCCAACAACAAATGAAGAGCAAATTTCCTTGTCCTCAGAGTGACTCTCATCTTCCTCCATAAACAAGTGATGCTCAATAAGAACACTTCTAAAAACCCTTTCCATGTTATGCACAATTTTCCGTACAACATTTCCACCATGACAATTTTCAATATGTAATCATTTGCTCTGTGCAGTCCATCCACATATTTAATCCGGAGTCCTCCTTTACTTCTTCCAAGGAGTAGACATATTTTCCTTGTTGTGACATAAAGTCAAAACTGTTAATTCCTTTTTCATGGAGTGTCTCCCACTTCCTCCAAAACAAGTGTCTCAACTTCTGATGAAGAAACTGGAAAAGAAAACCATTATCCTCAAATATTCCGTCTTCCACGTGCATCAACAGTAACATGTCTAATTTCTTATCTTCCTTGAACATCCTCCGGCTTCAATTTAACCGTAATCATGATTCTATGAGAGTAACTAGTAGTGCGGACACAACCGGCATGGCGGTGTATATGTCAAATGTGTATTCCTCGTTGCAAGAGTACGAGTTCCAGAGTACACCAAATTCATGTATATGCCGTCTGAGTGTGGCTGGTAGTCGACATTGATCATCGTTCCGATTTTCTCACGATATCATTACCAACCTTACAATAGCAGCAACAGTTTCTTGGCAAATAGTTTGAAACAACCGTGGCCGGTCTAAGAAATTGCACGTGAAGAGAGTTGATATATGGTTGTGCCAAAAAATCCCAATATGTATAATCGAGTGAATCAGAAGCATGCTGACTCAATTCCTCAATTCCTGTGAACATGCAAGTAGCAGCAAACAAAATTTTCTTGTTCTAGGTGCAAGACAATGCCTGTATTTTCCTTTCCAAGCTTCCTTGCTCTTCGTAGTGCAGATAAATAATATTAGAAACAAAATATAGCCACCCCGACCTCCATGATTGAGGACGTAAATTGGCTATGCCCCAATTGATTTTCTTGGACAACGTGATAAGTGGAACCAGTAGGAGTACACTCCTTTTGGGTTTGACAAAAGTTCCCACTGAGCTACTCCTTACTCGATATCCATGTGTTTTGCTGCAGATTCCTTGATCCCGGTGAAAATTGTAGGCCGTGAATACAGCGGTGGCTACCGCAGGCTTGTGGGATTCCGCGGATCAGATCCACGCAGATGCAGTATAAAGTGAGTCCACCTGCGATCTTTGTGGATGGATCTCGCCGTCTTAGCAGGAAGTATGTACTGTAGGCGACGGTTCCTATGCAGCCACAGCGGCCGAAATTACACAGCGACAAAATCATCTGACCTGATGGAGCGACATCGTCGAACGTGTTGCAGAGGCGAAGTGGAAGCGAGGGAATCGTCCGGCGACTTCGCGACGTATACGTACATCAGACCGGATTGATCTATGTATACGAGTTTGCAGCGGAATCAATCACGCACAGCACAGAGATCGTGAGAGCATGGGCCGATCAGCATCGGTGGCGGTGAACCTGGCTCTGATATCAATATTAGAAATTTAGGGTTTTGCGGTCTACCCCTAATTCCTTTGCGTTTATCCGCGGTGCTGCTCACGATTCGCATACATTAGTAGAAAACGGGCCTATTGTCCCGGTTCGTAAGGGCCTTTTGTCCCGGTTCCTGAACCGGGACTAAAGGGTCCGTACTAATGCCCTATCCCTTTAATCCCGGTTGAATCCAGAACCGGGACAGATGGGCCTCCACACATGGCCTGTGCATGGAGCCCAGGCAGGAGGGCCTTTGGTCCCGGTTGGTGGCACCAACCGGGACCAATAGGCATCCACGCGTCAGCATTTCTGTGGCTGGGGTTTTTGTTTTTTTAAATGGGGGGAGGGGTTGGGCGTTTTGGGGGGTTAATTTAGGTGTTTCATATATTGTGTTAGCTAGCTATAATTAATAGAGAAAAGTGTTCTCTCTTATGTCTGTGCTTGGTCGACGCTACATACTATACATACGTATAGAGAGGACTAGACACGCTAGTTAGCTAGTAAGCAAACGAAGGAAACAGAAGATCGTCATGAACATATATGCATACAGAGAGAAGTGATATCGACCACATCTCCTTCTCCGAGAGATTGGTCGAACAACAAGTTCTCGTATATCTATCCGACACTACCGGCTACATATATACAATAATTATCTCTTACAAATATAATCTCCTAACATACGGACGCATGGTCCACATAGTATTCTCCGTCTTCAGCGATCACGTGGTCAAGAAAGAATGCCGCCAATTCCTTTTGAATTGCTAGCATGCGAGCTGGTGCTAGGAGTGCATCCCGCTTCTGAAACATCTAATTTGAAGAGGGGGGGTCAATACATATATATATGAATGAATGAAACTCAACACAAATGACGGTAATAAAATAAAATTGTGAATGTTGTTATTTACACTCTTCATATTGTTCGTAAGAGTAGCCCCGCTCACAGGTCGTGTGGCGGATGGACTCGCAAACGTAGTATCCACAGAAATCATTCCCTTATTCCTGCCACAACCACTTTACAAGAAATAGAGGTCAATCAAACTGATAAGCAAGAATGTCAAATGGTATTGATGAAACTAGCGCTTGAATCACTAGGAGATGCGCGGAACATGCTACTATATTACTTACTTTCGGGTGTCTAAATTGTAGCTTCTTCGGCAGTCCCGGAGATTTTTGGTGAATTTTCTCCAAACCCTGTCAGACAAAGAAAACAATTACTTGATATATCAGGAAATGAACAAAGTTGCTGATATGGTGGATAATGATAGATTTAACTTACTTCTCGAGCATTTGAGTCATGTCCGCATAGTCCTGGGGATCTTTTCGTCTCGAGTCTAAGATGGTTACTAGTCCCTGCTCAAGCTTAATCTCTAGGAGAATATAGTGGAAACTGCACACACAAGCATAACTCATCAATTACATTACTATAATCTTGACTAATATATAAGGGAAACCGAATATGCACAAGACAGTAACACTCACTTGAAGTTGTAAGGAAAGAGTATTATATCTTTGTTTTCATTTATTACCAACGATCGTAGCAAGTTGGCCTCGGTATTTGCGGCATGAAATTTAACCCAATATCACCGATTCGTCTTTTCTTCAATTCAACGATCTTCAATATGCATAATATAGTGAGGATAATTATAAATACATGCAATGAAAGAGCTGAGCTATATAGAGAGACTTAATGACAGAAGTAGTACTACTTACAGACAGTAGCAGGTGACCGTTGCTTTATCAAGGGCCAATTGATTGAAAAACTGAAAGAACTCCTCAAATGGAACAGGCAACAGTTCAATTCCAACGAGGTCATGCTCCTTTTTAACTCTCACATACAAAGTACTCCTCCCCCCAGACTCTCTGCAGATTTTCAAGTACCAATCATGCAATCTTTGCATCATCGTTGATAGAGATCTTTCATCTTTGACGAGAGGCTTCCCGTACTCGTATCTTTGTATCTACACCTCCATGAAATCATAATGTACATCGTCGGGCAGGTAATCTCCAAGATTGCTATAACCGGGCACCATCCTCGGATCATTAGCGATGATGTCGCTAGGCACCTTGAGCGGGGGGCACGATTGCTTCGCTCGTTCGCCGAGCTGGGCAATTTGTTCCCCAGCTCATCGTTCTTTCAGCCTTTGATCACTGACAGTACTTCCCGACCGCTCCGCTTCGGCAAATGCCTTTCCAATAATGCGCTCATAGTTGCCTTTCGGCGGAGACTTGGGTGGTTTTGTCAGGGCAGCCAGAGTGCGCTTTGCTTTCACCGGATCTACCTTCTCCTCCGGAGGTGGATGTTTCTTTGCTTTCACCCCTTCAAAGAAGTTCCTCACTTCTTCTCGTGCGATCTCGGCGTTCTCCTCCGGGGTCCTCTCGTATGGTAACTTCTCTGGGGTCTTCAGAGAAGGACCGAATCTGTATGTCCTCCCGCCTTTGGCTGTACTGCTAGACGCCGGCAAAGCAGACGGAGCGGCTATCTTCTTTACTTGCTTACGAGGCGGAGGAGAAGGACTACGACGCGCCGGAGCAGCCGGAGCGGCGGCGGGTCTCTTCCGCCCTTGCTGACGAGGCGGAGAAGGAGGAGGCTGGCTGCTCGGGCACGCCGGTGCAGGCGGAGAAGGAGGCGGAGTGCCGCCACGCACCGGAGAAGGAGCCAGCCGAGTGCCCTGATCGTCACTCGCCGGAGGAGGAGGCGGTGGAGGAGGCGGAGTGCCCTGACTCACCGGAGGAGGAGGAGGAGGCGGAGGCGTCTAGTTCGGAAGGTTGATGAGCTCCTTCCGCCATAGGCATGGAATCTTCAGAGCAGAACCCAGCCGAGTCTCCCCTCCACCGATAGGGTGGTCAAGCTGGAGGTCCTCAAATCCCTCCATTATTTCATCGACCATCACCCTAGCTTATCCTTCTGGAATTGGCCGGCAGTGAAAAGTTGCGCCGGGTTCAGTAGGAAAAATAGAGCCAACAGCCACCTTGACCTTCATATTAATCCATTGCGTCATAAGGTGGCAATTTCGAGACTCCGTGATAGCATCCACGGGATAGCTGGCAGGAGCCGTCAAGACATGCTCCGGCTGAAGCAGCTCGGTGGAAACCACACTACTTCTCCGCTGAGATGGCGGGGTAGCTTCAGGGGAAGCTTCGGCAGTTCGTTTGCTGCGATTTTGCTTCTCGTTCCTCTATCGCTTGTACCCTAGCGTGCAGCGCCTGCAGTTGGGTCTACTCCACTTTCTTCCTCCTCTCGTGGCATTTGTAACCGCCTGCGTCCGGAAACCCAGCCTTCCACGGAATGAAGCCTGGTGTGCCTCGTGTCCGTCCAGGGTGCTCAGGATTCCCGAGGGCCATTGTGAGCTCGTCGTTCTCTTTGTCTGGAACAAACGTCCCTTGCTGCGCTGCTTCGATATAGTGCTTAAGCCTCTTGACTGGTATTTCCATTTGCTCGTCCGTCCAAATGCACTTCCCTGATACAGGGTCCAAGGTTCCGCAGCCCCGAAGAACCAAGTCCGGCAACGGTCTGGCCAGTTAATTGTCTCTGGTTCGATCCCTTTATCAACCAGATCATTCTCAGTCTTGGCCCACTTAGGCCGGGCTGCGAGGTAGCCACCTGACCCCGTGCGATGGTGATGCTTCTTCTTCGCAGCATTTTGCTTGTTTGTCGCCGACATCTTCTTACTCTTTTCCGATGTCTTGTGGGCCGCAAATGCGGGCTAGTGATCTCTGATCTTCTCATATCTGCCCTTGAATTCTGGTGTCTCTTTATTTTCGACAAACTTATTCAGCTCTTTCTTTCACCTCCTGAATAGTTCTGCCATCCTCTTAAGAGCAAAAGACTTGATTAATTGCTCTTTAACTGGCTTCTCCAGATCATTCTCTGGCGGTAGGGTGAAATTTGACTTCAGCTCAGTCCAAAGATCATTTTTCTGCATATCATTGACATAAGACACCTCAGGGTCTTCTGTAGCCGGCTTTAACCATTGCTGGATGCTGATCGGGATCTTGTCCCTAACTAGAACCCCTCACTGAGCAACAAATGCGCTCTTTGTCCGGATGGGTTCAATCGGTTGGCCGTCGGGCGCGATTGCTATGATCTCAAACTTTTCATCCGAGATCAACTTTCTCTTCGGGCCTCGTCTCTTTACCGAAGTTGTGCTCGATCCGGAGGGCTAGAAAAAAGAACAAAGACTTAATCAATATGTGTACATACCAAAACAATGAATGCATCAATTAGCTAGTCATCACAAGCTTAACTAATATATATACCTGGCCGGACTCTGTTCGGTCACCGGAGACGTCATCACGGTCTCCTTCTTGCACCGGCATTGGGTCACCGGAGCCGTCCTCACGGTCTCCTTCTTGCACCAGCATTAGGTCACCGGAGCCATCATAATCATAGCTAGCTCCTTCCAGACCATCGGTGTCATTGAGAAACAACGAGCAGACGGCATCACTTCCTCGTGCGATTATGTCCCCCAACAACTCTTCTTGTACTTCATCTCGGGTAGTGTCCATAGTTTCTACAAATATTTACAACATGGCAATTATTATTCAAACATGACAGATGGATATATTAGTGGCAAATGTAGAACTAATATTAATTAGTGGCCTCGACGCTCCTTCTCTAGGGTTTGAGGTGGCCTCGATGCTGCTTCTCTAGGGTTTGTGGTGGCCTTGACAACGCTTCAAGGATAAAAAAGAAGAGGAAGAAGAAAAAGAAAGAGGAGAAGAGAGAATAGAGGAGAAGAACTCTTTTTTTCTTTCTTCTCCTCTTTTTTTTCTTCTTCTTCCTCTTTTTTTATCGGGAACGAGGGTCGTCGAGGGTCGCCGAGCGGTAGAGGAAACCCTAAATAGCAAGTATCGTCGGTGTGAGATACATGTGGCCTTCGGTGTCGGACACTACATCCACGTCCCACAAGTGACCCTCTTTTTTTTCTTCTTCCTCCTCTTTTTTATCCTCTTCTTCCTCTCATGTTCGACGACCCTCGACCCCTGGGCGACCCTAGACCCCCTCTCGACCCTTGACCCCTCGGCAACCGTCGACCCCC
>NC_041382.1:716314967-716315675 GCF_002162155.2 Triticum dicoccoides | reverse complement strand
GAAGAACTCCTCAATTCTTTCTTCTCCTATTTTTTTCTTCTTCCTCTCCTTTTTTTATCCTCTTCTTCCTCTCATGTTCGGCGACCCTCGGCGACCCTTGTTCCCGATAAAAAAAGAGGAGAAGAAAGAATAGAGGAGATCTTCTCCTCTATTCTTTCTTTTCCTCTCTTTTTTCTTCTTCCTCTTCTTTTTTTATCCTCTTCTTCCTCTCATGTTCGACGACCCTCGACCCCTCGGCGACCCTAGACCCCCTCTCGACCCTCGACCCCTCGGCGACCGTCGACCCCCTCTCGACCCTCTCATATATAAAACCTTTTCTTCCTTCTATTCCTTCTTCCTAAATATATAAAAGTTTTCTTAAAATGAAACTAACCTAAAATGTACTAAATCATAGAACATATATAGATAAAAAATTTCTAATTAAAAATCTAACTTTTGCATATATGTATTTTTAAAACATCATTACAATTGAAAAAATACATACATATATGAACATACATAAAAAAAACATATATGAACATACATAAAAAACATATATCTAAAAAATACATACATACATATATATGTGAAAATCTAAAAACATATAAAAAGCATGTATAATTAAAAAAAGTTACACGGCGGCGGCGGCGGCGGCAGACGCGCGGTGCTCACAGAGACGGCGACGCGTCGGGGCAGGGGACGGCCGGCGAGGGCGCGGGTGACGAGGGC
>NC_041382.1:716313669-716314343 GCF_002162155.2 Triticum dicoccoides | reverse complement strand
AGGGGGGCATTGGTCCCGGTTTGTGCCACGAACCGGGACCAATGCCCCCTTTAGTCCCGGTTGGTGCCATCAACCGGGACCAAAGGCCTTGTGCTAACCCGCGCCAAAACTATAGTCCCACCTCGCTAGCTGAGAGAGCTCGAGAGTGGTTTATAAGCACTATTGCGCCTTCCCTCTCGAGCTCCTCTTAAATGCAGGCTTTCGGGCCTAACCCTGTGTTGTGTGCCTGTGGGCCTACTGGGCCTCCTGCGGGCCTGAATCCTGGCCCATGGTAGGGTTTCTAGTCGTATTCAGGCCGTGGGGGCCCAGTAGGTGGCACTTTTTTTTTTCTTTGTTGCTTTATTTATTTTATTTTGTTTCTACTTACAACAAAATACTTATTGTTGCTATTTTTTTCCAGTTTTTTTGTTTTAGTTTCTGCATTATTTATTTTCTTTTGTTTTTTGCTTTATTTTTTAATACTTTTTTGCTATTAGTTTTAGAAAAATTATGAACTTTCTGTTAGTGCCATTAGTTTTCAAATTTGAAAACACTTTTTTTTGTTGTTTTTTCTTTGTTGCTTTATTTATTTTATTTTGTTTCTACTTACAACAAAATACTTATTGTTCCTATTTTATTCCAGTTTTTTGTTTTTTTTCTGCATTATTTATTTTCTTTTGTTTTTTGCTTTATTA
>NC_041382.1:716309193-716313429 GCF_002162155.2 Triticum dicoccoides | reverse complement strand
TTTTGTTTCTATTTACAAAAAAATACTTATTGTTGCTATTTTTATTTATTTTTTCCAGATTTTTTGTTTTGTTTTCTGCATTATTTATTTTCTTTTATTTTTTGCTTTATTTTTTATTTCTTTTTGCTTTTAGGTTAGCAAAATTATAAACTTTCTGTTAGTGCCATTAGTTTTAGAAAAATTATAAACTTTCTGTTAGTGCCATTAGTTTTCAAATTTGAATAGTTAAAATTTGAATTCTTTGAAATTTGTGTGAATCACAAGTCCGTGATTAACTTTACTAAAAAAATGAACATAGATGCACCTATAGAGAAAATTCGACCTAAATTCATAGTTTTCAAATGAACTCTGAAAAAGTTGGCATAGCATACTCGTGTGTTACAATGTTGGCATGGTATCATCATAATAGTTGCGGGAGAAAGTCTTCACTTTTTCCTCGCTTGTGTCATTTGCTTATTCCGCCATAACCATGGATAATCTTCATCGTTTATCAGGATGCTTGGGTCAGCCTTGACATTGAAGGGAGGAATTTCATGAAACTTTTCATAATCTTCAGACATGTCTGTCTTGCCCTCCACTCCCAGGATGTCCCTTTTTCCTGAAAGAACTATGTGGCGCTTTGGCTCATCGTATGATGTATTCGCTTCCTTATCTTTTCTTTTTCTCGGTTTGGTAGACATGTCCTTCACATAGATAACCTGTGCAACATCATTGGCTAGGACGAACGGTTCGTCAGTGTACCCAAGATTTTTCAGATCCACTGTTGTCATTCCGTACTGTGGGTCTACCTGTACCCCGCCTCCTGACAGATTGACCCATTTGCACTTAAACAAAGGGACCTTAAAATCATGTCCGTAGTCAAGTTCCCATATGTCCACTATGTAACCATAATATGTGTCCTTTCCGCTCTCGGTTGCTGCATCAAAGCGGACACCGCTGTTTTGGTTGGTGCTTTTTTGATCTTGGGCGATCGTGTAAAATGTATTCACATTTATCTTGTATCCTTTGTAAGTCAACACAGTCAAAGATGGTCCCCTGGACAACAAGTACAGCTCATCACAAACAGTGTTGTCACCTCTGAGACGTGTTTCCAACCAACTGCTGAAAGTCCTGATGTGTTCACATGTAATCCAGTCGTCGCACTGCTCCGGGTGTTTGGAGCGCAGATTGTTCTTGTGTTCATCGACATACGGGGTCACCAAGGTAGAGTTCTGTAGAACTGTGTAGTGTGCTTGAGACCAAGAATATCCGTCCCTACATATTATTGAGTCACTTCCAAGAGTGCCTTTTCCAGTCAGTCTCCCCTCATACCGCGATTTAGGGAGACCTATCTTCTTAAGGCCAGGAATGAAGTCAACACAAAACCCGATAACATCCTCTGTTTGATGGCCCATGGAGATGCTTCCTTCTGGCCTAGCGCGGTTACGGACATATTTCTTTAGGACTCCCATGAACCTCTCAAAGGGGAACATATTGTGTAGAAATACGGGCCTCGGAATTACAATCTCGTCGACTAGATGAACTAGGACGTGCATCATGATATTGAAGAAGGATGGTGAGAACACCAGCTCGAAACTGACAAGACCTTGCGCCACATCACTCCTTAGCCTTGGTACAATTTCTGGATCGATCACCTTCTGAGAGATTGCATTGAGGAATGCACATAGCTTCACAATGGCTAATCGGACGTTTTCCGGTAGAAGCCCCCTCAATGCAACCGGAAGCAGTTGCGTCATAATCACGTGGCAGTCATGAGACTTTAGGTTCTGAAACTTTTTCTCTGGCATATTTATTATTCCCTTTATATTTGATGAGAAGCCAGTCGTGACCTTCATACTGAGCAGGCATTCAAAGAAGATTTCTTTCTCTTCTTTCGTAAGAGCGTAGCTGGCAGGACCTTTATACTGCTTCGGAGGCATGCCGTCTTTTTCGTGCAAACGTTGTAGGTCCTCACGTGCCTCAGGTGTATCTTTTGTCTTCCCATACACGCCCATTGAAGAGCCGACCTCTAGGTCTTTCCAGTAGGGTAGGTCCCAAAATATAGATTTCTTCTTCCACATGGGTGCGTGTCCCTCAGCGTCATTCGGAATAGCTAGTCCGCCGGGACCCTTTCCAAATATTACGTGTAAATCATTGACCATAGCAAGTACGTGATCACCGGTATGCATGGCGGGCTTCTTCCGGTGATCTGCCTCGCCTTTGAAATGCTTGCCTTTCTTTAGACATTGATGGTTGGTCGGAAGAAATCGACGATGGCCCAGGTACACATTCTTCCTGCATTTGTCCAGGTATATACTTTCAGTGTCATCTAAACAGTGCGTGCATGTGTGGTATCCTTTATTTGTCTGTCCTGAAAGATTACTGAGAGCGGGCCAATCGTTGATGGTCACGAACAGCAACGCCTTTAGGTTAAATTCCTCCTGTCTGTGCTCATCCCACGTACGTACACCGTTTCCATTCCACAGCTGTAAAAGTTCTTCAACTAATGGCCTTAGGTACACATCAATGTCGTTGCCGGGTTGCTTAGGGACTTGGATGAGAACTGGCATCATAATGAACTTTCGCTTCATGCACATCCAAGGAGGAAGGTTATACATACATAGAGTCATGGGCTAGGTGTTGTGATTGCTGCTCTGCTCCCCGAAAGGATTAATGCCAACCACGCTTAAAGCAAACCATACGTTCCTCTTTGCAAAGTCATCCCAGTACTTTCTCTTGATTTTTCTCCACTCCGACCCGTCAGCGGGTGCTCTCAACTTCCCGTCTTTCTTACAGTCCTCACTGTGCCATCGCATCAACTTGGCATGCTCTTCGTTTCTGAACAGGCGTTTCAACTGTAGTATTATAGGAGCATACCACATCACCTTCGCAGGAACCCTCTTCCTGGGGGGCTCGCCGTCAACATCACCAGGGTCATCTCGTCTGATCTTATATCGCAATGCACCGCATACCGGGCATGCATTCAGATCCTTGTATGCACCGCGGTAGAGGATGCAGTCATTAGGGCATGCATGTATCTTCTCCACCTCCAATCCTAGAGGGCATACGACCTTCTTTGTTGCGTATGTACTGTCGGGCAATTCGTTATCCTTTGGAAGCTTCTTCTTTAATATTTTCAGTAGCTTCTCAAATCCTTTGTCAGCCACAGCATTCTCTGCCTTACACTGCAGCAATTCCAGTACGGTACCGAGCTTTGTGTTGCCATCTTTGCAATTGGGGTACAACCCTTTTTTGTGATCCTCTAACATGCAATCGAACTTCAGCTTCTCCTTTTGACTTTCGCATTGTGTCCTTGCATCGACAATGACCCGGCGGAGATCATCATCATCGGGCACATCGTCTGGTTCCTCTTAATCTTTAGCAGCTTCACCCGTTGCAGCATCATTGGGCACATCATCTGGTTCCTCTTGATCTTCACCAGCTCCCCCCGTTGCAGCATCACCGTTTTCAGGGGGCACATAATTGTCATCGTACTCTTCTTCTTCGCCGTCTTCCATCATAACCCCTATTTCTCTGTGCCTCATCCAAACATTATAGTGTGGCATGAAACCCTTGTAAAGAAGGTGGGAGTGAAGGATTTTCCAGTTAGAGTAAGACCTCGTATTCCCATATTCAGTGCATGGACAACACATAAAACCATTCTGCTTGTTTGCCTCAGCCGCATCGAGAAACTCATGCACGCCCTTAATGTACTCGGAGGTGTGTCTGTCACCGTACATCCATTGTCGGTTCATCTGTGTGCATTATATATAATTAAGTGTCCAAATTAATAGAAATTCATCATCACATTAAAACCAAAGTACATACATAGTTCTCATCTAACAACATATAGCTCTCGAGAGCATCTAATTAATTAAACCATACATTGAAACTATGTAAAACATTTCAATGCAAAAACAAATGTGATCATAATCGCAACCAAGGTAACAATTGATCCAACGGCATAATGATACCAAGCCTCGGTATGAATGGCGTATTTTCTAATCTTTCTAATCTTCAAGCGCATTGCATCCATCTTGATCTTGTAATCATCGATGACATCCGCAACATGCAACTCCAATATCATCTTCTCCTCCTCAATTTTTTTAATTTTTTCCTTCAACAAATTGTTTTCTTCTTCAACTAAATTTAACCTCTCGACAATAGGGTCGGTTGGAATTTCCGATTCACATACATCCTACATAAATAAAATCTATGTCACATTGGTCGGCATAATTTTCATAAACAATAAATGAA
>NC_041382.1:716304193-716306693 GCF_002162155.2 Triticum dicoccoides | reverse complement strand
TATCTCTCCAGCGAATTAAATTAGATAAAGGTGTGCGTTCATGAGCCCATGCTAAAGTCTCAATGCCCACGCCCTAATCGACCCCCCGGAGGAGTATGCGCTTTTAAAAGATCTTTAATACTGTGCCCAATTCCGAAGTTAGTTCGATCGGTATACTCAAAATACACCTTTGGTACAAAATTGACAATCTCACAACGTGCTACAATGGGCGGGACAAAGGGTCGCGATCTCGCGAGGGTGAGCTAACTCCAAAAACCCGTCCTCAGTTCGGATTGCAGGCTGCAACTCGCCTGCATGAAGCAGGAATCGCTAGTAATCGCTGGTCAGCCATATGGCGGTGAATCCGTTCCCGGGCCTTGTACACACCGCCCGTCACACTATAGGAGCTGGCCATGTTTGAAGTCATTACCTTAATCGTTAATAGCTAAGATTAATAACTAATATCTGAGATTTTACGGATTTCCTATACTATACCTATTTCTGTTTGTTACATTATTTCCGTTATGTAAGCCCACTTAGCTCAGAGGTTAGAGCATCGCATTTGTAATGCGAGGGTCATCGGTTCAAATCCGATAGTCGTCTTTTTTTTCTCTATCGATGTTCTACGAGCAAGAATCTCTTTTTTTCCGAATTAAATGGAGAATCCAGGATCTTTTATGTTTTTTACCTTAAAAATAATACAAGTATCTATGTAAACATACAAGTAAGAATATTTTTTCCTTTCAGAAAGAAGATAAGAACAAGAGGCTCACCATGGTGGTGCCGGCGATGAGCTCGGCGCGAGTGATCGACGGCGGTGAAGACGGGGATGGTGCATGATGGACCGCTAAACCTAGACAAATATTGAGGAAAATGGAGCTTGGAGGTCGAGCTTGGAGGGGAGAAAGCATAAGTAGTGTGGCTCAGGCATTCCATCAAACACCTTGTGTGCATAGGAGGTGAGCTAGAGCACCACCAAGCCCTCTCCCCCTCGGCCAGAAAAAACAGAGCAGTGTGCTCTGCTCTTACGCGAGAGGGTATATATAGGCACCTCATTGGTCCCGGTTGGTGGCATGAACCGGGACTAAAGGGGAGCCTTTGGTCCTAGTTCAAGCCACCAACCGGGACCAGTGGTGGTGGGCCAGGAGCGAGGCCCATTGGTCCCGGTTCGTCCCACCAACCGGGACCAAAAGGTCCAAACGAAATGGGACCAATGGCCCACGTGGCCCGGTCGGCCCCCTGGGCTCACGAACCGGGTCCAATGCCCCCATTGACCCCAGTTCTGGACTGAACCGGGACTAATGGGCTAACCCGGCCTGGACCTTTGCCCCCTATTCTACTAGTGATATCTGAGACTAGGGGGTAGGGACCTTCTTATACTGTCTTTTCAAAGAGTCCACCTCTTATACAGATATAAGATTCCTAGTCTTTTCCACTAGTTTCCGAGATAGAGTCCAGATGAAATTACCAACCACGATCATATTTGTCTGTTAACAGATTCTACCCGTTATGTCCCGGAGCACGCGTTTGTGAGCAACGCGTCATAATAAAGTGTAAATTCCTTTAATTACGGAGATCAATATTACAATTGTAATCTAACTATATGATCTAGCTCCTTCCAATCATCAGTGTATCCGGGTAGTCTTTCCAATATAAACAGTATATTGTATCCCACTGATAATCGACCAGCTTCTTTAAGCATATTTTACTTAAGTACATTCCAACAAGTGATAATTCCACGATAATCATGTAAAGTAATTCCATGCACAAATACATGTATATCATTCCATAATGAGGTATTCCGAATATTTAGTAATTCCTAATAATTTGAATATAGGTGCAGGACACATAATTCCAACACCGTAATCTTCCGTGCGTCTAGGTTTATCGAAGTTTTAATATTACACATGCATTTCTCCTGCATGATTAGAAAAAAGTAAATATCCTTTTCTCGGTTTATCTAAATGCTTCATATGAAACGCACAAATGCACAAACAACAAGTTTTCCAGAGAAGGCTTTGCACACAAAAAAAGAAGTTAACAAAGCTTTTTTTATCGAAAAACTAAGCTCTTCTTTTATTTTGAGGGGAACTTGCATTTACTTAAACTTAAACAAAGTTCGGGATCTCATCCGCTACAACCTGAATAATACAATCCGGAGGAAAATCAAAAACACTAGACACCTCATTGCAAACCCCCTCTCTTGCTAACCCATGCGCTGCTCCATTAGCCGAGCGCCGAACCCAGCTAACTTTGAACTCCTGCCGCGACCTCAACATCTCCTTTATCTGTTCCACGACCGGACCAAAGGTGGAGAGGTTCCTTCGTTCTTCAGTAAGCATTGTCACCACCTCCTGATTATCCAGTTCCACATGAAGGTGTTGAACATCCTTGTCAAGTGCCAACTGCACAGCACTCCTAGCCTCTAGAATCTCTGCAAGAAGTGGAGTAGTGATGCTTGGGAAGAAGATAGAAGTCCCTCCCCTGAAAGCACCATGGTGATCCCTAAGGACCACGCCTC
>NC_041382.1:716296140-716303895 GCF_002162155.2 Triticum dicoccoides | reverse complement strand
GTCGGCATTCGCCTTTATCCACCCGGGCTCCGGCGGCTTCCACTTGTCCGGTCTCCTTGTTTCGTTGGTCCTCCGCTCCTCCATATGAACTTGGCGCCACTCTTGTATGTGTGTGTGCACTTTCTCAGCTAGCTCACGAGCGTCCTGAATTCTTTTCCCATCGCGCGTTTCATTCCTTGCGCACCATAGACCATAGAGTGCATGAATCATCGTCTCTCTTTCTGCTGCTCCCGCGTCGGCAAACCAGCCCTTCAGCCAATAAACCAGGCTATTAAGCGAGCCATCCATCATCGGCGGCAGCATCACCGGCTCGCCCTTATCTTCACACAGGCATTTCCAAAACATCGCTGAATGAGGGCACTCCCAGAACCAGTGATACGTCGTCTCTTCGCGTCCACATGCACAGCAAAAAAATCCTGGCTTTATACGACGCCGATGAAGCTCGGAGCCAACAGCCAGCCCATTCTTCAAGAGGCGCCATGCATGGATCTTTGCCTTCCCCGGAGCGTTAGTGTCCCACAGTGACATCCATGATTTATGCTCCCTGCTCGGCATCGAAGAACCCAGCTATCCGGTCTTGACACCACTTAAACTCATGCGGAGATGATATGCCGACTTGATTGAAAATTGTCCATTATTGGTGAAGTTCCATGCCACATAATCCCTCATATTCGGTCCACCTATCACAATCTGCTTTATATCCTCCGCATCCCCAGGAGTAAACATCCTTTCCACCTTGGCCATGTCCCATGCAACACCGGATTCATTCAGGAGGTGGCGCACATGAGTGATCCCTGTAATATACTGCTGCCCAAGTGGCTTGAGGCTTCCCTGGCGCGGGAGCCAGTTATCATGGTGGATTTTAATCGATGTGCCATCACCAATCCTCCACACTAGTCCCTCACGCAATAGCTCCCGACCATGAATAATACTTCTGAAAGTGAACGAGCCGCCGACAGGGCAGGTGGCATTCAAGATTGATCCATGGGGGAAATACCTTGCCTTGAGCACTCTAGCACACAAAGAATCTGGGTAATGCAGCACGCGCCAGGCTTGTTTGGCTAGCAGAGCTTGGTTAAAAGCTGTTGGATCCCGAAAGCCCATTCCCCCTTCTTTCTTTGCCCTACACATCTTCTTCCATGCAAGCCAGTGCACCTTCCTCTCCCCATTTGCTTCTCCCCACCAGAAGTTAGACGATATAGAAGTCAGGTTCCGACACATTTTCTTGGTGAGTTGGAAGCAGCTCATGGTGAGCGTTGGTGTGGCTTGGAGTCCCGACTTGACTAGGACCTCCCTTGCCGCTTTTGACAGCCCTTGCCCTTTCCATCCTGTTACTTTCCCCGCAGAGCTCTCTTTTAACATATTTAAACGTCCCCTCTTTGGACTTACCAACCAGTGTTGGTAGTCCTAAGTACCTTTCACTCAAAGCTTCAGAGTTGATACCAATCACTCCAAGTAATTCAGCCTTACTTGCATCTCTACATCCTTTACCAAAGAACACCTACGACTTTTGAAGATTTACCTTTTGTCCTGAGGCTTCCTCATAAACTCGAAGAATGTACCTCAACGCCTCAAAATTGCCACGGTTCCCCTCCAGAAAGACAATGTTGTCATCCGCGAAAAGAAGGTGAGTGACATGGGGGCCAGTGCTCCCGAACGACACCCCCTTGATATTATTCTCATTCTGTGCAGCCCTTAGTAGAGCAAAAAAACCCTCCACACAAAACAGGAAAAGATATGGTGAAAGAGGATCACCCTGTCATAGTCCTCTGGATGGGAGGAAAGGTCTCGAGAAGCCACCATTAAGTTTCACAGAAAAACGAGCTGAGGTGACACATCGCATAATCATCTGGACCCACCTTTGGTCAAAACCAAATCTAAACAACATATGCTCTAGGAAGATCCATTCAACTCGATCATACGCCTTCATCATATCTAGCTTCACTGCACACAACGGAGTCTTCCTCCTCCTCGTTCTAATGGCATGGGTGCACTGATAGGCCACTAAAACATTATCCATCATGAGCCTCCCCGGTACAAAGGCGCTCTGTTCCTCAGAAATCAACACCGGTAAGATCCTCTTGAGCCTATTAGCCAAAACTTTAGTGGCAATCTTATAAAGCACATTACACAAGCTTATTGGCCGAAACTGAGACATCAGCTCCGGTGAGCTCACTTTCGGTATCATCACTATCACGGTGTCATTAAACGAATCCGGAGTAGCTTCCCCTGATAGGAATCCCCTAACTGCTACACACACGTCCTCTTTTAACAGAGACCAGTGTCTCTGATAAAACAAGGCAGGTAGGCCCTCCGGTCCGGGAGCTTTCGTAGGCCCCATTTGAAATAGTGCCCGCTCAATCTCATCATCTGAAATAGGAGCCGTCAGCTTAGCATTCATCTCCTCAGAAATGACAGGGTGAAAAAGATCTAGTAGCCTCTCTGGCTGGGTGGATCCCTCCGATGCGAATAGATGCTCATAGAATGAAGCCGCCAGCTCCCGCATGCCATCATCATCCGTACACCTCGTACCATTCTCCTGCCTCAACGCCTTCACCGTGTTCTTTCGCTTCCGATGGGAGGCCCGGTTCTGAAAGTATTGGGTATTCCGGTCCCCCGCCTTGAGCCAGTCTACACGTGAGCATTGTTTCTGCATAATCTCCTCCCTCTCATAAACTTCCTTTAGCTGACCCTCAATATCACGCACTTCCGTCGTTAGTCCAGTGACTAGGGCGCGCTCTTTTGCATCCAGCAAGTCTGTTTTTAGCCTTTGGATTTGCCTCCTAACTGACCCAAAGACCGTGCGCCCCCATCCTCGCAGCGACTTTGTTATTTCATGTAGCCTGCAGCACACCGCTTCGGGAGACTGGTTTTGCCCCCGCACATGCTCCCAAGTCTGCTGCATCATCGCCTCGTAGCCCTCGTGCCGCAGCCACATTTCCTCGAACCGAAAGGGGCGGTCCCCCCTTGGTTGCATTGTCTCCATATCCCTAACTCGCACCAGGATTACCATGTGATCAGATTCCTCCGTGAGAATGTTCTCCACGGCCGTGCCTGGAAACAAACCCATAAAATCACCGGTGCAGGTTGCCCTATCCAGCCTGACTTGTACATTGTCCTGGTTTGCTTGTTTGTAAACTGATAGCCCGAGAAGCCCAAGTCCGCCAAACCGCAATCAGCTAGGCAGTCACTGAACGCTTGCATTTGTGCAAAACTCCTCGGGTTGCCGCCACTTTGTTCTGATCTTACAAGAACTTCATTAAAGTCCCCCACACATAGCCATGGTAGCTCATCCTGGGACCTTAGATATCGAATCGCATCCCAAGTCTTCTTCCTCAACTCCGTTTTGGGCTCCCGTAGATTCCAGTGAATCTCCAAGTATGCCCATCTGAGGTAATCTTAGCATCAATAAAGTACTGGCACCATGGCCTGATAGTGACCTGTATATGCTCTCTCCACCATAATGCAAGCCCTCCACTCTTCCCATTACAATCCACAGCCACTCCGCTTCTAAACGCAAGTCTCCACTTCAATCTCTCCATAGCCTTCGCACTCTTTTTTGTTTCTGATAAGAAAACCACCGCTGGGTTGTGTGACCGTATGAGGTCCCGAAGTTCGCCTACTATCAAGTCCAACCCCGGTCCTCGACAGTTCCAGGCCAAGCAATTCATTAGTCCCGGTGGCCCCGCCCTGCGGGGACCGCCGATGCCTTAGGGTCTTCCACACGATCAAAAACAGAAGGTGTCTTCTGCCTCGTCTCTCTGATGAACGTATCATGATGAATCATTCTATCCGGGTCACCTTTGGCTACCCACACCTGTTTTGGAGGACGCTTTCTTCCTGACTCCTTCTCTCTATAATGTGTGAGCCTCTCTCCATTTCACCCTGGTACCTTGGCCTGTGGATATATCTACCTCGAATCCTGTCACTCTGACCTGGCGAAACACGGCTGAAGAAATCATCGCGACCCGCCCGGTCAAGCCGATCATCTGCATGGGAAGTCGAATGGTGCCTCACCTCCGCCCCACGATCTGCATGGCTGTCCGCCTCGCGATACGCGCCTGTATGGCGCCAGGCCCCATCTGTAGCCGGCCCGCGCTGCCCCACGTCCAGTTTTGCTGTTGCATGGCCCTGTTCCCTGCGTGGGGAACCACTCCTCCCCTCTTCTTGTCGTCTAGTTAATTCAGCCCTTAGCTCTTTTTCTTTTTTCTGCTCCAACTTCCTTCTCAGGTTACTGTTGTGCATATCCTCCATGTGTGAAGCTCTCTTTGTTGGGCTATTCACCTCCCTCTGCTCCTTCAGCGTTACTCCACCAGTGCGAGAGTTTGCCGATTGTGAAAATGTCTCGTTTAAGTTCCTTTTAACAGGTTGTTCCCGAGCAGGAGTTTGACTGTACTGCGATTTATCCTTGTCATCAGAACGTGAGCCCCCACTGGTAAAAGAACTGGACGCCCCAACATGTGAATTCTCCTTCAGCGATGAAGAGCCTCTTCCTGGTGAAGCTCTAAGCCAGAGGCCCCATTGACTTGAGCGATCCACTGGTGGCTCACACCCGCCCTTGCCATGCACAAGTCTACCACAATCAAAGCAAAAGTGCGGGATCTTTTCATAGGTAAAATCATACCACGTCCCCTCCAAGTCCTCCAGTGAGGTCCTTAGCCGGGCACGGCGGATCAAGGGCTCAAAGATCGAGATTTTCGCCCGCACTCTAAGATACTTCCCTTTAGCAAAACCATCCTTCTCAACATCTACCTTAACTACTTCTCCCAACCAATCTCCCAAAGCTTTCCCAAATGATTCCGTCCTCATATCTAACGACAGATCTGGGACTCTCACCCACATCTCCACCGTATCAAAGACCATCTCCGAAGGACGAACATCTCCCACATAATCCTTTAACACGAGCACATGGAAATCAAATTGCCACGGGCCATTATTGAGTGCATGACGCCAATCACCTTCGCTGCCAAACCTCACCTCAAAGATGTTATTCCCGATATCCTTAAACTTTGCCTCCTTATGCAATCCCCACACTCGTGGCATCGCCCTTTCCAGTGCAGTTTTGTTCAGAGGCCTTGGTGAGAAAACTTTTCCCACCGCCGACCACTTCACCGTCTTCGCTTGGATACCTGGATCTGAGAAGATGAATCCTTGTCGCTCTTTGTCCGTCAGAACCAGTCCTCCAAAGCTCTCCGAGAGGCTGGCGGCCTCCGCCGTAGTCTTGCCATCAGCCAGGGACGCCGAAGCACCCCGGGCCGTTGAATCCCCTGCTGCCGCCGGCGCAGACGCCGTCGTCATATGCTTGCGGGGGGTGGCCTCCCGACTCGCCGTGGTCTCCCCTCTGATCCCGTTCGCCGCCATGGCCACACCACGCGAGCGCTCCTGAAAACCCTCACCGATCTACCATGGGAACAGCGCCGTCGCCGTTCGAGCAGTCACCGGAGATCCAATCTCACCCCCGTGTGGAAAAACCTAACCCTAGCGGCGGCCTAGCAATCGCCTCGCGATCGCCTTCCCCGTCGCCCTTAGGTATTCCTGACGTGGTGGACCCTCGCTAGAGCCACATGTTGGCCGTGCTACCCCAGTAGCGCCACGCGCGTTGGCTTGCACAATCTAAAAAAAAACTAAGCTCTTCGATCTGTTCACAACTTGGTCTTGAACGGCACATAGTTTTTGAGCGATTGGGTGATCCCCTGCACGGACGCCACAGTCACGCCCACCGTCACCGCGAAACACACGAAGCTCGGGCTCTGCAGCGCCACCCACTTCCACGAGGACCTCTTCACTTTGCTCTGCCGGATGTACATCTCCACGGGCAAGTACACAGTGAGCGGCCAGAACCCGAGCGCGCCGAGGAGGCCAAGGATGTCGTTGAAGAAGGGCAGCAAGATGGCAAGTACTGTGCTCACGACGACGAACGCCGTCCTCCACGCCAGCCTGAACATGTTGATGCTGAACTTGCCGGCACCGAAGGGATGGTACCGGCGGACGACGAAGTCCGATTCCGGCCACCGTGCCGCGGCCCAGCTCTCCACGGCCGCGTAGATGGGCTGGCAGTAGACCTGGTAGGCGCCGACGAGGTGCACGACGATGCAGACGTTGGCGAAGTTAAGCCAGAAGGGCTCGTAGAAGCCGAAGCCGGTGAGCATGTTCCCGGGCGCCGCGTTGCCGAAGGCGGCGTAGCCCAGGCAGCCGCAGAGCATGTAGAAGGCCGTGGTGGTGGAGACCCCCATGAGGTTCGCCTTCCTCATCGTCTTGTTCTCGGCCGGAGGCGCCTTCACCGTGTCCTGGATTTCTATGAGGACCATGGAGTACGAGTAGGCGAATGCGATGTTGCCGAGCGCTTGCAGTGTCAGCCATATCTTCTGCGCCGAACTTGCAACGTCTACCCCAATGGCAGTGCCACCCATGGTCGTCTAGCCGGTAGGGCCTGATATGGTCTGCGCCAAGGAGAGGCCAACGCCGATGGTGGAGTAGGAGAAGGACATGACCGCGGCGAGGATCGACAGCCACGCCATCTGGTGGAGGTTGGGGAGCTGGGAGAAGACGACCTGGGAGACCCCGAACACGACCATGTACATGGTGGTGTACACGCCGCAGTCGGCGGAGTGGCCGCCGTTGTGGAAGCAGTTGGCCTTGTACAGAGCCGCGGCGCTGGTCGACGCCGTGATGGTGTACCCGATCGCGGTTCCGACGAGGTTGACGTACTGGCAGAGGCCGCAGAACCACACTTGGCCGCTGCCTAGGTAGGACTCGACGGCCTCCATGTAGGTGTAGTTCCTCTTCCCGGCGACGGCGTCCCCGCTGCGGTAGCAGTCGGTGAGGAGCACGGAGGTGTAGTACGCGACGCCGGCGAAGACGACGAGCGTGGCCGGCCCGGCGACCCAGCCGAGCTGCGCCATGGACCAGGGCAGGGACAGCACGCCGGAGCCGATCACCGCCGTTATGATGTGCGCGCTCGCCGTCCATACCGTTCCCGTTCTCTTGGGCTTGCCGTCGTCGTCGACGGAACCGTCGCCGATGATCCGCAGACGGTGCTCCGCCGGCAGTCCCCCGATCTCGACATCGACGTCTGCTAGGGCCATCTCGCGCGCTTCAACCGGTCTGGGGGAGCAGCGATGCGCGCACCGGGCAGCATCTTATAACAGCAGGATGATTACTCCGTGTTCCGTCTTCGGTCGATCAAATTGCCTAAACCGACTCGGATCGGATTTGATTTGTTCCCGGGCCTCAGCTTCTTAACTCTGAAGCACGCAACTGCCCTCGACGGCGGTGGTCGGCTGCACGCAGTTACATGTCCATGTGACACATACGTAACCTGTCCTTTTTCCCATTATGTATGCCATTTTATTTCTTCGTTACATGAAAGATTTTCTTTGCCAGTTCAATAAAAAAGATTTTCTTTGCAATAAAAAAATTGGAAGACTGATGAGAAAAACAAAGAGGGAGCAAGTTGTTACGAGCACAAAGCCTAATCCTATTTGTAGTATTCTAGGCGCCGGTCGACCCGCCCAAATTTCGGCCGGTCGCCGCGCGTCCGTATGATTGGCGTCCCTGCACCGTTGAATCCTCCATCGTCTCCTTCCTTGAGTACCATCAGGGCCGGCCGCCCCGGGCCCCCAAAGTCCAGGGGGCCCCACCAGGGGTATTTACCGAGGCTATTGGTGAGCAACAAGTCAAAGGCTGGGCTTCAGGTTGAGAAACAAGCAGCAGCACACACACACCGCACGCATAGGCCATAGGGCCACGCGCAGC